>NW_026018165.1:5393303-5473545 GCF_020466585.1 Dendroctonus ponderosae
TATATACAATGTTTTATTTAAAGTCGTGTGGGAAACGTCCGAAACAACGCTAATCGAGAGTTTTTGGAAATCATTTCGCTGCTGTATTGCAGGTGCAGTTTCAATAAAAAGATCTTGTAATATAATGAAAAAGAACGGCTAAATATGGAAAGTCATTAAGTACGAGATACCTGTTCGCCTTGTGGGAAACTTAACGCAATTGGTATTTGGATTTAAATTTTAATAGCCTAGAAGCGGTGGAGTAAGGAACTTTTCGCCGTTTAAATATTTTAAGGGCAAATAAAATATTTCCAAACTAATCCTAATTTATGAATGTTTTTCATTATTAAAATTAGCACCTTGTTGCTTAATTGTCGATAACTTAACACGTTGTCCTTTAGAAACAATAAACGTAATTTGTGATAATGTTTTGTATCTGTAAAGCAAGCGTTTTCTAAGTGCAGAAAAGCTTTCTAAATAGAAAGCTTTATCGAAGATGCACGGCAATCAACAGCAGAACGCTCAAAAAATGTTTTCTGCACGTTTGTTCTTAATTAATATTCGATTTCCACCAAGTGTTTTCCATCATTATTAAAGAAAGGTTTAATCATTATACACTTGCAGTTCATTAGCAGTATTGTACAACTAATAGAAGTGTGTCCTGCCCACTCAGATCTTTCGAAGCAAAATTAAATCAATTGAGAGTACGTTGTACCCTCAAGCTATTGTATTCAAATAACTGAAACAAAATGACACACAAAAAGCTGGTTAATCCAATAATGCTTTTCAATTGATGGATACCGTAAAAGATCCGCACACTCAAATTTGGTTACAGGTAACAACCACAGGTGCTCGACAACTAATTTAGTTTTGGAAATGTACAAAGACAGTGGTGTAGCGAATTCAACAGATAGAATAGTAAATGAATAATTGCTTATTTTATTTTTGCAAATTAAACTTGGAAGGCTCAAAAATCAGTTTAAAAATATAGTTACTTAATAGATTGAAAGATTAGCCGGTATCAAATCTTAGTTTACTGCTTCTTCTTCCAGCTTTATGGTACATTTTCTCCGGTTATTATCGGCATCGTTTCTCATGATGAATTTCTTTACTCAAAAAAAATTGTTATGACCTGACGACTGACCTGAGATGTTTTCAAGTTTTCTTTTAAAGTTATTTAGGTGAACAGTTTGTTAGTAACAATGCATCTAATTTCACAAAAACGGTCAAAGATAGCTAACTGATTATTTCTAGGGCTAGTTTGGGTTGAAGGTTGCAATTATAGTTGATATTGGCAGGTCCAATTAGTGCACATCTAATGCAAAATTCAGAAGAGAAAAGAACATTTTGGAATGTTTTTTAAAAAATCAAACTTTAAGAGACATGCTGTACATTTTTTATCAAAAATGCAATTTACGGATTGTGGTTTTTAGAACGCAGGTTTTTGTGGTTGAAGAATTTAAAGCAAAGATGCATATAACATTTTTACATGCAATCAAGCAAATTGGATAAAATATGTACGTTTGATTCTAATGCCGTCGATAATTTTGAAAGATTTCTTGAACGAGGCTGATTTTCTTGAGCTAAGTCGCTTACAATTATTTTCGGGAACTTGGAAACAAATCACATTTTTTCTTAATATATTATATTATAAAAACATATATTAAATCAACCTTACTTGCTTAATTATATTTTGGGTAAGTTTAAAGTAAAATCAGTTACAGATATTTATGTTATGTATATATTTATTTTATGTAGGTACCAAACAATTCTTTAATGTTAAATATTAGTTATTCTTGTTAAATTCACTAAATTTTCGGCTACACATTCCTCGATATTTCGTCCATAAAATTATGGAATCTGACACTGATTCAATTGGTAACGGCTGTTTCACAGTGCGTTACACAGTTTATCGCATTAGTAGGTACAAACTTACCTACCCTTTATTATTGCTGTAAAACACATAAGCCATGAGCTTTCACTCATACAAAACTTTCACTATAAATAACTGCACATGTGAATTACGTTACAATAAGCCTCGGGAGAAAAAACTATGTTGTAGTAGAGAGTATTCCCAGGAGTGATCAGATGTTAAAATTACTTATCAATGTTTGCATTAAGCTTGTTGAATTATATTAATGGTGTTTGAAATCGCTGATTATTGAAATTTAATAAATCAACTTTGGCATTAGAAAATGGCTGAAACTGTTTCGCTTTCATTATTTATTATTGTCAATATCAATTTTTTTCTTCTAATTAATTGATATGGCTGTTACTGGTAGTCAATAACAGAACAGTTGTGCATTTTTTTACTGAATTAACGAAGCATGTTTATATTCGGTTTTTGATGTATAAAACTTTTGTCTTTTATATAAAATGTGTGAAATGGACATTGTGTGAAAAAGCAGCATTTTGCCTTTCCGTAAGCTTTATATTTGTATTCAAATATACTAGAAAAAACACTGTATATAATTGAAACTGATGAGTTTTTCGAGCTTTTAGTTTGTTGTGGAAAATAATTCCTTCCGGGCGTTTCACATGCCATCAGTAGCCTGCATCTTCGTTCAAACGCTTGTAGTTATTTTATTAAAGAAGTCTGAATTTGTCTATTCATCTTAACAGTTAATTCACTCTTTTAATATTATCAAATTATATCTTTCACGCCCAAATTTAGACTTTTAATAAGGCAGATGAACCTACAATGTGTATTGTAAACTAAAATGTACCAAAATGACAATTCCCCAAATTTTATACTTTAAACATTTATGTGAAATAAGTTTTTACAATCACAAACATTCGAAAATGAAAAGCAGATGTTTCAAACTATTTTAACGATTGAATGATTTTTTCTCAATTCTCAAATTTTCTTTTAAGTTATGGATTTTGAAATTGATACAATCTGTTTGAAATTTGCGATGCTGCCTTAAACTAGTGAAAAATGTTCACTCGACATTTATTTAAAGATTTATTTATACTTTTATTCAATTTGCAGATGACATACATATATCGCGGCCACTTTTCAACTGTATTTTAATATAGTTTGGAGAAAATCAATCAATCTCAATTTACGCCTTAGTCATTACTTTATCGCCAATCTGTCAAGGAAAATAATACGAAAATCCAACAATTAATTTTTTTGCTTCATCTGAACAGATTTTTAATTAAATCAAAAGCAACTTAAATATACAAAAAACCAAAAAATTTAATTGAAAAATACTTCTCCAATTATAATGTATTGCACATGGAAAAGTGAATATAATCTGAATTAGTTATGGCTGGATACGCTAATTATTCTGCTTAAAATTTACATTTCCGTTATTTCAGATCTTTCTTGAAACTACCGTTATAAACTGACTGGGTTCTCCACATGAATGTAAAACTCTTTAATTTAAATAGGTAAATTGTTGCCGTTGGTTTGTGGACATTAAGGTGACAATAACTACACTACATTATCGTTGCATTCATCATCCATAAAGTGTGTTCACGATGAAGGGATAAAATTATTTTAAAAACAAAAGCCGACAACTTTCAACGGAAACACTCGCATGTCTCAAAATGCCCAAAGTATGCAAATTAAATTTATTATTTACAGATTAATTATAAAATACAGAACGTCTAAAAATAATGTACTAAATAGTCGTCATCAGCTCTAATATCTGCTGATAGCAAGTAACCTGACGGTTAGAGAACCAAATACATTTGGAATTCCAGGCGTAATTCGATTCTTACAATTTTAAAATATAATTTTTGACTCTTCATCCCGACGTCTTTAATTACCCACTAAAGAAATCTACTGTTGTTTCAACGTTTTATTGCTGTCCATCTGCTCAATAATTCATTTGGAAAGATTTACTTTTGGCTTTGCAAAATTTGATTAGCACTCAATATTTACTTCCTGAAATTGAAACCCTTCAAAAAAGCAAATAATTTTTGTAGGGTTTCTTTACAAGCGCTGTTTTTCTCAGGTTTACGTTCAGGGTCACTCTATGTGGAAATATTTATATATTTCTTGTAAAAAGTTTTGATTGTTTGATTTGATAGAATCAGAGGTGATTGTTGTATCCAATTTCTGGAAATAAACTTAATTAATTAAAGACCTAAGTCAAAGAAAAAGTACAAATAAAGCCACATTTTATCATGTGTGCGATTTTGGGCGATGTATGAACGTTTGAATACAATATTGAAATTGTTTTCTAGAAATGCCATATAAACGCACGTTGCTACTCACAGTTTAGTGTGGCTTCATTATTGTTGATAAATAAGCATAATGTTTTTCGAGTAAATACACTTATTTTGACGTGATGCAGCAGAAAATGTAATAGTCATAAAACAAGTTTGATGTAATGAAAAATTGTTAGTGTTTGATTATAATTATAATTTTAATTTAATTAAACTCTTATATAAAATTATAGTACAGTTATTGTGACGATTAAACCACTTTCTCATATTTTTACTCTAGTCAGGGTGCAATGTTTAAGACGGGATATAATATAATATAATATAATATAATCACGGGTTATCCAATTCGAGGTTGGGCAACTAAAACCTTGCTATTTGGTATATGTCCAAGGTAAACGTCATCCTAAGCGTTTTCGTTTTAGTTGAAGGTTTGCCATTTTGGAATATGGATCGTTTAACTATCGAAGAACGCGAAAAAATTATTAAATGTTACTATAAAAATGTGATTCTTCTGTGTCAACGTTTAGGCCGTTTCGAAGAGATTCCGGTCGAGATAATCGACCCACAGAGCAAACAATTTCGAACACAGTGGAAAAAATTGAAGAGACTGGATCGGTTACTGATATTGTAAGGCCTGTGTTTCATCGCAACATTCGTTTAGCTGAAAATATCGCTGTTGTTGCTCAAAGTGTAGAGGAAAATCCGAATTCGTCGATTGCCCGACGTGCCCAACATTTGGGCTTGTCTCACGGCTCATTCTGGCGAATTTTGCTATTGGATTTGAAGCTCTATCCATACAAAGTCCAACTGACTCAAGATCTTAAACCTCAAGACCATGGGCAACGCAGAACATACGCGAATTGGGTGATTGAACAAGCCGTTGATGATTTTTCGAACCGAATTTTCTTCAGCGATGAGGCTCATTTTGGGAACCGATTATTTTTGGAGATAAATTGAAGATTATGATCTGGAAGCCATGTGGTTCCAGCAGGCTGGGGCAACGAGTCACAGAACACTGGCAGTTAGAGCCCTATTGGAAGAGAAATTTCCAGGAAGCGTAATTTCGAGATTGGGTGATGCAATTGGCCCGCAAGATCCTGCGACTTAACACCGTTAAATTTATTTTTGTGGGGCTATGCGAAATATCGTATTTTCGCCAACAATCTTTAAACTCTTGAGCAACTGAAAGCTAATATTCGTGAAGTTATGACCAAGATATTACCGGTAATGTGCCGAAAAGTTACAGTTCAAAATTACCACAAAAGCTTTGAGATCTGTAGGAGGTCCCGTGGAGGACATTAAAACTGATATTGTTCTTCACGTATAATGAATGGCAAGGTTTAATCTTTATATTGAATTAATATTTTCTTATCTATCGGAATACTGTATGTGTTTTTTTTAATTCACTTTCCCAAGCATAACATGGATAACTTTGTATAATATCTAATATTCATCGACTTTTCTTCTCCTACCTACTTGCCTCCTACACATACTAAAACTGCAAATGTTATAACTAAAACTATTAACAAGAAATCAATTATATTGATTATGTATTCAACCGATTAATTCAAATCCAATAATTTTAACTTCACTTTGTGACTGGAATCTTATTTATGGAAATATCTGGTTATAATCGAAGTAACATAACCATTGAGATAAGTTAGAATTAAATTGTCTGCGTATAATCTAAATCAGTGACATTTAGAAGTAGCGCTCTAAATAAAACTAGGTAGGTTTACCAGCTTGTCAACTGATAAGATTAAAAATAAACATAAGGAATTGCCTCGAATTAGCTATAATAAAAGTGTTACTTATTTGCGGTTAAAGTCAATTCGACTGTGTGATGGAAAGAAGCTGGTTAAATGCAGTTAACACCTACTTTTAAGTTAAATATAAGTCTACCCGCCGCACTACTTCTTAGTATTTGCTCTTGTACTAATGTGCAATTTAATTGAATTGAACAAATTATATTAGCTTTCGAGCTAATTAATGGATGGATATTTTAAAGTTGTTATATTTGCATACAAAACTTAAGAGCTAAGCTTAAAGCTTAAGAGGGCAGTTCCTCAACATTTTTCCTTTGTGTAAGAATTGTTACCTTTCTAAATCGACCACATTTTCAAATAAGCCTGATGAATCTATTATAGCAGATTTTGCTGAAATATTCCAAATCCTAAATTAAAATAAAAATGTACTTTACAGTTTGGTCCGAAAGTTCTTCCTAGATATGTTAGTCCCGGCCATGTAATTTAAGAAAACTTCTTCCAAAAAAGAAAAAATATAGTTCCGAATTAACTGAGCATTAACACTAAATTCTGACCGCAACGAGCTAAATTAAGTGAGGATTTTGTGCTAGGTACTTCAGATATGTTGGATAAGAAAATTTATTACGTCTTTCCCTTATAGAATTTTTCATTGTTGGTCATACGTAAAAATATTAAATAAAATTCTTCAAATATCGTTTACCTCACGATCATTTGAAGGTTGGCTTTTTAAGCAGTATAAGAGGTATCCATTTCACATGTGGTTTGTCCAATGGCAATATAGATTCGGAGCCTCGAGAATAAATTTCAAAATATTTGTGAAAACTTTAGGGAATTTGGACTCCAGCGAAACGGATAAATGATCTAAGAAATGCAGCAAACGAAATGAGGAGAAGACAATTTATCTGTGGATTCGAAAGGAAGATGCTCAGATAAATATTCGGACACCTTCTTGAGCCAACTTCTTGAACAAGTAATGAGTTAAAAGAGTTAAAAGTATTATACAGACACCCTGATGTTATGTAGAAGATTCAGTCACAACGATTGGGATGTGCAAATCACGGTCACAGACTCCCAAACGACAGACTCGCCAAACTAGCTTGGGAACAAGTATCGACCGGAAAGAGAACACCAGGTAGACCAAGTATCCGCTGGAGAGACAACATTAAAGCCTTTCAAAATGAAGGCCAATAGTGCAATCAGCTAAGACCCTCCCAAGGTTGTAGAGCTTACAGAAGAGGAAGGATAAAGCTGGAAAATGTAACACAAGTTTTCAATTTTTTTAATCACAGCTAGAGTTTACTGACAAAACTGGATCATTTGACCATTAAACGTTTAAAATCACTCGGGACCATTTAATAACGAAGTGTCCCAGCAAAAGTATTTGACTTTATCCCCAGCAAAAGCATTAAAATTTTGAACGTCCCCGGTTTGTTTCCCATCAAGTTTGAGAAGAACGAATTGTGCGAAAGCTTGAAGCATAGTTTTACCTTCGTATATTTTATAGTGCAGATGTTTGAAAGTATTAATTACGGGGTTTGAAACGTATAAGAAATGTGAACTAGAATGGGCACAATTCTTTCATTCAGTTCATTAACATAATTACTTAACATAAATGCTACATTAACATGTAGCATTTTTCAGCAAGTCTAGTTAGCAAGTCCCTTCCAGTTTATCATTCTTATCAATAATACTTTCCACTTAAGCAATCCTACCTGTCTCTTACGGAGTGTTTCATACTGAAGTTCCTTACACAAAATGATAGTAGTAACCGTAAACGGGGTATTTCGATTAAACACCAGTGATTTAGTGGAGTGTATCGTTTTGCATATCTATAACATTTCAAAGAATCGCGAAGGTGCATATATTTCTTAAGCGATAATTGATTTAATTTAAGCTAAGTGGTCGAACAAGGTTTTCAAATTATATTAGCGGATTATATTGGCTTGTCGACCATAGGTTTTTGTGTTGTCAATTGGTAAGTTTCATGTGTTGCAAAGTATGTAAACAGTTTCCGCTAAAACTTTCGATTCGACCTAATTTATTCAGAAGAATAGAGGTAACGCAAATTAAAAATAATCTCTCATTCATTTATTGATTTGTCATTATATGTACATCGCTAGTTTGGATTTTAATTCCTGAATCTATAGACTGATTGTTCCATTTCATCGTGGATGTTTATATTTGCTTCTTATCTGTTTCCTTTGCACATTGCATAAAAACAGATAATTATAACCAAAGAAGTGAAGTAATACAGATCTAAAATTTGTTCGAAATATATTTGAATTAAATCGTAAAAATCTATGTTCAGGTTGTTGATTTTATACATAACATATTTTCAAAAAAGTGGCAAGCCTTTGACGCCACATCTTCAGATTCGTTTGCTGTACGCCGTTTTAAGAAATTAATGTTGTATGTACAAAGTATTTAGCGATAGCGCTCTTGGACTACACCGGTTTTTTCCAGCATCTATTTAAAATATACAGTTTCAACTCTGCTCTAATACGCATTTTTACTTCTTCTTATATTCGTTCGCCATAGTGGTATAATTAAATAGTAACGGAACCAAAAAAAGATTACTTATACGAGGTGAACTATGTTCAAAACGTATATCGTTGTTTTCCTTGTACAAGCTAATCTCTAAGAGGATTTGATTATGCATTAAATAGAATGTAAATTGTTGTTTTAACAAAAGTTAGTTTTTTAACTTACTTTTTTTTTGTTTCACTTGCAGTAACTACCCGTTACTTGACACAAAACACATTAGCATTGAATAAAATTATTAATTATTATTTTATAATGAAAATAAATAATAGTGAAAAATAAGTTTTTCTTCGGTTAAATTGTATTTTGTCAATAAATACAATATGTTCTAATGCTAACTGAATAAAAAAAATATTATTAAAATGTTCCCAAATAAATCAGTTTGAGCTCATTAAAAGAAAAACAGATAAAAGTACCATAAACCAGATAAAAGTTATTTTTGTGCCAAATAGTAATACCTTTGATGCCGGTTTTACACTACGCACTTTTACCCGATTTATTGGTCAATAAATTGGGTCAATTTTTTAAGATTACCAGAGATTTGCTCAAATAGTAGCATCGGGCTGCGATCTATAAATCGTACAATTTATTGTGGACTTGAGAATGTCGGAAATTATTGCGAATTGTAAAAATGATCTGAAACTTTTCGGTTTTATTTTTTGTTTGATATCTGTGGAATGACAATATTGAGAGCATTTTTCGAAGTAAAGTTACACGTACATAATTAGGAGTTTTAACTTATTTTTTATTGTGCTTTAGATCTTGAAAATAGGTGTATGCAATACATGATAGGTTGGTTTTACTGAAACTGCACCAATTTATTGTGAGATCAATATTTAAGTCTAAAGTAGACTAGTAGTATTTATTGGCGAATAAATCGGAAAAAGTCAGTAGTGTAACACCGGCGTTAGAAACATTGATTATAACGACGTACGTAGTAGATGTAACAAGTAATACGACGAAGTAAATGTATGCATTAAATATAAGTAAATTATTTTTTTGTAAAAACAAAAATATTTCAATTTCGAAGATGTAATCAAAATTGGTTTTACTTTTAAAACTCGCTGGTTTTAAGACAATAAGACTGAACAAAAGTATTAATTCTGATGTTTCTTTAAGCTACTTCAATAAAACTAAGTTAAATATCAAACTAGAGCGAGCCCTTCTTCATCTGAATATATAAATCGGCACTATAAATTTTATTCACAAGGTGAAGATAAATTATTTCATTTATATCAATTTAAGAAATTTTCAAGTAACACTTTCGACAACTGAAAACTTATTTCATTTAAAAAGGTTCAGTTTGAGTTATTCTAAAAAAAGAGGAAAACATTCCAAATTTATGCAATAAATTAATACAATTATTTTGCATTTGTGAATTCTTATTTTGCCATTAAATACAATTATTTCGCATTAGAAGAATAAAATTAATTACAATGTACCCAAAAACTCAGTTTCATTTCAGTTCAGTTCAGTTTCATTTGTATCATTCATTCAGTTCATTTGAAGAAAGCATGTAATTAATTTTTTTTCGTTTCTTTGTGCTGAATAGTGTTTTCTCACATTTTAAAAATAAAGTGACTTGAATTATTTAAGACAATTTTGAGCTTCTGCCACCGATACCAAAAAATCCAAAATGTATACATTATTAATTGTTACTAAAATTTCACAATTTTTTTTTACTTTGAAGAATAACAGATTAATTACAATGTGTACCTAATAAAAAAGTACGAAATGCAATTCAGAATGAAAATACGATGAAAGGACACGTTGTTCCCAAATTGCTACAATAGAACATTTAAGATTAAACAGTTTAATTTAAGAAATAAAATTATTGTCTTAAAAAGGTAATTATTAGATAAGTAAATTAGTATAAGTTATTGAGCCTAATAGTATCTTGGAAATGAAAGAAAACTTCAGTTGAATCCCAATATCCATCTCGTACCGAAGTAAGAAAACTAATCGAAATTCCAAATAATGTGGTTAGATTAATTCGAAGGATTAATTCAAGAGAGTTGACTCAATAAGAAATATGACAAAAACACGAAATTAGATTCTAAGAGAATAACTTCCTTTGAAGAAAGATGAGAAAAAATACATGTGAATAGATTGAAAATGTCGTTTTTTTTTAATAAAGCGAGGAAAAATTGAAATAAAGTTTTCTAGTCTAAAGAGTAATTTACAAAAATTAGCCATATTTTCAACTGAATATCCAAAAACTCTTAAAAACACTTAAAGTGAAACTATCCAACTTGGTACTGAGCTCAGACGTCATAAACTTTGCTCTAGATTTATCTCGCCTTGTCTCATCTACACCCATATACATAAAAATAAAAACGAACTATTATTTAATGAAAAGCAGCTAAAATTTCACATGCAGAGCCCTCTTTGGAGCCTTCCCGGCTCGCGCGCGATCATCGATTGCTTCCATCCAATCTGGATTGATTTCAGCCGTTCCAAACAACGGCTGATATTGAAATTTTACGACGACGCCCGTCAAGACGCCTGCGTCGTTATCCTCCGACGCCCTGCTCCGCCTAAGCGAATCGCGTCATGGACAGTGCGTCCCTAGCCACCATGGATAAGGATGCTTTGCGTAAGCAAATCGACAACCTGAAGTATCAAGCGTCGATGGAACGCTGGACACTTTCCAAATCTATTGCCGCGTAAGTAATTAGAATTTTTTTTAACACGTAAAATAAACTGGGCTTTGCGCTGGAAAAATAAAACCGCTTTTTTTATTGCTCACTTGTTTTCTACTGCCTACTAAAACACTCGCAACGTTCGATGGCCGCGGAACTGTAAACTGGGTCTATTTTTAAAGTGGTTTTGTCTTTGCACTGATTAGTCCAGTTTCAAACTACACTTTTTCGCATTATTGTGCAATTGTTTTCCATTAAATCAAGGCATTTTATTTAAAAATGTGTTTATGCATGTTGTGGTTATTAAGCTTGATATGTCAATTGTCAAAAATCACGTCCCTTCCCCGGTTTTAAAGGGTTTTGCTTGAAT
This sequence comes from Dendroctonus ponderosae, assembly GCF_020466585.1. NCBI lineage: Eukaryota > Metazoa > Arthropoda > Insecta > Coleoptera > Curculionidae > Dendroctonus > Dendroctonus ponderosae. The sequence goes on from NW_026018165.1 coordinate 5,404,781, forward strand.
TTTTTGTGAACATATGTAATGTGTGTTATATAGCACTTTGATATAGAAATTAATATAACTAATATGGGCGCTTTTCATTATTAAAACGTTGTTAGAACTAGCCTTGCTACACTGGAATGTTCCATTTTAATATATATATGTTTTAAATATTTCGTCAAAAAAAAGTAAAAAAAAATGTAGCTCAGATAATCTAATGGCATTTACATTATCAGGCGGTTCGCTTTGTTTTTAAATTCTGAAATATTAATTTTATTATTTTTGTTTCTCGTGCGAAATTAAATTACTGGACTTGGAAATTTAGCTGATGTGTTACAATTACAAAATCCAAAATTTTATATAATATTCGACAAAAGTTTAGCGGCAAGAAGAAAACATCCAAATATAGTAAAGTTTAAAATCAAGATTAATTGAAAGTATTGAAAACAGGGCCTTCCGTTACGATTTTATCTCGAATTCGCTGCTTTAATCAACCTTAGAATCAACTTTGGCAATTTCACTATAAACCGGCGCGATTTTAGACCATTCAGTATGTTTTTATATACTAACTTAATCATTATTATTAATGGCACACTTATGGTTTTATTTACTAATTTTATCAGAATATTTATAAAGTTTGAATCAGAATATTGATTCAATTTTATATTCAGCTGTGCTTTCAATGGATGTGTTGTTTTGCTGTCCGTTTTGTTTTTTTTTTTAACTATATTTAATAGGGTTCAGGAAAACTATTAAATATATTTTTCGAACTCGTCAATATCAATTTGTTTCTTCTTCTGGATTCTTTAGATTCTATCAACACTTTTCGTTGTTTCTTAAGTGCAAAATTAGTAAACTTGCTTTTGCTGTGTTGGTAAGAACTAAAAAAGATTTACTCAATCGTAACTTAAATCTGATGGCCAATATAGTGTTATATTGTTATTAGATTTTCTTTCAACGGGCTTATCTCTACAGATTGCTTAAATTTAATTTTAAAGATCGTCTTGCGTTGAAAACGGGTTTTCTGGCTAAACTGTATAATTATTCCACAGAATTTTAGCGTCTTGCCTAAAATTWTTCTTTAACCCCATGAGGGCGCTAATAATTCCACCAAAAATAAAAAAAAWATTTTTTTAGTTAAGTAAATAAACTCTCACATTTTTATTACGTTATTGAAAAGTAAAATTAATTTCTAATAATTTTGTACTATATGATTGAAAGGTCCTAAATGGTGATTGCGTACATGCATTGATGTATGTGAAAAGATTCAACACAAAGGAAAATGTTTCATTATTTTTCTTTAATCATGCTGAAAGCTAGAAAGCATTTTTAATGAGTTATTATGCTCGCCGTAATACACTAAATTTGCTTTTAAGCTAGCATTTTACTGCGGCTGAAAATTTGATGAATACAGACGAGAAGAGAACATAATGAATGACTTCAGTAAATACTTGGAAATGTTTGATGTTCAGGTACAATTGAAATAATTACGGTAGCAAATGCCTGAAATGTTCGCAAAAATGTTCAGGTAGGTTTTCTGAGTCTCTACTCACATCTTTTAGTGAAAATAATCTGGTTCACTATTTGTATGTAGCAGTTTCCTTACAACTTCTCTATGTACTTTGTCCTTCATTATGTTCAAAACATGCTTTTATTTCAACCTTTTTGTTAACGCAACAGTTATCTGGGACAATTTTATTCGCCGAATTATGTTTCTGAAGAATAGCTGTTTTAAATGGTTTGAACTCTTTAAGTTGAATGTAGATTTGACTCTATTTCTATGGTAAAGGATTTCTTCCTTCTTTTTATTTTCGGAAAATTTACAATTTCCGACTTTCTAGGGCAAACTTTCACTTTATAGTTCTTATAGATCATTTCTATTTTTTGAACAGGAAATATAATATTACACATAAAGTAATGTATTTCATAATATTCGAACCGTCTATACTGTTTCCTCAAAGAAGGGCAGATAGAAAGCAGTAAAAATCTAATTGCAAAGTGTTATTACTTTCATAAATTGGGCAAATCATTTTGATAATTTCTTTACGTTTTGGAATGACGCTAATCCATTAAGCTAAGCAATAATTCGAGCTATCCTCAAAAAAATATTTTTGTGTCTTAGCAAGTTCAGAATGCCTGCATTTATCATTGCAAATTACCTGCAATGTCAACTTTCTTCGAATAAATCACTTGCTCATTATTACTGTTAGGTGCGAAGCTTTAGCACAAAGACTATTTTCACTTTTTATCTTTTTTATCGTCCTGCGGATTTGAATACACCTATTATAGAGTCTTTTTCACGCCTTAGTCAATTCCATTCTCTTTTAAGCTTTATCATTTTACTACAGCTGAGTTTCGAACAATAGTTCACAATTTAGTGAATACTTTCTTGAGATAAATTTAAAGGTTTCTATTGTTGTCGAAGCCAAACAACCTGCTAGTGATAAATGGATATTATCTTGGACGAATGTTAGAACATCAAGCAATGTTCAACAGAATTCGCGATCCAGAGTCTAGACCAATCTTATATGCGTTTGCATACCAAATCCCGCTGCTGGTCCTTTTGGGACTATGAATGAACGACTTTTTGAGACATAGGTATAAGCTGTGGTAGATTTTATCCTTTGGGAAATCGCATATACGTCTGGTTATAACTTAGGCGTTCATTTTGGGACAGTGATTTTAAAACTGCGTTTATAGTAGCATATTAAAACCATATACATATGAGCAATTGGTTTACAAGCAACGATTTACAAAATAATTGGTATTTTTTTCGATAATCGATTTTGATTCGCTGATTTGATTTTTTGTGATAACTTGCCTGAAAATATTTTGTTGCAGTCTAGTTGATACAGGTTCTTTAGCCGCTCGCAATCAATAACATCACCTTGGCGTAGTCCGAAATAAGTAACGAATATTTTATTCAAATGATGTATTAATTGATCAATATTGATGAGTTGCGTTCATTGATGCCAACATGTAAATATGCTGGATAACACATCCTGCCCCATAGTTTTGGTACAACGCAAATTTTGGGCTTAAAACGTTATTGTTAAAACCTTATATTTGGCACTCAATACAGAAACCTTTACGTGAAAATTAACTGTGATTTGCACAAAAAATCGACCAGATTAACAAGCAATTTTTCGCTCAATAAAAAAGTTTCTGCTTTGATTAGTTTGCGCTTTTCGATTCTAACTGATAAAATCCTGGTTTTAAATGCAATGGTACCTGAAACGTCAAAGCATATTGCAGTAGCCCTATTGAAATTCTCGTGCAGTTTACATTCCATAATGCTTTCGAAATCAAACACACTCGGCATATGCGAGAACGTAGGATTTTATGTCGGAAACTGAAAATTATCCTGGTATTTGATCCGAGGCTTATAAGTTGAATTCGCATCGCAAGAGATGTATATTGGGATCAACAAAAACAACTTTTAAATGAAAATTTGTTTTAATATATAGGTGTCGTTAGCTAACAGCTATTTAAACAGTCGCCGAATGAATGAACTGCTTTCTGATAGTTGCTTCTAGCATTTTAGGTCTACTGCTATTTATCCCCATAATTATGAAAGTGGTCTAAGTCATATATTTCTTGTTTCGACATATTTAATGAATTGCATTTATAGAAATTAAAAAAATATTTTTGCATTATGCGACCTATTTATTTAGAATTTTATTATTGATTAATCGAAATTTATTATCAATTTGGAATTGTGTATGAATTTTATACGAAAATATTGTTTTTAAAGTTGGAATTGACTTAAGCCATTTTCAAAATTAACTGAGTGTCTTATAAATGACTTAAAGCGATAAGAACAATGTGTTTTATTTGAAACAATAACTTTAATGAAATAATTGATGAACATTTATTAATTATTTTAAAAAAGTAATCCATTTTTATAATTTCGAGTTTTTAATTTTAACAATCTTAAAATGTTCCTGATAGACTGGAGGAATATATGGTAGTAAACACATATTATATTTATGTTTTTCTTCGATAATGGTCTAGTTAGTTATGGTGAATAATGGAAGTAGCTTAACATTTCCGTATATTTGTTGTCTTCCTCTTTTAGGTGAAAGATCCAAAACGTGAAGTTTAGAATAATCTAAAGAAGTTTTATAAAACATTTTATAAGGTTCATTTTATCAGAATCTCATCCATAATGATTTGTAGCCAAGAAACAAGATTTGCCGCTGAGTTTTTTACTCTTTTTGTTGACTCTTCTAATGATTTCATTGGAATAATGGCTGTGACAGTCGTTTTATCCAAATCAAAATTAATTCCTGGGTTCCAGTCATTTTGGCATCCAAATGTATGGCAAGGCTTAAAGCAGCAACAACGCTACACGTAAAAACTGATGATGGTGAAAAAATACACCGAAACGTATTTTAATTGATAAATAAAGACAATAAATGACTGAAACCCAGGAATTAATTTTGATTTGGAATTGAAACACAGTCAGGAAAGTATATACATTCGATTTATCGAAAATGTATTTCTTCTTCTATAATTTTCTATTAATTCATAATAATGCTAAGGGTTGTATAAGTAATTTGCTTTTTTTATTTTCATTTCTACCAACCTAAAATCACGATCATTCGGTGGAAAGGAATTACCCGATACCAAAAATTTGTGGCCTATTATGGGGTTCAGAAACGCGTCACAGAGTTTTGACTTAGACCACTTTCATAATTAACACTAAATAGTTCCATATTTATATCGTAAAAATTACATTGAATAAATTAAGTCAGCCAATTTTCAAATTAGTTGAAAATGCATATTTTGATGTTACATAAACCTTGAAAAATCAAAAATACAGAAGGGAAAATTTTAAAAGTTGTTGTGTGTTAAAAAAAGACATTTGTTTATTTGATACTTACAACTAAGGAAAAAGTAATCGAACAAGAACTACAACGAAATAACTCCATTTCCTGAGTGAAATGGTAACGGAACGTGAACAGCGCAATAACTAATAGAACGAAATATTGTATGTCTCCAAAGTTTCAGTCAGCAATTGGCCATGGAAATTTCGCAAAGATACCGTCAATACTTGACGTAATATAATGTTTAATGGTAAAAAATATATTTTTTTATTAATAAATAATATTCCAATGTAACATTAAGATGTATTGAAAAAATCACTATCATTACATCCATATCATGTTGCGCTCATTTTTTGAAATAAACTCTTAACTTTTAGATCGTTGCCAAGATGCTGCGTCAAATACGAAAAATACAATTTATTAAAGTGGAAAGAATCCGAAAAACGCTTTTAAATTTTGTTTTACAAGATAACTGTATAAAAATTACCTTTTTATTTAGTAGAGGGAAACATTAGAACTGCATTTCTCTTTTTCACGCATGAATTGAAATTCAGCTTTGTGCTTGCCTGCGTCCTTTCAGTCCGGCCCAGATCGACCTAATCATGCACTTACGGGAAAGTTTTATTTAATTTGAGCCTGATTATGCTGAGAGCAAAAACACAGAGAAGAGCACAAGCTGCTAATTATTAGCAGCCTTCTAGATCAAAGTAGCAAGGCAAGAAACCGATCTTTTTTAATTTCCGGAAGTAATCCAAAGAAACATCTTTCAATTTATTCAATTACGCTCACATCATGTGTCCTGCTTACCAAATTTAGTCTGCTGATTTTCTTTATTTAAAATAATTCTGAATACTTTGCTTCAGATAAACGGCCGTGTTTGAAAGGAAACATTCAATGGACGAAAATATGAGACTGGAAGAACCTTGTGAAAAAAAATTGTTCATTATCAAGGTTGATAATTTTTAAAAAAATTTTAATAAAAAGGCATTTCCAGCACATGATAAAATAATTGATGTGATTTCACTTCGGCGCTGTAATAAATTGTAATTTTTTATTCGAATCGTTTCTCTAAGAGGAAAGCAAAATGCTGGTTCATTTATTGGCTCCTACGGGAAATTTCAAAAAGTTTAAAAGCCAAGTTTAATAACCAATATATCTTAGCAATCTCTTACGGTTTCCAAAAAGCTATGAAATAATAATTCAATCTGTCTGATCAACTGTTATTATTTTATAGTAAATATACACATCTATTGGGAAAATGGATTTAAAATAGTTTTAAGTTATTCAGAAACTTGAGATTAATGTCCCAATTGCAAGGCATTATTAAGAAAGTATATCAAAAAAGGAGGTGAGTCTAAGCAAGTGTTTAGGCAGTGAGTTTACTTTAGGTACAGATATATAACTTGAAAGCCATGAAAACCTGAAGAAATTAAAATAATATATTGAAAAGCCAATAATAAATCAAGCGTTTTTGGAATGGGTAGGTGTTTTTCTCTATCCTCAATTTAAGTCTTAGTTTTATAGAGACTTTTTCTTTTTAATTTGCAAGCGAATTGTACAAATTGGTTGCTACATTGGAAGATCTTTTATGACTTAAATAGCCGCGATAATCATACGATATCTTCTCAACTTGAATAATGAAGAACAAACGGCTTCAATACAGCCGAGAAAATGTCTATAATAATCTATGTTATAATAGACAATAGATATTTACATTAAATACAACTATAGAAATATAATGTCATAAATTTGTGTCTATTTATCATAGACATAATCATCATTTATCAGTCATAAAAAAAATGTAAACACAATTGAAAAATGTCAAATTGATATCTAAAATTTCCTTTCAACCATTTAAAATTCACGCTTAAGTTGTAAAAAGTCTATATGATAATTCAAAGTTAGTTCGTAATAAATTTAATTTTAGTAACGTAATTTTATTGATAAAAAAATGTGATTTTACTCGAAACATKAGAACTTAAAAACTGAGACGCCATTAGAGAAATGAGTAAAATTATCGCAAATTAGCTTGGAATGCCTTTCCGATTTTAATGGTGAAATCCGATTTTAATATCGAACAAAACGTTAATCGTAGAAAACATATTATTTTTCTTAATAAAAGTAACTCTAGGGCTTAATGTTCACTTATTGACCAAAAAATAACGCTCATAACTTGTGTTTAAAATCCAAGATGCAACTTTGCCTTCCAATACTTTTTCTTCCATAACTTATTTAGTTATGGAATATAAGGTTATTTGAAACTTAGATTAAGAATAATCCAATGTGAGCGTGTAAAACATTTGAAGGTTGGTTTTTCAAAAATGCGGTTTAAACCTTTAGACGAAGTGATTCTTCCTCGCTTAGGTTTATTTTTAATTAACTCATTATAATTTTAATAAATATTACCGGCATAAATGAACCTGTAATGGCTCATATATTGGTGCTGAACTGTATATAAAATTGTGTACAACTACAAATATTAAAAACATGTTTTTGTTACAGAATGCGGGAATATGTTGAAGAAAATGAAAAAAACGACCCACTGATTCACGCTCCTGATAAAAAGAATAACCCGTGGGCTGAGAAGGGCAAATGTGCCATCATGTAGAATTTTCAAGAATTTTTTATTAACTTATTTATTCTTTTGTTACCCTTTTTGATCGTAGTATTATTGATAATTAAAAATGTACTAATTAACAGCACTACTTCGCGACAGGCAATATTCGATATTATCCTGAATATTCAAACTTTAGACGTCTTTCCGATTTTTTAAATAATGAAAGAACTTCACCGAAACACTAGCAAAGGTAAATGGGCAAACTATTGTTACCAACTATTGTTATGTAGTTTAAATACTCTGTCTTTAATGCATAGTACTTATAATGGGATGATAAATATTAATATAAATTATTTCATCTGCATTATGACGTGGTAGTAGGCTGTCTACTTAAAATGTAGTTTTTTTTATCCCAATATTTCAATGTCTTAGTTATTTTTGCAGGCAGCTATTATTTATGCTTACTAATATAATTCAGAAAGTCAAATATTATTAGCTGTTATCGTTTTCCTACTTAATCAAATTTTACTAGCATGATAAAATAGTTGTTTTAAGGAAAGACTTTTGTGGTGTGTTAACAAAAGATATGTAAAGAATAAAATATTTGTAACAATCCCCCAACAAAATAGCATTTAACTATTAATTGTGTTACTATTGCTCCCCGAGCATCAAATCAGTTAAGATAGCAGACTTGTTTACATCTTTTCATTTGCATGTTTTACTCTTCACTAGCTCCAGTAAATTGCGATTTTGCGAGATATTGACGTTTGCAAATTTTACATCCACCTCCATTTTTAACAGCATGGCAATTATTTGCTGCGAGCTACTGAAAGCAGTTGCAAGATTCATGCAAATGAACATTGAGAATCAAACATTGTTAGCTATTTTATCTGAAAGCAAGTGAAATAGTAAAACAACGCGTCTCCTAATGGTATTCCAAGTCGATTAACTGGCATCTATTATTGTCCACTCTCAATTCCAAATTAATAACATGTTTGGTTTCCTCAAATAGGCTGTTTTATTAATAATTATTAATTATAGGCTAATTCTAACTTTAAATTTTATAAACTTAAATATAGGAATTAGAGTATGTTCTAGTCTTAAGCAATCTCCAAAGACTTTCAGCAATGTTTTGCCGCATCATAATCAATGTTTTCTCTTAAATGGACTTGATCAAAAGATTACAACAAAAATGGTGCAAACCCGTGTCTAATGAGAACAAACCCCGATTTATACCATATTGACTTGATGACACAAACGTCTCAAATAAAGAGCGTTTGATACGGATCACTCGCCTTTTAATGTCCAAATGGAAAAGTACGTACATTCCATTTGGACATCTCTGTATATTATAACTTAAAATTAATCAATTTGTTAGGAGAGATAGATCAAACTTGTATCGCATTCTAACGAATAACAACTGTAAGCTTTCTAATACTACTAAGGACGATGAGAAAATGCAAAGAAACTCGCTTCTTTGTATGGTCACATTTAGGGTGCAAATATGTCACCACTAGGGTATATTTAATCCCACTTTGCTGATTTACTTCTTCCCTAGCTAGATTACGTCTAATATACTATCGTACTCATTAACCATTATGAGTAAGCTAGATGTAATGTGTTACGCCCTGTAGCTTATATATATGCAGGGTCCATAGCCTTAGTTCAAGCTAAACGGAAAATCGGCTTAGTTTAGGATAAAACCATACAAGTTACCAAACCTAGATATTAAGTAAATTTAAGTATGCACCAGAATTGGACAACTTTCTGAATTACAGAAACAAAACCCGGCTATGACATAAATGAATTGAAGTCGAAACCTGCTGAAAGTCTTAGGTGGTTTTATTTATCCGTATTAGGGTATTTTAAGGAATATTTCACGTATGTAAGTTTATCTAACTAAATGTAATGTACTGAGATAATAAATTACCTATAGGATAAACACAATGAGTTTATTTCTTGTTTTCGTTAATTGTTTATAAGAATGGTTCGCACAATTTCCTTCAGGCTAAACTCAGGCACATTACCATCGAATATAGACGGCGAACAGGATAAAGGGCGCCACAGTGGAAATAGTTACCATAAATGATTTGCAGCAGGTTAGATAAAAGCAATTATTTAAATGGTTTCAAGGAAGGTAGAACTAGTAGGCCAATAAAATTGTGCTTAAAATTATTTTCCATAAATTATCACTAATTTATTTTCAGTATTTCAAGTACCTATTCGATTCATTCCATTTAAAGATTGGATTATTAAAATTTATCTCCAAAGGACGCAAATTTTGGTTTCCAAGTTGTACGCTTGAGGGGCATGACCATTAGATAAAACCCCTGTGGATTTTTTATTCACGAATGTGATCATGAACGAGAATAATATGAGTTTTTTTCACTTTTACAGCATAAGTTGCATCATTAATTATCAGTAGTATTAATTTAATTTGTAAGTGGGTTGCAAACTTATTATCTATGAAATGAGGTTTGTTGTCGTTTTGTTACTGTTTTACTGCTATTATAACAACCTACGGCTAATATAAAAAATTTGGAAGAATGTTTTGGCGCAATAAAACGTACACTTTTAAGACCAGACTGTAAGTTTTCCAGACTAAAATAGTCCATAAATAAAATTTTTTGTCCAGTTGTCGAAAAAAAAACAGACTGGTTAAAGAGAAATTCGTCTTAAGTCGGAAATGGAGGATAATTTTGCTAGCAACATCAGAAGTAACATCACTAATGAAACTCACAGACTTATTTTTTCAAACACGAACGAGATTGTGGTAGATAATTTAATTAAAAAAATAACTTTTTGGATAAATTTTTTATAATTCCTAATAGCAGGCATAATTTACCATACATTTTCAAAGAAGGGCTAAACAATACTTCAAGGTAGTTCCTGGAGATTATTTTCTGACTATGAAGGATTTATTTAAATGTAATTTGGAAAATCGAATCTGATTTAAGTGCCGTCAAACTATTTAATTTGTTGCACAATTCTTCAGACAATAATTTCTACACAACTGACTTAAAAATATCTAAAACTTTAATTTAAAACATGTAAGGAATTATTAAGTAAATAATTAAATTAATTATTTTTTAAAATTTAAACTGCAAATAAGCAATTTTTAAAACAGAGTTTTGATCTACTTCAATCGTTTTACTGAATTATTTATTAATTTAACCCAATTGAAACCCACACTTTCAGAAAACGGAGTTTTCAAAATTCGTTAACTATTTTTTTTTCACTAATTCGTTAACTAATTTAAATTTCCAAAGTTTCCAAATTACTGCACTTTGATCCTTTAATAAAATGAAGTAAAATATTAACATGTGTTTTACATGGGTTTTAAATAAACACAAAAACGTTTCATCACAATTTCACATTGATGATTCAGTTCTATACCGCCAAAAATCAAAAACACTTCCATTAAAATATGAATCTTTTAACAAAAAAATATTAGATGTATATGTATTTTATAAATCGTCATAGACGCCAGTTCAAAATATAACAAAACAATTTTTTTAAACTAATTTTACTATCTGTTGCATTTCAATCAATGAGGAACATAAAAAACTGCTGCTGTGTTATATTAAAACGATTTATAAATGCAACTGGACACCAAAAGCAAATATTTACCCAAATGTCTACAAATAAAAAGATTTTTGTACCGTATTTCCAAGTTAAATTAAAAATAGCTATCGATATCATTTAAGTGCTTTAAAATTACAAAACAGTTTTGAATTACAAATATTGACTCTTTCCGTCAATTTCCATGTATATATTTAATTAAACCAATTTTTTTGTACGCCGGAATTTATCAGTTTGCAGCTACAACCGATGCCATTTACTATTCGAACATCAGGGGCTTTCTATTTCCATTTGTGTTATTATATTCCCTACTAACTTTATGTGCATCTGAGCAACCTTTACACAAATGTTAATGTAGACATACGTTTTCAAGTAAATTTATTTAACATGCTCATGCTGTTAGAAATGTTAAATGAGCGAACCTCAGTTTTTCCCACACACTTTCTAGTCATTAATATTGCTAGATCGTATAAAATTTCAATGATGAATTCTCCTTTGATTATGAAAGAAATACAAGTCTTGAACTTTTTGCTCGATTTGCCAAAAAATTTATTGTTATAGAACAGACTGAAACCAATGCTTTTTCCAGTTAAAGATAGTCAAATTTTAGTTTTCCACGTTCTTAGAAATTATCGACAAAAAATTGAAATAATTGTATTTTGTTACGGTAATTGACGTTAATGTTGACGATAATTTGTCCTAAAGCAGCCTATAATTTTGCAAATTTCAAGTCTTTTGTAGTATTTTCTATTATCAAATTTTCAATATGTGAATGTCAATAAATTTAACTAACTAATTACATTTTCGGTTCCTTAAAACAAACACTCCTTCCAATTTTGTGGGCAAAGTTCTCGGTTTCTTCTTAGTAGACTTCATCACTTCAAAAGTGGTATAACTAGAAAATTTGGTGATTTTCGTTATTGCATATCTTATAACACCATTCACTGAGTCTCCGCCATCTACTCGCGCCTCCGCACTTTTCTGGGAAACAGAAGTTGTACTTGTGCCGCATCCACATATTCTAACCTTGTTGCTCATGCCATTCAGATTCTGTGTGGCACTGTGACTGCATTTGCACGAAGCCGCTCTCTTTTTTATGGACGACTTTTTTGGACACGGGACGAGGCATCCGCATGATGTCGATGAATCTTTGGTAGTGTCAGAGTCTTCAAATTGGGCAGCACAGCTTCTCCTTTCCGATTTTGCTCTCGGGCAACCCAAAATGCAAGTATAGGACGTTGACGATTCTTTGGTAGCTGAAGAGCCTTCTCGACTACTACTAGTTGACGACCCTTTGCATGTTGCATTCACTTTTATTTCAATCTGCTTGCAGCCTGAGTCAGTTGTGTTGCTCGAAGTTTCAGTGGTGTCACTGCATTTGCAACAGGCGCACTCATCTGAATTTAATCGATTCTTATTCCTTCCAGGATGAAATGGGTCACGATGAGATAACGAACTTTTTCTTCTATGTAGCGAAGAGTCACTTTTAAGCAGATGTGGATCGTTCAAGGGTTTTGTTGTGTTATAGGGGCATTGACACTGCCTTGAACGAGAGCGCGAAGTTCTCTGTTCGGAACTAAGTTTTTTTTGGGATTTAGATGCATGACCGGAACGGGACTTATGAAGTTTCAGGGCTGAATGTTGGGCAACGGGATGATCTAGCCTATGTTGATTTGATACATGATGGTCCGGTAGATGATTTTGAGGTGTTTGATAATGACTATATGGCGACTGGTGATGTTCCTCCGTAACATGATGCGGTAGTGGATGGTCTGAATGCTTTTGATGTTGTCGCCGCATCGCTGCCTCGTATGGCAAGCAAGTTGGGCAAGTACATGGAGGATCGGTCTCAGGATAATGAGCCCTATGATGGTCATCGTGGTTTTGATCATTTGAAAATTCATGATTAGGCTGTTGAGAAGTCAGCGAATTTTCATCCGATGGATCGTGAGAAGCTATTTGATGTTCTGAACAATGGTTGTTGGATGATATTGTTGGTTGATGCGAGAACGATAAACTCTTTGAATGACTGGATAGCTTTGGTGATTGTTCAGAATGCGATAGGTTTGACTCTACAGACGTGTAATTTACACAAACTGCTGAAGGCAAAGTACACACGAGCAAAGGTCCGCATTTGCACACCTCTTCCACTTGACATGGACATTCTCGCACTTCTTTGGATTCCTTAGAAACATTTGACAACGATTTGACTTTCTCTTCAATTGCTGCGGTTTCGGTTTGAGAAGAGGAGGTTTGACTTGCGGGTTCGGTGATTATTGAGCTTTCTCTTGTTTCTGGACTAAATAAAAATTATTAGTACCATCCATTACTTTGGAGAATGTAATGTTAATAATAGGCAGATGTTGCCAATAAGGTTTTAGTTGATGGGCAGTAAAAATTGTATACCTTTCAGTAGCAGACGCAGCATTAACGGATTCTACGTTGCTCAAAGTCGACCTGAAACAACACAATTTTTTTTCGTGTGTCGTATCTTTTTAAATTTAGCTAGACTTTAGTTTAAAATTTGAATGTTTCTATTAAATCAATAAAATCTCCAAACAATTAATAATAAGGCTTACGCTCTAAATTTATAAATCAAATTAAAGATAAATATATGCATAGAAGCTCTCTTATGAACCGTTTTTAACCGTGTTTAAGCGTGAAGAAAACTGGGCACCTTATGGAAAGATAATTTAAGTACATATATATCTGGTTCATCGGAAATTCGATTTTATATGTTTGTACGCAATTTTCGAGCAATTTTTGTAGTCTAGTCTTACTAGGTAATGGGTACAGTATAAACTAAATATTTACTAAATAAATTAATAAAATATTTGACGCAAATAAGATTTGGAAACGGACTTACTTTTTATCCGATACGCTTTTTTCAACGGCACTTTCTTCAGAAATCTTGATTGTACTGAAATTTAAGAAGAAAATTAATGCAAACATTTTAATTAATGCGAAAGGATTAAAAAAATTAGATAATAACTTACTTTTCCGATTTTGCTGTCTGGAAACTTTCTTGCTTCACAAGAGACCTGAAATAAATGTTCAAATGTCTTAAATTAGTGGCATATTCTCCTTTTCATCATTCGCTAATATAAAAAAACCTAAAAAAATTTAAATTCAGTTAATATATTCAGCGAAAAATATTTATGAAAATTTATTTTTAAAGTTACTTCAATTATTTTATGTCACTTGTGTTTATATGTTCTCTATAGCAGGTAATTTTTCAGCAGTTTTTAGAGAATATAATTCAAATACGTTCTCACTTTACTTTCGAGTTTAGTTACTACACTTGGCATTGTTCATGACGGTTATCAAGAAAAATCCTATATAAAAAAACTGGCCTTTATTAAGGATATAACGTATCAATTCCTCACTTCAACTTGATTTAGTTTATTAATTGACGTTGTGAATATAGTACAAAAAGTGGTTTGATTAATTCTAAGGTCTTAATATAGTTTTAATCTACAACTTACTTTGGTGAGCTGTCCGTTCTAAGGTTTTCTTCTTTAGCCATTGACCTAAATTAAAAGAATTTCATCATAATTAATTCCTAAGTGCAGTTTTTACGATTTTAAAGATTTACTTTCGTCGACTGGATATATTTCAAGTCAATTTATTTTAAATTACGACGTTTCTTTTACATCTATGAAAATGATGGAAGATTGTGAGGCGTAATCAACAATTTTGCTAAAGTCGCATACTAGTAGAAGTTGTGTACTATGAGTTATTTATTGCCTCTTAACGTGCAACTATAAGTTTATTAGTTGCTCCAAATATAAAAATCCAATACTAAAAGGCAGGTTACTGAACAATTTCTCAAATTTCATGTAATAAAGCCAGGTATCAATGTTTCACATTATTTGATAAGGGTTCATCTGGATTGAAAAACGTATTATACAAATTTCTTACCTTTCGGCATTAAGTCAAAGTTAAATAATCACACGTTATTTTAATACTGAACTGAGCTTACCCTAACGAGCTTTCTATTGCAGTAGGAATCCTACAAAAAAAACGTGAACATATTTAGGTACACAAGGAGCATAATTGCAAAGCATTTTTTTTAATCTAAGTTAACTTACTGCACTGCACTTTCCTTCGGGGGCGGTGGTCTATAAAAGAATTTAAAAAATAAATTCACAAATATTGTTTAAAATCTAAACGCTAATACTAATTGCATTTAAGCATCATTAATTACATACAAATAAGGTGCTAAAAATTCGCTTTAGAATAGCTCATATTGATAATTCAACTAATTAAGAGACATTGCCTTAGCAGTAAGCTATTAATTAGCGAACTGAAATATTAGTTATTAATATCAGTTTCCTAATTTTTTTGGCCCTAATACATAGGTAGTTATTTCCGAGTAAATGTTAGCAGGATTAAGGTAAACTTACTTTAACTCAGTATCTTTTGGGGAAGGAATGCTGAAAAATAAAGCATAGTTTCAGTCGAATGTACTATCTTTAAAACAAATGATGTGGGCCAACTTACTGCAGCGAACTTTCCTTAGATGGAGGCGTCCTGGAATAAAAATACATTTTGTTGGCAATATTATTAACAGTTCCATAAAAAAAACAATATTATAAACACCTACAGTCCTAACAAATTACTAACAACTATCGGTTAGCAGTTCGCAAAATTACAAATGATAGCTGGTTGTAATGTTATAGCAACTTTTCGTTCTGGCCTCTAATTTATGTAAAAGCATTTTAACTGGAAAGAAACTGTCTTTGTTTAATTAAATAAGCTTAAGAGTTAAAGTGGGCTAATTTTAGGCGACTCTAATATTAACTGAATTAGTCCTACTACTTCCCACTATCTATTACATGCTACAATACTAGTTATAAAGATATCATCTAAATTAATAATGTAACATTAAAAGCATATGAATAAACAGTTAACTTACTTCATTGCACTGACATTGGGTTTGATAGAAGAAGCTCTAGAAAAAAGCAAAAATTGAATTGATAAAAAGTATGCTTTAATTGAAATCTATATAAATCTTTATAATTTAGAGTAAAAAATATTGGTCGAATTAATAAACTCTATAAATAGGAATTCAGCGTACCTGGACAAAGGTTGTGGTTCAGTCGATATCCTTTCTAATGACTCTTCACTCTCTGATTCTACGGGCAGGACTAGCTCGGTAGATTGTGGTCTATTGAAAATAATTCTAATAAACTTTTCAACCAATAATATTCAAAATGACTAGTTCTAAATACTGTTGAAAGTAGTTAATACTTAGTTTTGGAAAAATAGTGCAACTTCTTACGTCTCTTGATCCGTATCAGATGGCGGGTTTTGTTCAGGACACTCACTGCACATTTCAAATAGAGCAGACAATCCTGCTAAAATTTGCTCATCGACAGTCGGGCCCAAAAATCGTCCATAAATATTTGGTCCGCAAACGCAAATCTCCAAAAATAATCATGTTGTTTCAAGTAAGACTAACCCATGAGTGTATGATAGATTTACAAGTTTTCATGCCAACAGAAAACATGTTTTTTCAATGCTGATTAGTTAACTATACCTAATTAATGGCTTACTAGCTTTAATCAAAAAAGCACCCAACTAATTACGTAAAATGTAACAAATTTTTAAATTATGTTTATCGTTAAATAAGATTAGCTGTTTTAATAAGCTTGCGTTCTTCGAAATTAAAATTTTCTTTATAATCTGAACTCTTGAACGACTTACATCATTGGTGTCAATAATTCCAAGCCCTTGACCATGGGACTTTCCAACTTCTTTTCCACTGTGCTGAGACTGCTTACTATGGGGCGATTCAGACTGATGTCTTTGGCTTGCATCATAACTTTTTGATCTAAGCAGGAAATGTTTTAAATTGATGTTGAGGAAAACGTCATGCTTAAATGTCCCATTTTAAATATATCTACATGTTTAATCTAAAGCTTGCAGCAAGGGAAATGTGAACGTGGTCGTTAAATGAGTTGCAAGTTTTTTTTAAATACTTTCAATTTAATGTTTAATGACTTTTAATGGCTTTAATTGGCTTAGTAAATAGTTGATTAGTTTTAGCTAAAAAAATTGTGCACTCAGTTAATAGTAAGGAAAAAAAATAAGATCAATTCTGTGATACCTAGTTGGAAGGTGCCCTTTATTACGAGAGTGATGTTCGCTTTTGCTCCGTTCGTTTTGGTGGGTTGGATGATGAGCGCCATCGTGTTGATGGAAATGCTTGGCATCTTGAGCATTGTGGGTGCCGTGAGCATGATGAACACCAGCATACTGGCTAGTTTTTCCTTAAAATTCGTAAATTCTTCTTAAAACGGGAATCAACATAAGTTCCATATATTACCCGATACGGATTGCTTCTTGTGATTATGTGACATATCCGCAGTATTTTCGATTCGTCTTCAATTTAAATATATGCATCAACATGAAGTTTCGTACTAGATATTTTCCTATAAAATTTGCCAAAAATATTTTGGCAATGTTTCAATGTCACACTGTCAAGCAGTTGATCAATGTTCACAGTATGTATCTTAATATTAACGTTTTCAATCAGTACTTAAATACTTATTATGCGAGAACATGATTATGAGAAGTCTTCTATTCAAGAGCATTAAGCAACAATCAAAAAAAGTTTCAATTATTTTTACTTTAAACGAAAATTTTAGTCACTTGTGCTATCGCAATCAAACTAACGCTTGGAAAAAGTATAATATCTACTTCTTCTTAGAGTGCCTATCCGTTCCAGATGTTGGCTATCATGTTGGCAATTCGAACTCTGTTACAGCGGCGCGGATTAGCTGAGTGGTTGATTGGTTGAACCACGTTGTTAAATTTTTCAACCACGATATTCTCCTTCTGCGCACTCCTCTAGCTCCATATACCTTGCCTTGGAGGAGGTCTTCTGCAAAAGGACATGTTTACTATCATTGCGCATTATATGTCCCAGATATTGTAGCTTTCGAGTCTTAACTGTATCAAGAACTTCTTTTTCCTTTCCCATCTTTCTCAGCACCTCCGTATTTGTTATTTTCTATGTCCAAGGTATTCGTTGGATTCTTCAGTACAGCCAGATTTCAAATGCCTCGAGTTTTTTGGAGAAGGCCTCCGTAAGCGTCCACGATTCAGCCCCATAAAAAGGGTCGAAAACACGTAGCATCGCAATAGGCGAATTTTTGTTGCAAGCGGAAAGTCGTAGCTGGTAAGGACTTTTTCATTCTGATAAATACCGCTCTGGTTTTTTTAATACACGTTCTGACTTCCACAGAATAGTCCCAGTCATCATTTACGTTCGTGCCCAGGTATGTGTATTCGTTGACATTTTCTAAAGGAGTTCCGTCTACCAATAAAGTACCGCGGGTGTTTTGGTTTTTACTGATTATCACGAACTTTGTTTTTCTGTAAAAATAACGGTATCATCCGCATACCTTATGTTATTCAATCAATTCTCCATTTAGTAGGATTCCAGCTTCAGTATGTTGAAGGACTTCTCTGAAGATGCCTTCCGAGTACAGATTGAACATTACAGGAGACAGTATGCATCCCTGTATTACACCACGCAATATTTGTGCCTCTTCCGTTGTCTACCCTGACACAAGCCCTCTGATTCCAGTAGAGATTTCTGATGATTTTGAGGATCTTCCCATCCAGGTCAGCTTTTTGCAGAACTTCCATTATTTTTGTCTGTCGCACTTGGTCAAACGTCTTCCTGTAATCCACGAAATATGGATGTATACATGGCAGTATCGCATCCCTGTATCGCTGAAACAGCAGCTGGATCGAAAATACAGCTCTCTAGTCCTTACAGCCCTTCTAAAGCCGGATTGATTCTACACAGGTTAAAAATTCTAAAGTGAATTATCTTCAGGAATATCTTCAGTAGATGGCTCATTAAGCTTATTGTATGACACTCGCTACATATCCTAGCATTAGGCTTTTTGAGAAGGGTAACAAATTCAGATTTGAGCCATTCCGTCGGTATGACGCCCTTATCATAGATCACATTGAACGCTCTTGCAAGCCACCCTAGATTCCTCCCCTCGATCAACTTCAATATATCAGCCGGAATTCCAAATAATCTTTACGGTGAAGAAAAATAAGTATTATTTGCATATGAAATATCCTCTGTTTACAGTTTTTTGTTTATTTCTTTTGGCCTGAGCAAATTTTAAAATTTTACTTACAAATGTTTTGAGCTCAATAGATTTATGTCGTTATACCAATCATTCCAGAGATACAGATGGTAGACAGTTTGAGTCGAGAAAAAAAAATGTTTACAAACAATTTTATTTCTTCAAATTTTCGCATATCTCTCTACTCTCTGCCTCTACTATAGTCAAGTAGTTCTGGAAGTTTAGAATTATCTGCAATATTTATTGATTTTGTTTTGTTAATAAATTGAGACTCAGAAGTGAAAATTTCTCTTAAACGATTGATTTTCTTTGACATCACCGTATTAAATTTTCTCTACTTTACTACTCAAACTAGATTTTTTTAAAATCCAATTCGAGTATTTAATTCATCAACAGTGCTTACTAGTATTTTGAATAACACGAATTCTAACTTGTCGCGTATGGTTTAATCTATAGGATTAAAATCTGGGCTAATAGAAGGCCAGATGTTCTGCTCGAGAACTTCTGGTCAATTTTTTTTATAAATATTTCAAAGTGCTGGGTGAGTGAGCAAGTTATATGGTTGTTCAATATAATGATCAAAAATACTTTTGAATTTCACGAAGAATGAAACTTAATATTCTGTATTGATATATCTCAGGATGAGATTCTTATGGAAGTCATTTTTTAACAAAATGTTTGTTGTCTTATAAACAGCTCTGCAGGGGAATTTGTATGCCTTTGAACTTGCTGCTAGTAGATTTTTTAAGGAGTGTTTTTTCTGCATGTATCACCCATGTTTACAACAACTTTTAAAATTTACGTCTTTACGAAGATAAAATGAACGTTGGCTTTTAAATATTTATATCAGACAATACAGTGTAAGTATACACCTAATTTTAAGTGCTAGTTGTGCTTTGAGAGCTTACGTTTTTGATATTTTTTAATATTGCCAACTTTACTTTTCACTTGCATATGGACCCTGCTGATCATGAATTTGTCGCAACTTCCAACAGAAATGAAGTAAAATCGTTAACCAATAAAGCAAATTACTTAAGATCAAACTATTGTCTATTTTAGTATTTACACCTCTATATTAGTTTTCTTATGGGTGATAGCATTTTCGCCGAGCCATCGAAAGGCAGGAACAAGATGACTTCAAATTTTTTATTTATTAGTAAACTAAAAAAAAAAGAGTAGAGAAGTTGTCTTATATCCTGTCTAAAAAAATATATATTTGATGCTCATTTTAGTACTTAAATTGAAATTAGCTATTATCTCATTGGAAGAAACCAAATTGAAATTGATCTAGCGTTAAAAGCAAAATAAATGAAGCATAATGATTGCAAGTCTCAGGCAACGTACGCTCAAAGTACCTTTTTTGTGGAGGATTTTAAAATGCTGATTTTCCTCTAAGGAATTGAAGAAGCAATATATAATCATCTGCATTTTGGAAGCTGCTTCGTACGTATTTACCGAATATATGTAACTATATTAATGACAATATCGAGCGTCTCATCTTCTCCGCTTCAATTTTTTAGACCTGCAAATCTACCAATTAAAAGCTGATTCAGCGTCGTTTCTTCTTCTAGGTGCACCTATATGACCGATTCAAACCAAATAATATGAAAGCCTGCTAATTCAGGGTTCTTTACATGCGAACCTCGTACAAAACGAAGCAGTACATGCAGATAAGTCCAAAGACACGACATCAACACAAAGATCAAGAGAGAGTGGCCCCCCTGACATAGTGCCTTAGCTTGGCCGAGTAAGTTTACTCAGTCAGTGTGTCGGTGTGCTAAAACTGCTAAACACGTAACCTGCTTCAAGTTCTTCGTCTCAGCTGTTTCTACTTAAGACACTACATCATTGCATTCCCAGTGAATTGGTTCAGCAGGATACGCACGAGACGATATGAGACTGATAGTGGAAGCTTACTAGGTGAGTAGGTCACTTCTCGCTTTGTTTTGGTGTTGGACTAATTCTAGGTTCGGCTTACACATATAATTAGTTCCCATTAGCCGTATTTATATTTCCCCAAACCTTGAGCGGAAATTGCAAACCAATTTTATTATCCCACTAAAACCGCCTACAATGAGTAAACTGAGCCCAGTCGGTCGATTCAGTTTTATACGGTTACATTGGTAGGGCATTAGGGTGGGGGTTATTGAATTATTACCAGTTCTTCATTTAGATTTCCAATCTAAAATTCTTCCATTTATACTCGCAATTAACAATTCAGTCAATTTTTGCTAGCACCGTCTAGTACAACTTTCTTGGTGTTGTCGCTGGCTTCTTTGCACAATTAGGACATGATTAATTGATTTGTATTTCCTGCACCAATACGGTCAATTACATTCTATAATCTGCATTTTTTCCCAATATTGCTCGGATTGATAGATCAATGCTCACCAATAAAATATGTTGTTCCTCAAGCGTCTCAGATCCTACTCGAAGCATTGTAAAAAAATCTAGGTTAACATAAATTGGATAATATCCTTTCTAAGATTTTAGAAATGATCTTTTCATTTCGCGTTCTTTAAGTGGTTTACGAGGAGAATTACATATCTAATAAATGTAGGAAAAATTCCTCACATAAGAAAGTACCTTCATAAATATGTTTAGTGCGGCTTGACCTAGAAGCTATGCTAAACTAAGTTCCGACCTGTAGAGAGATAACTACTAAAAAACTTTATTTATCAAAAAATATTCGTTCTTAAATAAGCTATCTTTGCTTTAATTGAAATTTAAGCTTTTAGTACATTAGTAGAGTACTATAAAACGTGGCTAACTCTCGAGGATTGGTAAATTTTGGTTAAATTATTCAATCAAGTGTTTTTTTTTACAGTGAATCGCTTTAAATTGGAATTTGGTTTAACTGGAGTTTCTCAACACTCAATAATTTGATTATCCGCTTTAATAGTGCGTTGAGTCAAATATGGCATATCCACTTTTGATAGTTGCAAAACCTATTAAGTAAATTATGCATACTTTCGTAATAAGTTTTTTTCATTTAATAAATCACACGGTTGGAACAATTTTCACGGCTTCAGGTATATTTATGCATGATCATCAATATTAAAACAAACAAAGAAACGTGATTCCCTAATAATAACCGTTTTTTCCGTTCCATTTTATTTATCATATTATCTGGCGTTTGCTGATCACAATATGTACTGCTCGTTTTCTATTCTATTTATTTCTCGTAAACATATTTATTATCAGCTTTATTTCAGTATATATTAATTATTCTTTCTGCGTATTACATAATTTGCCGAACATGAGCCTATGATCCTAATGATTTTTTCTCAATATTCTTCAATTTTTCTGTTATACCCTGCAAGTTCTCGGGTGCTTCTGCTCGAAGTCTCATCAGCATGTAATATGCTATTTATTGTGCTCTCATTAGTTCTGACGCTATTACGTTCCTTTGCATTTATTTGGATAATAATTGCGGATTAGGGGTAGCAATCAAGAGAAACTAAAAACAGAGATCAAGATTTATCGACAACTTCACTAATTTTCAGTTTCCCATCGGCCCCCAAATGGCTTTTGAATGTAACTTTTTTTTCAATTTTCGTCAGTTGAGATATCTGTCCTTGCCTACCTACATATGTATCTCTCATTTTATGTTAACGAAAATATAATAAAACTAAAACCATATATTTTTTAAAAGCTTCATTGATTGCACTTACTGTTAATTTTTCTGAAATTATCTGGTCAAGAAAATGGAGCATGTCAATACAGAGAAGTGAACATAAATTGAAACACGCAGTTGTGATGATGCAAGAGAAATGTTGTCAATAGAACTTTAAAAACAAAATGAGAGAGAAATACCAACATACTTAATTTTTGTTTTTTTTAGGAAGCTCTGAAGCTACAACTTTTTCAGAAGGATTGTCTACTGCTACAATGCCAGACAATTGTAAATCAATGACTCTAAGAGATGCCAACAATAACACCTATCCAGCGCCAGTGAATAATAACATAAACAGGAGTTCTAATATTCCGGGGCCCAAGCAGCGAAGCATCCAGGTGACTGCCAAGGTCTTATTTGGTTCCGTTCATGCGATTAACAGGCTCAAAGAAGCCGAGAAGGCAGCTAGGGAAAATAAAAGGATATAATATAGAGTGAATAATATTTTGTCTGTGAGTGTCTATAAATCAGGGTGTACCTGATGAAGGTTAAGAGCGTTGCAAACCGAAACAATATAACAAATTGTGATGATACAATGCTTAAAATTATTTATAGCACTTCATGTGAAGTTGGCTGGAAGCAAAGTGTGATGGACTGACATAGTTTTACTTTAAATTGCTAAAAATGTATTATTTTTAGCTCATTCTATATTTTATGCATGGGGTACCAATCTTAACACAAAGTATCGCATTTAGCTTTTTAACTGTGAATATTTAATGTCCATATTTAAATACACTGTTTAGTTCTTCGGTGAGTTGTTAATCTTTAAATTGTCTAAATATGTCATTTTAATTAAAATAAATGTATATAATTGTGTACTTAAATAAGTCTCATTTTTGTAACAACATCAATTGAATTGAGCTGATTGGTAATTTGCTATTGTGAATAATTTATCAGAATATGTTTTGTTTTTATGAAGAAAATTCGGGGCTGAATAATGTAAAAGAATTTTAATTTAATTTAAAAAAAATGCCTTGATGAATCGAAATACAATATCATTAGTTTATAGCAAAACTGAACGGTTATTTAATATTGTTTAAGTAATTAAGTTTGAGTTATGAAAGATGAATTGTCAATTTTATATACATATATAATATATATCATTTTTAATATACAATATAAAATGTTTTATTAAGGTTGTTTCACTTATTTGTTAGGTTTTTATTTAATATTGAGTCCAGAAACCGTATTTTGTTTTAGTAATGTTTACAGATTTGGGAAAAGCTAAAAAAGTACTTTGCTACACCATAAACAGATCATATGAAATACTGGTAACAATCAGAAACCACTATGTTCAATCTAAAAATGCAATATTTACTTTCTCTTTATAGAATGTAAAGTGCTAATGCAACGGCTTTAAGCAATATTTTTATTCTAGACATGAATAAATTTATATATTTCTAAACAAATCATATTTGATTCGCAATCATTGAATTTAAATTTAAATTTAATTTTCTTTATTAAATCATCGATAATCTAATTGGTCCCGTTGGGGTTTGCAGAAGAAAAAGTGGATTGCAATGAATTTTTTCTTATAGGTTGAAAAACATTAGCCGTGCGGCTTTGTAACATATTTTACACACATTACTATAAAATGCATGAAATTAAACTCACAATATATGTGAATGAATAATATCATATGTCAAGATTGGTACCAACCTTGCTAGATCAAACAAACGCCGAGAGTGAGTCAAATATAAAAAATTTCAAATGTACCTAAAATCTTAGGTCCACGGAAGTAATAATATCGTTGCTAAACGCTGCAATTTATCAATATAATGCGAATTTTGGATAAACTAACGGAGTTTCATTTCTCCACAAAAACAATGACCGTTTTAATACATTTTGTGTGTGAAAAAGCACATAGCCGTAGAGAAGCCCAGTAAACCGTTACATAACGTTAATTATTTCGGAAAAATAGGACACACGATTATTTTTGTAAATAACGTACATTGCAGACGAATAACTATTTCATGCTTGAAAATATCAATTTTTGGAGATTCATCGAAGCATGATATATTAATTTAGATGTACGAAGTCTTTAAAGCCATTGGCAACTTTCGAGGAATCGCTTTCAAGAATTTGGAGATTTAATAAAAATTACTTACTGTATATTTATACTACGTACTTAATTATATAGACAATAGATTAATATGTATATTTAACCTTAATATATAATATGAGGAGCCAATTTTCTTACATATATATATATATATATATATATTGAATTATTAACTATTAATATATGGTTTAGTGGAATTACATATCACTAAACCAGTTTCATTGTAAAGAAAATATTTCTCACTTTTTCAATGATGCGGTATTGTCAATAAGATGATTAAAGACTGTTAGCTTTTCACATTTTCACATTCATTTCATTCAACTTCTTGCAGCCAGTGCAACAATGAAACTAAAACTAGAAACTCGACTTTTTAAAATGATTTGTCTATTGCAACACATTTTTGTTTTTGTTTTAATTTAATTGCCTGAAACTTTACGATGATAGATACCTGTTTTTATACACGATTGCTGTTGACCTAGATGCTAATTTGTTGAAATTTTTTCTTTGATACATATGTGTTTAAAATAATGATATATTAGTAACATTTATTAGCCGCATACATACCGCCCATTTGGGTTTTTACCCTTTAAAATTATCCAAGCTTTCATTGCTATTTCTGTAAAAAGTAACGAGCGTCGTGCAGGTTTCCAAAGTGAAATCTGCTTCCTTCAAGAAAAATATTATCTGGTATATAAATGTTCTAGGTGTGTCACTTTCTTTGCCCTCGGTCAGTGTCAAGGTTTTCGTTGCTTATTTATCTATCGTGGTGAAAGTGTTGATTATTTTATACATAGATGTATATACTAAACATGCACTTTCTTATGGCAAGAGGAAAAAGGTTGAAACGTGTTGGGTGAATTTGCCAGTTAAATTACATATTTACATCATTTCAATGCGTTTTTTGCTTTCGATATTAAAAATGTGTTCAAACATAATTGAAACTTGGTGATTCGGCAGTTTTGTCGCAATTCTCATAGGCGACACGACCAACTAAGAGAAACTTAATTAATAATTGCATGTTCCTAAAATTGAAATGTGTCTGTTTGTGTTGCACTGGGTTTAATCATTTAAAAGAATGGTTTATTTATTCCTCGCCGCCGTCCAAACAAAACTTACAAATAATTTAGGTTTTACAGTGCAAAACGTCAGCATGGTTGGTGTAAATATATTAATATTCTTTCCATGCACATTTTTAATTGTGGAACAAATACGTTTTAAAGTGCAACCAAAACCTCTGGGTTATTCATGAGCTCATTATCATCTGAAATATCTATAAATACCTGCCCAAAAAACTACACTTGCGAATTAATAATGCAGCTTTATTTGCAGAAATAAATATGTTAATGAAAGTAAAAAATATTCTGTTTATCGAGATACTTTCAAATTTAATACAGATTTTAAAGTAATTTTCGCTGATGGAACAGGTTTTAAATATGCCACTTAGTTGGTCATTTTCATCTTGTCTGGCCAACTGCATGTATTTTCGGATCTGCTTAATAACAAATACTTAATGGAAAGTTGTCGACACGCCAACGATCCATACAAAACCCATTAATAAAAAAACAGAACCACAAATCATAGCGAAAGGACGCATTTGCAAAAAGGAGGATACCTCGGAGCCATCGAAATTAAGAATAACTGTTTCTTATTACGAGAAGTTCCACATCTTTTGGGTTTAAGAACTTCTTTACATTCTTGTCTTGCATGTGGCTGAGTGTGTTTCAATATTATTTTTATAGTGGGTTGAATAGTTTTTAAGTGCTCTAATGATCATTACGAATACAATATGAGGTGAGTTAAATACAGTTGCCAGTCATTGTTGTCTGAAATTTAAATGTTGAATAATGTAGTTATTGATAAACTGCCTTACACATATGGAGTTTGAAAAAGTGTTTTTAAGAAGTTCAAATATAATTCTAGTTCAATATTAAGTTTTTAGGGTGTCAGATTTACTCATATATTATAGATGGATGACTTTGGTTCAAGAAGTAAAAAAGGTCTAATGTTATCGTGAAATGTTTTTAATTTTGTTTTAACCTAATGTTTAATTAAACTTAATTTTATCTAATCTTTTTAGGATGATAATGTTTAGTTGTTAGTGCGCTATTTTCATCCAGTTTTGCTACTATTGCTGAATCGCCTATTCGCTTCGATTAAATCGACTGGGATACTAAAAAGTATACTTAAAATGTTATTCTTGCAACCTGCATATTACATTGTCTTGTCATAACATATGGTTTTTCTATATGCAAACAATTCTGGAAACATTAACATTTAAGTAGACAGTTAAAAGTTCCGAACTTTCACAAAGAGTTTTAAGAGTACATTGTAGCCTACACTCACTTTCGCCCAAACAGTCACGATATTTGCAGAGCAAAATAATATGAAATATGTTGCAAATAAGGAAATAAGAATACCGTTCAACTACTGCCAATACCAGTTTTTTCTGCTAGCAATTTAGACATTTAATTTTTCTAAATGATGAGCCGGAATTCTGTTACCATACTAAATTCTGCCTGTTATATCGGTCTGCACAACTCGTAAAAGACATCAAACGTTTTCTAACTGACTTGTTTGTTTATTTCACGTATCTTTACAACTTCCTGGTTTGGTTGACCACAGTAAATGAAGAAACAATGTTCGAACATTGAATGTGATACTAAATGTTTCTATATTGTAGTGAAGCTCGATGGCGCAACTTTTGGTTGCATCATTGATGTTGCAATATTAATGCAGTTTTGTAGTTTTTTACCATTTTTGACGAACAAGAATGTGCATTTTCTCTTGCATAATTTGCGTAGTTCAAACATGGAATTTGACTGCATTATAAAGAATATAAACGTATGCCAAGTATCTGTTCGTGATATAACTTACTTTTCCTTAACATGAAAAGTTCAAATTCAGGACAGTAAAATAAAGTTAGATATACATTAAGCTCGAAATAAACTGATAAATTTGCTTCTGTGTGTTTTGTCTTTATAATATTATTTTTATTATGTAAAACTTTGTGGCGTTGCATTTTCGTGCCCTCTTTAATTATTGATTGCTGCATGATTCATTAATGAACGTTATTAGAACGGCTGTTTAATAAATATATCTTAAAACTTTGACTGGAGTTACCAAACAATTCGGATTTTCTTATCAAGCTAGAAAATGAGAAACAAGAACTGTTGAAATGTGTTCACATGCGGAATTGTTTAAATACATTTCTGTATTATTTCCATTCAGCTACTTTGACATTTATACCTATTATCATTTTTTTATTGTTTTAGTACAAATAGAGTGCAAATAATTTCCATCTTCATAGTGTCGTCACTTTGGTTGAATCAACCAGTAATCAGTAAAAGCCAAGAAAACCCAACCCACCGATTAAACACTGAAGCAATAATTGACGATTCCAGTGCTGAAGACACTCATTTGCCATATGCCAATAAACATTTACTCACGTACGAGGATTCTAATAAGCAGACAAAAAATGAAAGCGCTTTACGCACTAAGAACGACTTGAAAACATATAAGGAAAATGAAAGCACTACAAACGATGCTAAATCGGTTATTGGCACTGTGTTTAATACTAAGAATGATAATAAGACATTGGCAAGGGAAACTGAAGATGCGGTACCAATTAGTCGGGTTCAAGAGAATGTGCTTGAAATAAACAATAACAATTCATCTAGTGCTTTGAACTCTCACCAAGTAGTTGTGAGAAAACTGAGGACAACTGTCAATTTTCAAAAGCGAGAATCGGAAGAAATTGACCTGGAAGTTGAAAAGAGGGATATTGCTAATGCTGTTGAACATGGAATGAGAGCTTTGGAGGAATTGGTTAAAATTAAGGAACCACTGTTGTATAAACTAGGTAAATATATTTTTTTGTATAGAAATAAATTCCTGATCAATTTAAATACGTTTCGTTAAATTATCAATCGGGTACAAGGTGTCGTTATTTCATTTAAAAAAATTAATATTCAAGTATAAAATCCAATAAATCCAGTTTAATTATAACTAAAAACATCTTTTTGTAGGACTTTTCTTGGGAAACAACGATCCGGCAGCAAAAGTTGCAAATTTTGGGAAACCGAGCAGCTCAAAAGCGGTTTATCTGTCCCAAATTGGATACGCAACCTTAGAAGCCAGTAAAAAGATATCAGAAGAGTAAGTTTTTCTATGATTGATTTCGCTGGATGTGACCATGATAATCTACAAATTAGCCATAGTCTAATTGCATGGCGTTATCATTAAAACTGGTAAATTGCAACGTTCGCTTATTGAGTAGCAGCCAACAAAATATATTAAAACATTTTTAGTTAGAAAAAATTGATAAAACCATCGCTCCGGTTAACATTTAAATATACAAAGTAGCACATTTCCCAATAACAGTATTTAATTCACCACAAATGCCCTAATTTGCAGCTGAAAATAAACTTCACACTTTGATTGCCATTGTCTTCGCCTATTCCAGTAAATTGGTGTAATATTTTTTGGTTGCAAAAATACACAAATGACGATCGTTTCAAGAAACTTGTTACGAATCGTACTGTTTCACCATTGCTCTATGATCGTTATATAAGAAACAATTCACTGAATAAGTTGTCCACTTTATGGTTTTGTCAAATTAGAATCTTGAAATTTAAATGAATTGTTTTTGTTTACTTCTTAGTTAAACATCGTTGGATGTTGCTTAATTTTGCATGCTTTTGGTGATCGACTGGGAAACAAGTAATGCAAAGAAGTGAAGTTGAGTGTCAATCTAATTATTAGAAAAAAGTGCTACCTGATCGTTTTTGTTATTTCTATTTTTGATCTAGTTTCGTGTTGCACAAGGTGATTTCTTCAAATTCAAATCTTGAAATAATATTGGTATTAGTTTTGTTCTTTTAATTGACCGACTGTTTTGCAAAGATATTTGAAATTTATTTGCATCTGCAACAAAGCATTTATAAATATTTGCATGTTGACATTGGCCAATTTATTTCAAAAATTGCTAATCAACAAAGTCTTTACGGGTTTCCAAGAAGCATAGCAGATTTATATTTCGTCATTGCTAATTACTGGATTTTCACAAGGGTTTTTACTAGAGTTTAGTGAGTCAATTAGATTGTTTCTTCAACGAATGGTTACCACTTTAATTAGCAAAGAACCAGAAACAAATTAATTGTTCAATTCTAATCGATAAGGAAATGCGAAACAGTTGACTATAATCAGAGGCGTGCGGGTGAAATTTGAAAGAAAGGAAGCAATTTATAAAAACACCTATTTAGAATGCAATTGAATTATTCTATAATTTTTGGCAAAACTTGCTTATAATTTCGTTCTAGAAATGAGAATGCAGCGACATTTTCCTAACAAGATTTTAATAACTCACTGGCATTATTTTTTTTCTCAATGTCTTGAGTTTGATACAAAGCAGTTAGTTCCGAACATCTGAAAAATCAGAATATAATCAAAGATTGTAATTGCTTTTCGGGAAATTGCGTTTCTTTGAACGTATTAAAATTACACTTCGAGAAAGTTTACATCCTCAAAATTCTTGAACCTGTTATCCATTTCTTGATAGATTAAATCCAAAATTTGAAAAAACTTTAAAACAACGTTATTAGTGCATATGCGTTTTCTGTTTGGCTCGAAACTTCTATCTATAATATTATTCCGGCATTTTTCAAAGTCACCGCTTTTCTTATTAGAATTTTTAAGTTCGACAATTTTTTTACACAGAACCCAATATAGTAGCAGAGAGCTCGCCGTCGTTAGTAATAATGTAATCAGTAGTTTTATCTAAAATAATTGCAAGGAGTCGTGTCTGTATGATTTCCTCCTTTATTTTGTTTGATACAACAGTCGAAATAGCAGAAAATTCTGAAGTTATTCTAAATTCGATTTGATGTAGATACCTTGAAACACATTAGAATGTTCCAAATGTGATTTCAAACAAGAGTCATATTTCGATACTAGGGAAACAAGATCTAGATAATTTCCTCTATTCTCTAAATCCAAGTTCATGTAGGCTAAGAAAGCACACAACGCCAATAAGCCTCTTCAGAACGTGTCGATTTTTAGCAACTAATTAATTAGTCGTTGATGGCTCACTTGTAACGATTTATCCAAAGATTGATCAATTCGTGTTTTCCTGAAAACGTTTTTATTGACAACGGCAAGGTAAGCGATTCTTCCCTTGCTTCCATCGACAAAATCTACCAAATTAATATGTTTCATATAAATAAGTAATTTTGAACTTCAAAAAAATATTTAGTTATATAGATACCTTATCTAAGCTAGACTTACTGAACTATACTGCATAAATTTTTTTATTGAGATTTCTTTGATTTGATACGACTGACTTTGATATTTTGCTATTTTTGTTTTAATAGGCTATACCTTCTGAGATCTCTCTGAGTTGCAAAGAATTAAAGTTACAGTTATGCTAAACAGTTTAGTTAATAATAATAAGCACAGCTCGTGATACATAAGTTGATTTAATTACTGTCTTGGACGGTAATCTTTATGGCAACTAATTTACATACATTTTCCTGAAATGTTTTAAATTGGACATAATGCTAAAATCACTGATACAAGTTAATGATTTACAAATACTTCTAAATGGAATATTAAACATTATTCAAGGATACATTACTTCTAATAAAAGTTACCTATCTATGGGAATTACTGTTGCGAGTGCATTTGCAATATCAATAAATAACTTGTGTATAGTTACCATATCGAAATGAATTATTCGAAATTCAATAAATCCTTTCCGCCGTTAATTGACTATATTAACATTCGAAACGTTCTGGGCAGTATAATTTATTTTCATCTTAGAGACTATAATTTGAATATAATTACCGAGACATGACTCACTCTATCTGGATACTATTTATTTTCAATACTAGTCTATTTATAATTGTAGTTCTTAATAACAACTTCGCTTCCGATATTAGTAAAAGCATACCTTTTGCCACAAATAGAGCAAAACTATAATTTCTTAAAATTGCACTATCCATTTGCCCAGCAGAAGTTTATATAATATAAATTGTAGGTGTGAAGACTGTACAATTGAAAATTAATATATTGCCAATAAAACCGACTTTTTCGGTTTGATTATAAAGTTTTAGTTTACAGCAGTTTAAGTTTTGTGGGATGTGTTTTTCAAGTAAAATTTTGAAATATTTTTTTGTTACATTTGAACAATTGAATTTATCAAAATATGTGCTCATATGATTGAAACATCTATAAGAAATATACCACTTAACACTGTTAGAATGAATAGTGGTGTGGCCCTTCTTTAATTTCGTATGACTGAGCGACAAATTTGTTTCGCTGTAAAATTGAAAAACATTTAAAACTTATAATAAAAAAATATAACTGCAGCTTTAGAAATTTCTAGTTTTTCCGAATCAGTGGCCCATTTTAACTTCAAATTCTAACAAAATGCTGCTGCTTCTACATAATTCGTATTTTGTATTAATAATTGCTTACTATCGACATATGATATAGTCTCTTTTAAAACCTACCAGATTGATTGGGAATAAGCAAATTTGCGGCACTGTGCAATCGTATTTTCGCAATAAAATTACATCTGTGTAGTCAACAATCATAAAATTCTATAGCCTACAACAGGATAATATCTATTCGACGATGAAAGTATTTCATTCAGCGTCAATCCTCCTGTCCAGCATTAAATCTACCAAAAACGTGCAAAAGAAAGCCAACCAAAGTGACAATCAATTCAATCAACCGTATAAACTCTTCCTTACCATTAAAAGACTGGAGGGAAAGTTAAGATGCATAGTGGGGTCTGAAAATGCATGTTTTAAAGATCTTTACTACAAGGTGTTTTCGCTTAGTTACAATTGGTATGTCACCAAAGTAGTTTGTGCATCTCACTATTCAATCATGGATTTCACTTGAAGTTGGAAGGTCAGTATTAATCCCAGCATTAAAGAAAACGCTTTATTGAAAATATTTATTATATTATTTCTTATTTTAAGAAAATTGTGGCTTGGTGCATGATGTTTTTAAAATATAATTCCAACAATCATGTTAATGTTTTAGCAAATACTTTAAACTCATTTCTGTAAAAATAAAATTTTGAACAATTGATGTTTGTCTAAAACACTATTCGGAAACTAAAAATATTTCAAAATAATAATTATAGGTTCTTGGATTATAAAAAGTATAGTGTAAATAATTCTCTGTTATTTGTTTATGAAGATTAGTTATTTACTTTACTTTTCTTTAAAAACTCCAGATTTGGTAAATACATAAAAGTAAGTACTCAGGACAAATCGAGATGTTATAAACAAACTAGCAAGTATGTTTATAAATTGTTCATATTTTTCACAACATTAAACCGAGAATAAGCATTGTCATTGAAATAGTTGATTAAGCGTTAAAATTACAAATTCCAACCGGTTCAATGAACTTTTCAGAGTTGATAAGTTGCAATGTGTATCTTGTGGTATTCAGAAATATTTTATTTAGAAAAAAGTATTGTTAATACTCACGATATTCAATTTTGTTCGCAAAAAGATTTCAAACACTATTGAGGCAATGTGCAAATTTAAAGAATTTATTAATGATAATTTAGCCAGCAAATAGTTCTTAGCATGAATCGTTATGAAGACAGTAGATATTTTGCGAGAATGTAAATATTTTCTTCATAAATCAGTTAAAAGTAACTGGAAACAATGCATATCCTGTTCCAGTAAACAATAAAAGTATGCATGTAATAAAAGTTCGTCTCTATTGCTGTGTTACTAACTTAATGAGATTGTTGTCTTTCAAAAACGTACATAAATAAAAATTTAATGTTTTATAATTTTAGTTTATTTCTTTCAAAGATTACTGATGACCTATTAGTTCATTCATTGGGGCAAAATTTTCGAAAATCAAATATCATTCGAAGGTGCTTAGAATAATAGAATTTTCATTTGTCTATTTAAAACTTGCACAAAAAACGATAACATTTGCTGCAAGAAAATAGTACTTTTTTAATTAGCGGAAATTTTCCCGGTTTAAACGTTATAATGAATATATTAAAAATGTTTGGACATTTGTGATCAACTTTAAAAGGTCAGAAAATGCAGCCTCAAACGGAACATAAATCATCCAATTTATTTTGTCGAGTTTAGCGATTTGAGGATAGCAAAATAATCCTGCTTTATGTGGCACGTTAACGTTATTATCTCTTAAAACAGCTGAAATGCACGTAAATCAGCAAGGAAATTAAGTTATAATTAATAGCCTTCTATAAAATCATACTATGGTTGCTCAATCTTATAATTCGTTTTTCATCCGAATTCTAAACGCTGACTTTCACCATTTCCTTTCGAATTAAATTATATTAATTTCATCCTATCGTATTTAAGAAAGTGAACACCTAAATAAAAATGAGATAGAATCGAAAGTGGCAATGAAAATAAACTGTGCTTGCCTACTCACTTTCAACCGTTTCCCTTTTTATGGTTTATAAAAATTTTAATTGAAAATGATGTCCTAGTGACCCGGAAACCTCCAATACACATTCAAACATAATTATGAACTACACATGAAAGTATGAAAATAATATCGGAATACATGAAAGCATAACAGATAAATAGATGTAAATTAATGGTCTGTTGGTTATCATTTCAACGAGATGTAAACGTGTTTAATCAACGAACTTAGATTCTACTTTCTAGCCAGTGGTGGTCTTGAAACTTTTACGATTTTTAATAATGAAGAATTTGACATTTTGGATTTTGCTTGATGGCAATCGTATCTCGAATAAATGATATTAGAAAAAGGCAGAGAGAAACTGGTGAAAACAAGGTTACTATCGCTGATTAAAATGATGCGGTCAAATAACAATTTTTCAGATTTGCGGTTTGGCATCTCGGAGAAAGGAAATACAAATTATTACGAGCAACAATCGAATTTCAATTATAAAGTATTCCCTTTCACATAACCGCATACTTATTCAAAAAACTGGAATATTCGCTTTTTGTTTCATCTTGTTAAATGATTATGAGTTTGCCGTTTTTGCTCAATTATTCTAAAACTATAGCTAATTTATTTTAATAAGCATTAGGAACCGTTTCTATGCATGAAATTCGATCAGTCACAAAAATACCATTTAAATTTTGATGTTGCTCAAGTTATCAAATAAAATCTGAATTGACCCAGTTTTTATGGGTTCTAGAAAGTACTACAAACAGGTCGAATATCTCCAAAGATTAATCAGTGCTGGTGGTTGAAGCAAAGAACTGTTAACATTCCGTTTTCTACAAAATTCTTATTTAGGAATCAGTTACAGCAACTAATAATTAATAGAGAGTCTTAATGAAATGCGATGGTGTATTTTCGAATTTGTTTAACAAAAATTGACTCTGTTTACCCAAAAAGTGTCGGAAACTCTCGGTTTTAACCGTAAACTGTTGGGTTAAAGATTTTAATTTCAACCAATTTTTTTTATACAATTTAATTCAAAATAGTGTCTTTTAAAATAAGCAAATGCAATGAATGAAGTATCTTGATCATTCGAGGCCAAATAATTTGGCTTTGACTTTTTTCTACGGTGCTCTGGAATGTTTAAAAGCACCTTGATCTCATCTACATTAGTGCCGCAATAATGAATTTAATATATTTTTAGCAAGTACAAAAAAATGTATTAATGTGTCTTATTAATAAAAGATGGTGTGCGAATGACTTCTAGTGCCAATTTCAGACCAGAATTTGCTTATTAATGCACAACCTAATAAACTGGCGTCTTTAATAAGTGTTAATATATTGTGAAAACTAGCACACTTTTCTAATAATCCCATTTAATAATTGGCGTTTATTTGTTTCAGTAATCGTAGAAATGTCGGGCGCCAACCTGCAGGGATACCCGTCCAGGTCCAATCGAAGGTGGATCTTGATGAATGTCCACTTAGAGGACGCCCTAGATGTTCGCCAGCTTCTCTTAGATTTAGAACTGCAGATGGTACCTGTAACAATTTGCAACATCCATGGATAGGATCGGCAATGCTGCCTATGCAAAGATTCCTGCCTCCAGTTTACGAAGATGGTAAGTTAGTTACTGAACATACAGGTTGCATTGGTGACAAAAGCACAACAGTTCCTACTCTATTTAATTTTGCCGAAATTTAACAACTATCAGTACTTTAACAAAGTGTTTAACTGATGAATGTTGCGAGCTACTCATTTTCTTCTTGTAATGTCCTCCATTTCCCTCCTCCTCCAAAAAACAAATTTCAGGTTAAAAAATGGTTTCATTGCATTTTAGAAAAGAGAATAAATATTGTGCGGCATTTATTTGAATCATTTACCATTACTTCACAACTATTAATTGATGGAAATGCTTTGAATGAATTAATTCTTTATCTGCCCCTTATTACTGAACTATGAATAAACAGCAAATGATTTTTAAGCTAGACGTTGTGTGCAAAGACGGCTTCAGATCTGAATATTTCGCATTCTTTTGACCACCTAATAAAATAGGTTTTCCTTAAAAGGATACAGTTTAATTTAGCCGATAAACCAATTTTACGCGTTACGGAAACGCTCAATCCGTTTAAATTAACGACCTAACTGCATTTAATTAGCTTAGGTAAATCATCAATTTTTTTAAAAAAAGCTCGATTTTGATTGATTTTCAATACTGACCAATAAACGAACTATAATCAGTTCGTCTCCGCCTCATTGTGTGGGATGTAAAAGAGCTTCTTTGTGTGACCTGACTGTGATAGATAAATTCCTAAAATTCATAGCTTTGCGAATTTTCACACACAAATGCCGTTTTTAACTCGACACTATAAAGCATTATTGATGGACGACTTTATCTTGGGCTTTCAGTAAAAAATGACGAATGTTGAAATGATGCTGATGGAATATTTAGCTATAAAGCAGATTTATTCGAGGGCCCGATTTAAATTAACAAGGCAGAACAAGAATTTGAGGAAGTCGCAGTAATCATAACAGACGAGTTAAATATGCATTAATTCAGCAGAGTATTCTTGTGCAAATGCTAATTCTTTTTAAATTTTTGCAACAATAATTCCTTGTTCCAGGCATCCAAAGTATAAGACGTGGCATTTTCGGTGCCAAATTACCATCGCCTCGAGCCATTAGCACGATTATTCATAGAGACGAAGATCGGGAAATTCACTCAGTTACATTAATGTTTATGCAATGGGGACAGTTTATTGATCATGATATAACTTCTACAGTTAAATCTCGAGGTTTTAATGGCTCGATTCCAAAATGTTGTGAAGATGGTGGCCACAAATCATTGCCTAGAGAATTTCTGGTAAGAAGCTATGGATACATACATTTCATATATAAATACATTAATTAAAACATGATGTTCGTTCTGACGTTTCGCAAGCATGAGTCGTTTGAGCATCTTCAGAACTGGTTTGATCGAAAGCTTACACTGTACTGATCGATGTTCGTCCTGATTTCGACCAGACCACATTTGAAAATGTGCCACTGGTGCCTGCGAAATATCGGGAAGGAAATCTAATTCTCGACGACGAAACTTGAGAAACTACTAGTTTTAAGAAATTGTCCCGAAAGCATATCTCTTTGGACATCGAACTAATTGACCCAACGATTGACAGGAAAATAAAAGTATAATTTTTTGCAAATATTTAATTTGTGCCACCCGCTTTTAACCAACATTATCAACTTTTCTTACAAAGTTTCCTGGAAACGTAATGCCTTCTTATACAAAAATTTGTTTTAGCATCCATCATGCTTGCCAATTGAAGTGCCTCGAAATGATCCGTTTCTGAGTCGCTTCAATATTGGTTGCATGGAATTCATCCGAAGTGCACCATCAACAAGAATTGAATGCGAGTTAGGATGGCGTGAGCAAATAAATCAAGTAACACCTTACATTGATGGTTCTACGATTTATGGTAGTGATGTGGATGCAGCTGACTCGGTCAGAACATTTAGGAATGGTAAATATTTGGCTCAATGGTTGCTTCAGTTCTTCCGAGTTCAAATTGCATACTTATATTTATTTAGGGTTTGATAGTAATCTATTTTTTGATTGTAAGTTATTTTTAGGCAAAATATTTTATGGTAATTCAAATCAGAACCACGGCAAGGAAGATGAGATTTGCACATCAGGAGCTCTCTCAGAAGACTGTGTGCAGCCCGGCGATCATCGATTTAACGAAAATCCCGGGCTAGTAGCCATGCATACCGTTTTTGTGCGATACCACAATAAAATAGCTTCAATACTCTCCAGAATTAATCCACACTGGAGCGATGAACGAACATACCAAGAGACTAGACGCATTGTGTATTCTGTTATCCAGCATGTGACATATAGGTAACTAAACAAAACCCAGCAATTATTGTAATGTATGTATTATTGACTTTGGAATGTAAATTATTTCAAATTTGACGGTTCTCTCGAAGCACTATCTGCGTCTCTGTCTTCTTTGCTAGTTTCTGACCACATTCTACTCCATTCGTCTCATATTTTTTACTAAAGAATAACTTTAGATACTTAGATCTTTACAAAAAAAATAAGATTATTAGACACTAATTTTGAGGAATAAAACTAAGTTCTCAACTAAGCAATTTTACAGTTTTAACAAATGATCGTAATTACACGATCAACTTCACAATATTAAACGCAGACCAAAACGAAAAGTTTACCAGTGTGTTTTTAAGTGTTTGACTTCCGGTCGATGGTTCGACACCATTTGAACAGCAATAAATAATGAATTACGAAGAGATTACATATCCATCTGTCGATGTTACCTCTAAGAATATTTTAGATTTTCTTAATATCAGCCTTACGCCAATAACCGAACTTAAAATATCACCAAAAACACTAGAGTTGCATCTGGAGAATTGCATAAAAATAGAACGCGTTCTATTGCAGGTAGGCCTGGGTAACACAGTGGATTTTTAGGAGTTGGCGCAGTGCTACGCAAATGGCTTGGTGCGCCAACCCAACACACCGGCGCAGTAACTCAGTTCCATTGCTGAAAAAATGTTGATAACTTTTTTTCCTTGATTTTAGATTAGAAGGGCCATTTATTAATAATTTTTTTAATTTTTTTTTCAAATATTCAGAATTTTCCAGTTTTAGCCCAGTTACTCTTTCTTCTAAATGCTCAATTTCCTAATGTTTCACTTAAAAATCCTGACAATCTTAAGGTATTTTTCGCGAAAAATTATGAAATAAATTTCAAATCCTTCGTCGCTTTGTAAAAAGTTTTGAAATTCCTTTCCAGCTTCGACTTGGGAACAAAACTCAAATAATTTTCTATCCGAAAATGAACAGAATTAGCGACAGTTTATAACCTGTCACCTTTATACCTCTGAAGACTGTAGAGCTTGTTAAAAAAGTGTGGTTTTTTAGTTTTGAGTTATTTTTTTTAGCTTTTCTTTTTACTCAAAAACGCTCTATTTTGTAGACTTTCACTTAAAAATACTGACAATCTGTAGGTTTTTTACGACAAAAATTACAAGATAAATTTATAGCTTTGGAAAAATGTACAAATACTTTTTTCCGCGTTTTCGGGGCAAAAACGAAAATAAAATTATCTCGTTTTTCCCCGGAAGCCATTAAGGTTTTCTCCAAAACCGATCACAAAACTAAAGGTTTTTAGTCAAAAACGCAAAAAACATTATTTTCTGATGATTTTCTTCTTTTCTGACAATAACGACTTTCAGCCAAGAATGGCAAAATTAATTTGGCTAGAAAATTCGCCTCATTCATCGGTTTGCAGGGAACTTTCGAAAACCCATTTTAGCTTCAAATTTGACACAAAAACAAAATAATTTTATTCAGTTTTTCACCGAAAGTAATTAGGATTATCTTGAAATAACGACCAGAGAGCAAAAGTTTTACACCGCCACTCATCGCTGATCGCTCTAAAGATTTTTGAAGTTCCTTTAAATTGTCAGGTCGTTTAAGTTTTCACAAAGTTTCTATTATGCAATTTTTCGCACGCACAAAAAGCGATTTATTTTTTAGTTTTACTTAAATTACTGACAATATTCAGGTATTTTCTGTGAAAAATTATAAGATAAATTTTATTGAAAAAAAAAAGAAAACACTCGCCTCCTTAACCGCTTTGCAAAAATGTTTGGAAAACTTTTTGCAGCTTCGAATTATGGACAAAACCCTAATAATTATTTCTGGGTATTTTTTCAAAAATATTTCCCCGAACTGAAAAAGCGAAAGTTTATAATCATTTATTTGGAAAACTCTTGGACACTGTCGTTTCTTCACTTTTAGATCAATATTTCTAAGCAACAATATCTCTAAATAGAAAAATCGCGTTTTACCTAACGTTTTACTGTAAAATACTGGCAAACTTAATCTTTTATGCAAAAAAATTAAGAGAGCGATTTTACAAGAAAACTCGTCGACTTTCTTTGGACTCAGTTCCGTTGCTGGGAAAATCTAGATGACATTTTTAGTCGTTTGAACAAAGTAGTAAAACGTTACGCCGAAAAAATGTAAATGACCTTTTGTAGATGTGAAAATTCCAGTCTCGGGTCTCGTAAAACTTTAATAAATCACTTATAACTCATCAACCGATGAGTTATAACTCGTTAACGCAGAGAGCGGCAACAACTCAATAGCGCAACCCAACACAGTGTTACCCGGCCTAATTGCAGGCATTCAATGCACAATACAAAATTGCTTACAAAAAGATCGAAAATGCCCCAATATTTTACATTTTCAAACAATAAGAACCTTGATCTTAGATGCATTTGTCGAGCTCTAAATCTGAAATTCCTCAACTTCCAAAATTAATATTTCCAGAACTTTCAAGCTTTTTTTTCGGTTTGCCCTAATACACATTAGTTCTGGTGGGTTTTACGATTGAAAATAAAACCATCCGTTTTGTGAATTTCAGAGAATATTTGCCGGTGGTATTGGGACCTGAAGTAATGGACCTATTCGGTCTGAGACTTTTGAAAAAAGGTTTCTACAACAGCTACAATCCAAGGATTAACCCGGCAGTTGCAAATTCCTTTAGTACCGCAGCATTTCGATTCGGCCACAGCTTGGTTCAAAACTCTTTTATCCGAAGCGACAGCCACCACATCCCTCTATTTAACAGTAAGTTATATCAATGCAAATAAATCGTTTTACCGAAAATGTTTGTGTCCCCAGATGTTTCCCTCCACGAAGAAAGTGCCAACATGGAAAATATTTGGAGTCCTGGATCGCTGGACCGTTTACTATTGGGCTTTGCAAATCAACCGTCCCAAAAACGGGATGAGTTTGTAGCAAATGAATTAACCAATCATCTGTTCCAATTTTCGTCTCCTTTCGGAATGGATTTGGTCTCAGTCAATTTACAGCGGGGCAGAGATCATGGGATTCCACCTTATACGTTCTTCCGGGAACCTTGCGGATTATCGCCGATAAAAAATTGGCGCGATTTACAAGAAGTAATGAATATCAACGTGGTTTTTAGACTGAAGAGCTTATACAGCCATGTGGATGATTTGGACCTTTTCACAGCAGGACTGGCTGAGAAACCTCTAAAAGGAGGCGTGGTTGGTCCAACATTTGCTTGCATAATAGCACAGCAGTTTGCCAATTTGCGCAAAGGGGACCGATTTTGGCATGAGAACGGTGATGTTGAGTCTTCATTATCTCCAGCACAGTTGCAACAGATAAGGAAAACGTCACTATCTCAGATTATATGCCAAACTATGAATGAAGTGGAAACTATCCAACCGTTTCCGTTTCTGTCAGCGGATAATTCCCGAAATGCTAGGGTTTCATGCGATAATCCTGAAATTAGAAATTTCGATTTGGCCCCATGGACTGAAACATCTTTCGAATTGAATAACATTGACGATGATGTTGAAGATTCTTTCGAGTCGGAACGATCCCATAAAAGTGGGAGGAAATTGGACTTAGTGACAACTGTAAGTGACGAAAGTATTACTGGACTACCAACTAGACGGGAATTTAGATTTAAACGGAGTACTAAGACTGACAGACATAGAATGAAAGACACTACTGCAAAACCTCGAAGAACTACTATTAAGAAGCTAGACAAGGTAAAAACAACTGTACGTACACCAACTGGGACTGACAAAAGCACATCAGCTGAGTGGAAATATGGGAATTTTAACAACTTACCGATCAGACCAACCTTTGGCCAGTCTTCAACTACTCGTCCAAGCACGATACCTGGAAACTACTACCAGATACAGGACAGTGATCACAATGACGTTACATATCTTTTAGGATTAGTACCGGGAAGACCTACAAAACCACCCGCAAACCCTTCAGTGCAACTTAACATTAACATACATTATATTCCTCAATCAACGACATCAAACCCTATTTACGTCTACAATAAAAAGAAGCGACCAGGCAGCACATCAACTAACTACGTTACTACAAGACCTACCTTGACCCACACTCATACACCAAGCCCATCGTACGAAGAAAATAACTTTATTCTAATTACTAACCGACCTGCTACTTCAACAAGACGACCTGCGACTACGCAACATCCT
The DNA here is from genome assembly GCF_020466585.1 of Dendroctonus ponderosae. NCBI lineage: Eukaryota > Metazoa > Arthropoda > Insecta > Coleoptera > Curculionidae > Dendroctonus > Dendroctonus ponderosae. Next base: position 5,447,082 of record NW_026018165.1, read on the forward strand.
GATGACACCAGCTATCCCACCTTCGACTACAAGCCGGCGTACGACAAACCTTACACTTATTTACATCAGACTGTAAAACCCACATATTTCCTCAATAACATGGAATATGCAACGACCAATGGACTCAAACGACCCAACAGTAATGGACTTGGAATTGCCTCTAATAGTCATAGACCACGACCGTCTTTAGAGTTCACTCAGTTATCAAACTCTGGGCAGACTAGCACATATTACAATGAAGATCACGCACACTATACACCAGACAACGATAAAGAGCCAGTATATATTTCCAGTGGCACAAACTATTATAGACCGACTGTCTTTGAGAACATACCATTTTCTTCTTCTAACATACCATCGTATCCCAATTCGTACCACAGTTTTGAAACGAAAAAGCCCAATTATCAAAGTACATTTGAAGATTATGACGAAAGTGTGATCGTGGGTGGTAACAATAACAGAGACGAAACTTCTCCATCAGATGATATTTCAAATGAGTTCTTTGATAGGTATGACCAGGACGTAAAAGATACTAATCGGGCTTCGGCTATTGATTTAAAACCAGGAGTTGTTATTAGCGACAAACTGGATTTTAAATCGCGGATTCTCGATCAAAGCGTGAACAGTGAAAACCCCACAGACGCAAAGAAGTTTATAAAATTAGGAGTTGTCAAGAAGGTGGAGAGCTTGGCGCGAGTTGGAAATGATCCAATCAAAGGATCCAGCCGGAGGTTGAAAAGAGTGCGAGTTTTAGATGTTGACGTAACACCAAGTGAATCCAGGTAATAGAAATACTTCACACACTGTATTATAAAGTCAATCCATTTATGGCAATTCCTTCAAAAATATTTCCAAAATTTGCTTATTGCCAAAGAAAATCTGAAATATATTTTATATACAAAACGAATTAAACATAAGAATAGACAGAAAGAAAAAACAAAAAAAGCAATACGAAAGATGAAACAAATAATACATTAAACAACAAATCTTAAATACTCCCAACATTTTTAAAATATAGTAAGCAAAGTTGTGCATTTTAGTGCTGCAAGGAAAACTTGAACTAATTGAAAAGGTAAATGTTCACTCGCCGGAAAATAATTTTTAAAAGTGTCACCTTTTGTTTAGGTTTATTCAGTCAAGAAATATTTTTAGGCGCAACTATAGTTCAATTGAAAAATTTTGAATTTTTCTGTGAGGCTAGCAATTTACTGGCAAGTTGCTCCTATTAATTAATTAGTTTTTTTTAGTTAGTTGTTTCTATAATTCCTAACTATCAACGCAAAAAATCGAATGCTTGAATTTTACAGTGCAGTTTATGTACTTCTTTTTGCATTCTTATTAATGCATTTAAACTAAATAGAGTTATATTATATGTTATAGAATAGTTTAAACCATCAAAAGCTAACAAAGCAATTCTTTAAATGTTTCCAGTGGTCAGTGGAAATTCTTCAATAGCACGGAGGAAGATCCATCTACTAGAGAAGTTCCCGAACTCCCCATGAACGTTCCTTGTTCGTTCGAAGTTCCGAAACCAATGATATCTTGACCGACAAAATCTAACTAGGTAGGGCCTCCATAAATATACTATACTGACTGCTAATAAGAGTAGAGACTGTAAAAATGGACAAACGCAAAATAATACTGGACACTACATAATACTCACCGACAAACTGACTGACTACAAATACATAGTTTCAAGGTGACTAAGATTTACATTTTGTAATGAATGTTCATCTATTGGACGATTGATTTGTGTGATTTTTGCATATTGTATATGCTCTATTAGGGTAATTTTTGTTTAAATTACATTTAATGTTATTTATAGTTAGTTTATTAAATAAGTGCGATAATTAAATAAGTGCAAACTGGGGCAATATTGACGCAAAGTTCTTGATTTGTGTGACTTCATTTCGCCAATGTCCCCTGAATTTTACTGATTTCAATAGTACTGAAGATTTCTTACGATAAACTCTGTTGCATATTACTAATTTGCTATCATTGTTTGCACACGATGACCTCAAATATACTACAACTTTACAATTGACTTGACAACGAAATTCTAGAATTAATCAGGGCGTATAGATAAATCCGTGTGAAATTATTGAAACTGACTACTCGTAATTAAACGAACGCAAAAGAAAAACAGTGCGTACTATACAAAACAAAGTCGACATTAAAATCGAAAAATATCGCAACTTAACCACCCACAAAAAAATAACATCAGACTGACCAGACTTCGAAAACTAGACACAGAAAAAATGTAAACCACAAACTTAAACATGACTGACAACATTTATTAGTTGCTAATCTACAAATGTATACGGCAAAGGAATGAGACTTAGAATAAGGACATATTTTCAGTTCGTAATTACTGATAATTTCCACAGACTTTACCGAACTCTACCCACTTAAAACATTTGTATTCTACTTCCGAATTGACAAATCAAATCACCTTTACAAGAACACTAAACTTTTGACCTGATTTGTGTGACTAAATATAAATATAATATAATTGCATTTAAAGATGATCGCAATCTATTTCAAATGGACCAACTTACAGATAGACTCTTTCAATACATTGTCCCACACGGATGAACATTAATTTCATTACCATAATTAAATGACGAATATAAAACATTTAGTCAACATACGACATTTATTTCACTAGACTTTACTGACATATTGGTGCATAGACTGGACAGAGACTAATGCAAGTTTACTAAAATTTGCCGACATTGAATAATTGGACGATTTAACTGCACGACTTGACCATGAGTTCTCCTATTTTTGACCAGAAATTTTGTTATTTTGCTGTTTACGCAAGATTACTCAAGAACGAAACAGCTTTGACACAATTTTCCTTTGTCACAGACCAAACAGCCTACGGACAGACATAAATTGAATCCTCAGGGTATACCTGCAACTGACATGTTACAAAACACGATATCATTGCTAAACGATTTTTTGTCGTCGTTGGAAGTTGAAGAGAACAATGCAATTAAAACTGAAAAAAAAAACACATGTGAATAAATTGAATATATTCGCAAATATGCCTCGATTAACCCGGAAATAGAATTAATTACCGCCTTCATTTGAGTCCCTTCCTATAGACAATCGAAGGGCTTGATAAAACCCACCGAATTTTGAGATTATTTCTCCGTTTTTTTTTAGTAAATGATTAACCTAATTGGCCTTGTTCTGTTCATACATGCAACAAATATTAATTTACTAGACTTAAATATGACTAGACCAGACATAGATAGAACAATACAAACTTAAAAGTATTAGGACACACAGACACACATTTTTACTTAAATCTTCAATGCGTAAAACTATACAATGTAGAATGCGTATAGTTTTAGATTAATTTATATCTAACATGTAATTATGCCTATTTGCCATTTCATATTTGCGTACTATTTCGAAAGGTATTTAAATGTATTCGCTTGATTATTAATTTTTATTGCTTAAAGCCTGACTTCGTAAAACGTCTAAAAGGTAACCTTTTATGTGTACATATATATTGTTACTATTTTAGAAAACCAGCTATACTGCTGCCAATTTGAGTGATACATACCTATGTTTATGCATTACATATTTAATTTATTATTTATTTTATTTATTTATACTATGCTAGTTATTGTTTGGTAATAAATTAATTATTTTATTAAGTGCTTTTCAATGCCATGCCTTATTAAGAACAGTGAGTGAAAAGTTTGAAGATTATTTTAATAATTTGCAGCTTTCGGTAAATATATTAATGCCTCAAACGGCAATAGCTATAGAACTTTTGAATCAAGTAGAAAGAACTCAAACAGGTGTTTCGTACAACAAAAAAGCGTGTTCCATTACCAGAACAAATAAGTGCTCTTAACAGTTGCAAAGATGTTCGAAGTTGCAAACTTGTAAAATTATGTGGCTTTCGAAAGAAGTTTTAGTTCACTATAGTTGAAAAGCAAGTAAATCGACAGAACTATAATGGACACAACGTTTTTAAACGGCGCAGCAATAATATACAAATCGCGTGGTGTGATATGAGAACAAAATTTCATATTATAAACAGGACTTAAAGGTTAGTAACTTAGCTTTAAATGCATATTTTAGTTAGACGCCTCACATGACGGGCGATCTATATCTACAATTGTCCTAACTTTCTTATTTCAGGCATGTATGTTGGTTTAAACTTTTAAAGGTATCATTCAGCAAAAGTTAGCAAACCTCACGAAAGACGTCAGTAAGAATTTTCATTTGTTTACTGCAAAATTGCTTGATATTAGTTCAACCAAATAGTGATTTTGCATTTTGTTCACGAAAGATAATTCATGCACACGCTTCTCCCGAAAGAATAATTCTTGGTTCCGACGCATTTGCCTTTTCAGCGTTTTCCTAAGATTATTCGGCAACTAACTTTTTGAGACTTCCAAACAAAGTTACACCAAGAATGCATTGAGGTAAGCCATTGTTTCCCAGATTTTTTGTGAATACTTTTCTATACTTGATTATTTTCTAGCCGACAAGTTCAAATCAGAGCACTTTCTGTATTAGTATTTTCGAGTCTCGAGGATTTTAACGTTTGCAAAATCTTACATACAAATATCTTTCTTTATTTCTTATTTATTTCGCATAAGACGCCCCACACTACATCTAACTTACACACTAAATCCGCAACCATAATTACCAGTATTTCCACTAATTCTGTGTAAAACGGCTTTCAGCAAAAGCAAGTAATACTTTAATACGGCGCAGTTGTAAGACAACGTTCAACCCTTGTTAAATCTATTTTAATTTCATTCGTTTTTCTAATACATGCTTAATTTTATTATTTTGTAAAAATATGAAATATGTACTAATGAGTAAAGTTTGTAAAAATCCAGTTGACCAATAGGTAATAGGTAAATTAAGCTTCACTAAATGTTCTCCCAGAAAGAAAAACATATATTTATAATTTAAAATGCAAAAGTGAAACACCCAGTATATAAAAATTAAGTAAGCAGATGTCATAATTGATTCAGCGTATTTCACCTGCTCTATCGAAACTATGACAACAAGAGCAGAACATACAAACTAAAGTCACAATTACTGTTTATTATTGAGCGGAATCACCTCCGAAAAGGTCGTAAAGTGATGTCGTTTAGAGACGTTCGAAGTAAGTTTCGTATGTTGAAATGCACCCCATTTATTACGGTATTTTTTTAATTGCAAAATAGTTTTTCAATTTACCTAAAGTAAAACTCTTCAGCTTTCGATTAGTGATCTAAACAACGTTTGTGTCAGGCAGTTGAGAAAGTCCAAATACATAAAATAAAACAATGAATTAAGCAAAACTCCAAATAAATACAATCACATTTATGCACATCGTAATTAAGAGGGTATTAGAAATCAAAACTTACAGATTTGCTTGAAATGCTTCGGGCTCTGGGATACCCAAAGCTGGTATCCATGGAAAGTTTCCGCAAACCCAATTTTCCTTTAGTAGCAGATCTGCTTGTATGGTTATCCAAACGGTTTGACCCAGATGTGGACATACCTTTAGAAATCGCTACAGAAGAAAACAGAGTAAAGCTTATTAGGAATTCTGCGCAATTTATGGTATTTAATCTGTTTACTGTTTTTCCTTAATTTCATCAATAAACAGTTCTAACTACTTCTGTCCAAATTGAATCCTTGTAGGCATTAAAAGGCAGCATTAAACTAAACACAAAACGCCTGTATCAAGCAGATGGATATTCAGTTAAGGAACTGCTGAAAATTGCATCCCTTCTTTATGATGCCTTAAATGTAAACTTGGATGAGAATGAAGAAGATCAAATGAATGAAGAAAGTTTTAGTTATCGAGATTTTGATATTTCCGATAAGGTAAGATTACATATGTATATAAATTGATTTAGAGGCCAATGCGTAAGCTCCCCGAGAAAATATCATGAACGTCTAAAAAGATCTTATATTTAGGTAAACGATCTCAAGCTGTCCAGGCAATTGGCGAGCGAAATAACGAGCACTGGAGCAACATTATTTGATCTTCTTGGTAAAGAAGTGGACCTTAGAGTAAGACATTAAAAATATAACAGAATTTGGACACGGTTAAATAAAGATTACTAGCTTCACAGTAAAATGCAATATTCTAAAGTTCAAACTTGAAAATGAATCTCCCAAACATCTATTTGCTACTCCGAGGAATAACATATTTTTTGTAGTCAGCTAGACAGAGAAGTATGGGCAGACAATTCGAGTTATCCGAGGTGGAGGCAGGTGTAAAGAAAGCGATAGAGTCAATAAATCAGGAAATAAGCGAGACTAAACAATTAATTGACAACGTTGCAGCAACTGAAGCCAGTTTAGACTCGAAGATTGAACGGAGAAAGATCGAGTTGGATCGTTACGAAAAACGGTTGCAAACTTTAAAAAAAGTCAGGCAAGAAATTGCTTTATTTCCTTCAAATAAATTATTCTTTAATCGCGGATTCGTCTATTTACTCTCATTAATAATATCTTTGTTTGTTGAAGTAGTTCTTTGTTTGAAGTAGAAAAAGCAAATTCATTTTTTGCTGTTTCTAGGCCAGCGTTCTTAGAAGAATTCACTGAACTTGAACAAGAACTGGAGCAGCTTTTCGTCCAGTATTCTGTTAGGCTAAGATGTCTAAACCAACTGGAAAAGCAGTTTTCTGACTCAGAGCGAATACAGTTGGAGAAACAGATGCAAATTACATCTCCCCGAGTGCCGACCATTCCATTAGACAAATTCGAAGGAAATGACGATTTTCTGGAAATGGAAAATACTGAAGAAAGACAAGGTGCTATTAATCGACAGGAAAGACCTAGAGCCAGTACCGCAGGTAGATGTGAAAAAACCGTACATCTAAGAAAAATAATGGGGTGTTTCCTTTAGGTCGCAAATCACGAGGCAAAACGTTTGGATCCATGCAGCCGCCTATGGCAGACAGCCAATCATCTCTTGATCTCAGTTCAGATTCTGAGACTGACTTGTTTATTAATAAAGAAGAACCAGAGTTGATGCACTCAGAAGATGAATCACTAGCTCTTGAATTATCTGCAATAGACCGAAGAGCTCCATCAGGCAGAAAGACTGGCAGCAAAATGCCAGAGCCCAATAGTGATGACGACTTTTAGAAATAAAAGGCCGACGTTTTTTTATGTGATTTAGATGGGATTGTAGAGGATCTGCTTTCGAATATAGATCAGTTAAGTGACAGGATTACTAATATTTTGCAGCAGCTAATTTCTACAAATTATTGCCCTCAATTTCTTGCCGATTTAGTCAATAAACTAGTCATTAAATCTCATCTAGTTTTTGAATTGTGTTAATAAAAAATCCATTGTTATACTAGAACATAAGCGCTGATAAAAATCGCTTCAAAAATTTTTATTCAGAAAGAACCTCAAGTTTTCCATTTTTGACCTATATTTTCTCTTTTTCGATCATCAAGAGGACCGGTTGTTTTTTCAATATCATTTCCAGTTTGGAATATTTGGAGGTAAGTACCTACGTTTCAGTTGCATACGTTTATTTAGTAATAAACGTATTTTTGAATAATTTACTATCTAACGACTTAGTCAATGTATAGTAGTTAACAGAAACTGTAACTTACTCAATTCATCAAATTTTTACCCGAAAAACCCTGATTTAAGAAGTGATTGAGCATTGAACCTCGGAAATCCACAACTTTTTATTTGGACTCCAATTGAGAAATAGTGATAATTTCTGTTCATATGCATTAAGGAAATATTTCACAAAATGGGTTTGAGAAAAATCATAATAAACTGGAAAGGCTATCTTGAAAAAGTTTGTTTTTTTATCTTGTGTAGGTACTGTGGGATCCTCAGAACCGCTAGACGTTCATTGGAAGGAAGTTGGTAAGAAGAAAAAACAATGCGACGCAGTATCACAATTAGTTTTAATACTATTTATCCAACATAAAATTATTCCAGAAACCCTAAGAGCTGAAGTCGTTTTAATTAAATAAATTTGTTTTCAAATTTACGATTTCCTCGCACTGTCCGTGTATCTCCTGCGGCCGACAAAGTAAAAGTTGCTCCCATATACATGTCTAATTCTTCGTGGGATAATCAATGTTAGTATAAATAAAAATCGACTTTTTACACTACGTAACATTCTATTACTTTACCATTGATTTATTCGAAACATTCATGAATTCTCCAAAATGGAGAGAAGATACACATTTTAAAAAAAATTGCAAAAACCTTTTGTTTATCATTTATTATTTAGAAACTTTAGTGCTGACAGTGCACAATTCAAACCGTTACTCAATAGAAATTAGGAAATATTTTTGCAACGGTATCTGAAATTGTTTAATAAATATTAATCCTTCAAGTTAATTACCTACATAATTGTAACGTACATTGAACTTACTTTGCCATGTCCAAATAAACAGTTTTCAAGTTTAAGTCACATTGTATTCAGTTTCCGACTGTGTAGATCTTTCAGTATAGAAAACTTGTAACATTTAATTAATAACACCAATATTAAGACTGTATTATACTTTCATTTCAAGACACACAAAACACAAACGAACAGGAACATTGCGAGATGCGGTATTATTTCGAGTTCACCGCTTTCGGTTCATGGAATTGAATTAAAGCTAACGTTTCGGAAGGGCGAATGACTTGCATCTTCAGAGATGGTCGCAAAAATATTTTGGACCCAATATTTATGTAGGTTTTGGGGATAACGGATGAAACACAAAACTTTTTATCGGTTGGTCTATTAAGAGAGGTTTCTAGCTATTGAAAATACTAAATAAAGTAAATTTAAAAATAGCATTGACTTTTTACTGTATTTTAATGTTGCAATTAGAAAGTTACCCAGAGATGACAGTTATTTTAATAAAGCGGCCAAAGTTTATTCCAATTTGCACATATTAATTAATCAAATTTGTTCGATTCTTAATTAAAAGTTTGGAAATAAATTGATCAAAAATTTGCTTCTAATAGCTAATTATTTAAGCGAATGCTTTTGTGAATATTTGGGGACAAAATTGACAATGATACTTATTTGTAGTTGTGAAGGTTGAATACTTATTTTGCACAAAAGACAGAATAATATACAAAATGCTTCAAAAAGGCATGTACATTTTTTAAAATATACTAAATAAAAATAATTTAAATAAAAGTATATATTTAAATAAAATTTAAATATATACTGTAGCTTGTTGGCATGCAGGCCATATAATCATATTTTTTAGTTTAGAAAGTTAAATCCTGTATTAACCAACTATTTTCTTATATTGTTTGACTCGGACTTTGCAGATATTAATATTTAATTAGTTAATTTATAAATTTTACAAAACATATTTGAACAAATATTCCATCAACAAATTAATTGATTAGTGTAATTACCAATCAATTGGTTGTGGGATGCTGCATTTGGCAGATTGCAGTACTTTAACAGTTAAATATAATTAGAAGAAATATTTATTAAACAGTGTTTTCCGACTTGTTATTTAACAACTTACCAACTAGTTAATTAGGTACAATTTCGAAGATGTTTTAAACGGATTATCATTTCTTAACCGTGTATAATTAGAGGTTGTCGCATTAATTAGTGTCAGGCGTTTAAGATTTAATCTAACGATCTGTCGTTTTTGGGTTACAGCCTTAATCTGCAATTGCTTGAATTAATCATTTATTTTCTGAAAATGCTTACGCTAGAAGTAAAAACTTATCAAAACCCAGTTTTTCAAGAATTGTCTAGATTGCGTTCAAAAACAGTGCAGGAATTAAATCTCCAGCTCACTTTTGTTAAGTAAGCAAATAATCGCCGTATTTGACATGAAATGTACCGAAAACTTTGCCTTAACAAATTAAATATAATTTACATTTACTGAACAGTAATTACATTTACATTTACATTTACATTTACTGAACACTAAACTCTAGAAAAAAAACCTTTCTATTAGCTTCAATGAATCCGGAGAAAATAATATTAAATATCAGAATATCTCCAAGAGATATTAAGTATTACGTCGTATTTTGAGAAATTCCAGCTTTAGGACCTGACTACCAAACTGCACTCTAATAGTTTGCTGATTATAATTGCATTACTAATTACTACTGAGAAGAGTCCTCCAATTAATACAATTAAAACGCCAGTCTAATTATAAAATGGATTTGTTATGGTTAGGATGCATTTCCCTCTTTTCTGTTGACTGCATGGATGATTATCACTTTTTGGTTGCTACTCAAAATTGGTCCGATGGGAATCATTCAGCACAAAGCACTAGTCAACCTTCATTACATTGACAATACCACTTGCAAAATTCAATTTAGCATAACAATTGCTAATTGGGATGATTCAGATGACAAGAAAACAGTTGCACACAATGTACAAAGCAGAAATAAAAAATGTCTGCATTTTCGAATCAAGAAGTGCAGTGATGGTGTCTTCTAATTACGTGAGATTACAAAATAGTTAAAATAATTAAGTGTTTATTTATATCTTGAAATACCCCCTTAATGGTGTAAAATGAATTTGCTCTTGGTATTTAGGGAAAAAAAATTGAAGGGAAAACGTTTTCTGTTACGTTTCAGTAGTCTGAAGTGAAATCACTAGTCCTAAACTCCTGCATTAAGTGTTCAGCACACTAACAGTACATATTTTTTAATTATTTTATGAAGGCGATTCTTGCGTTTAATCTGATGAATGAGATTATCATTGTCTGTTACAAGCATGTTTTCTGCTGTTAGAAATTCTGCATCGAACAAACAAACGAAAAATTTGTAGGTACTAACAATTCGATGATTTCTGTAATAGTCGTGCTCGTTTTTGCTTTAAATCGTTTTAGCTCGTATTTTTGTACTTCTATTTTTTTGTGCAGATCCTCAATGAAAACAATCGAGAGAACTTATCTGATTTAAGGGTAGACACTCAACATTTTTGCTTTTTTGAAATTCAGTCTTTCGATTCAACAAGTGCCAGACGATATAATCCGACATCCCCCACAAAATATGGCAACAATTGTTACGGGTAGCAATAATATAACAAATAATTAATAAAAGAAAGAAGTACTTGTGCATTTATAAAACCACAAGAGTTTCATTCAATAGTTTATTCATAAACAGTTCATATGTAAGTAAGTTAAAATGTGCTAATCTGCATTTGTACTTCACTCGTATATTTTACATCCGCGCGGAACTCATTAGAAACCATTTCAGGCTCTTATGGATCTACTCTACAAATACTTTAGCAAGTTTCAAAATATGCATGCATGAAATATTTTTTACAATCTCGCACCAAAACCTTCTACTGAAGATAATACATGACCGATGTGATTTTAACTGATTGGTAAAGGCTTTGCACGAAAACCACTTTAGCAGATTTTTCAAATTATTAACTCTTTTAGTTGAGGTTATTGACAGAATCATAACTTTATTAAGTTTCTAACACCGGACTAAATCAGACAAAAGCTCTTAGTATCTTTTGACGACGTTACTCATTAATAATATTTTTAGGCTCAACATATGTGCAAATTTTGAGTGGTTCACCTCAAGGATCGAGTTTTCAATTGATTGATAGTTGTTTAATTGCATTATTATACAATTAACACTGTAAATATATGTATGAAAACCAGTCGGAAATTAACTGGTCAAGAAGTTTGTGTTTCCAGCAGTTGGTTAGTATATAAAACTATATTCTGGGCTCAAACTCGTAACGAATATTACCTGTTAAAATATGAAACTCTTGACTGATTTTCTGAAGTGAACATACTGGCTTAAATAGTTCTACAAAAATCAGTATTAAAGAATTATTTTTCTGTTTAACAAAATAGGTTTACAAACTAAATCGACGTCCAACGTAAAAATCATGAAAAATAATTCAAAAATTATTAAGTTTTAAAGTGAAAATCGTTTGCATTGATGGCGAACCACTAAAAGTATAAAAGTTTGATAACATGTTTTTTATTCAATACTCGTCATTTGAACAATTACACCAGTCATAATTCGATTAATAACCCAAACAAATATTTTTTAACTATGTAGGTAATAAGTGAGAGAAAGAGAGAAATTAAAGTTCATTGCAAATGAATTTCCCCACTTCAGGAAGGAAAAATGCGAAAAACATAACGGAAAAATCAAATCAGTTTGCGGTTTTTTCTCATTTTACCAAGGGCCAGTGAGCAACAATTTTACTATTTTACCTTGCACAGAAAAATGATTCAGTCCATCACCAATAATCAAACTAATCACTTATCGATCGTTTCGGATCATTAACAACCGTTTCAGACATTTCCCCATTTTATTTAATCTGCCTTTTTTTAAATTTGCATTATCGTTGTTCAGTGCACAAAGGAAACTGCGTAAGTATATAGCTTAATTTTTAAACAAATTGTGACTTTTTTGAATTGAAAACACCTAAATATAAGCCGCTAATATCCGATCCGATCAAATTAAAAATAATTGCATAATATACGAGCAAAATAGGGTTTAATTAAGAACAATTGCTTGAAGAATTTTCGCTGCGATTAACATGTTACGCCCTTACACTTATACGTTAACTCTTCGAACCCAATCCACTTATAACTTAAAAAATACCTAGTAGATATTAAAAATTCGTCAGTTTTTCTTATGTGAATACATGTATTCTAAATAAAAACTAAATTGTAGCCAATTTGGTTTCAATCAATGATCACTTATGCAACAAATGATTCAATCATATCAATTTTGATGATTTCAGGTGGCACGCAACCAATGAAAATATCGTGATGCAAAAATCGGTCTAATTTGAAATAATCAAAACTAGAAAATAACAACCGTAACGATGAGGTGCCAAAAGAAAGTCGTCCTTACTTCCTATATCATCGGTGATAACCCAGAGAACATAGTTAATATATTTCAGCAATTTCAAATGACTAAAAACGATAAATGGGAAAATTCCGATGTTATTATGGACAACGATATAGCAACCAGTGAAAAGAGAAGTGAGTGCTTTATTTATTACTAATTCATGTAAGTGTGGTTGATTTGCATTCTTCGATTAGTTTCTGATACAACTTTGGACCTAACGGAAAATTTGCGACATCGATCTGGCAGTCTAATCTATCCTCCAAGGGAAACATTTTCGATGAAAGAATGGATGAAATATCATGCAAGAAAAACATGTAGTACAAAGACTTTAAAAAAGAGAGTGCCAATATTTGGTTATTTGCCAAATTATACTTGGGAGACAGCACTATCCGACTTCCTAGCTGGACTTACTGTGGGACTTACCATCATCCCACAAGCCATCGCTTATTCCAGTGTTGCAGGACTACCTGCCCAAATTGGTAAACATATGCTTAGCACATTCTKTAAATAATTATATAGTTAATTAAATATCGTTTATTGTTTAATCTCTAAACACGTTCCAAAGCTGTTCACTTAAAGACTGCATATTTCAAACTAGAGCAAAAAGTAAGTTCTGTAAGTTCAGCTATACTTGCGAACAAGAAGCTATAAATATTGTRGTTGATATCATAGACGAAGCTGGAAAATACATCAAACGTGTATTTTTTAGGTCTGTATTCCTCAATTGTTGGTCCATTTGTCTATGCAATTTTCGGAAGCAGCAAAGATTCACCCATAGGTCCCACAGCCATAGAAGGGTTGCTGGTTAGGGAAAACAAGCACGAATTGGGAGTGGCAGGAGCAATTTTACTATGCTTCCTTAGTGGCTGCGTGGAACTGGCAATGGGAATATTGCATCTAGGTATTTCATTATTTGGATTTATGTATTTTAGTTTTTTGTCTATCTAGTTTTAGTTAATTTTAATCACTTTCAAAAAATATATTTCAATTAGTCTATTTATAACTGGGAGATGTTTTTGCTAATCTAGTATTCAATAATTGGATTACTTAAAAAAAGTTGTCATCTTTTTAACGCAAGATCATAATAACGATTAAATTAACAGCTTACGATCATTGGCATGCAATTAAATTGAATATTGTCAAGTCAATTGGTTTCCGCGTATTTTTTCAATAAACTTAAGAGTTAAATTGAACCAATGCAAATTTATTTTGTTTGCTTAGGATCAGTCATTGAAACTTTTCATTATTAAGAGAATGACATTTTTTGTTATTTTAAAAATATAAACTATTTGAATAAGAGGGATGGTTTGAACGTTATAAAACTCAAAATTACAACTTTCAGTCTAATTCATATGCAACATATTTATTTGCTGAATTAAATTTGTCCGATGGGTTTATGTCGACTTTCATGTAGGTATTTCTTTAAATAACAAATACCAAACGGTTCTCAAGAACTTGTATTGAAATAATAACTTCTTTCTTTTTCGAAAATGCCTGTTTGAACTGAGTTTGCTTTGTTGCTGCTTGTTAATTTTATATATTATCATACATATTATGATGTGAAAATAAAATTTACTTGCTAGGTCCACATTAAAACAAAAAAATATGCAAATAAATGCATGGCAAAACATAAAAGATGTTTGGTTTTTTTGATATTTGAATGCTATTGTTCTTTTAAACGGACTTATCGAGTAAATTATATTTTGATGTTAATTGTCTATAATAATACATAAAATTAGCAAGTAGAGGAAATCCGCTTTGGTTCAAACATGCATTTTGGTGTCTGAACTAATGAATTTTGTAAAATTGTCCATTCTCGTTTAGATGCGTTTCGAGAATTATCTGTTTAATAGCTGCTAACGTAGTACAATAAGAAATAGCTTTATCTATTCATTTCATATAGTAAAGATCTAAATCAAAGTTTTACTCTCAATTTATTATGTATTATTGATCGGAGAACTAAAAACCAAATTATTACCTAATATAAAATATAAAGTTAAACACCTAATAAATCGCTCGTGAAAATATTGAACATCATTCCTTGATAAATTTTTATTTTGAAACTATAGATAATGAGTATTAAACCTATAATAAAATAAATTATACTGCATTTTTTTCAAACAATGAAAAAACTKTTTATGTTCTTTTAGGCTTCTTAATAGATTTTATATCTGGCCCAGTAGCTGTAGCTTTTACTTCTGCAGCTGCTATTATAGTAGCCACCACGCAGGTAAAGGATTTGTTAGGATTAGACCATCCAGGGGATAATTTTCTTCTTGTGTGGAAGCAAATTTATGAACATATTACAGAAATAAGTGGACCCGATTGCGCCATGGGATTTCTGGCTATTATATGTTTAGTGATATTAAAAGTAAGTAAATAAGAAATATAATCGAACAGACTTTTAATACGAAAATGCAATGTAAGGACATGCAATGTAAGGAATGCAGCTTTTAAATATTAGAATATAGAGTATATAATAAAGAATTTTTGGACATTCTATTTTTATGTAAATCAATGCTTTTGAATAATAATTAATTGGATTAACTTTTAATACAAAGGTAAAGCTTCTGTCAATCTATCAATATCAACTAACGCAAATCAATCATACATAAATAAACCAAAACATTATTTGCCCAATTCTTCTTCATGGCTTCTGCTTTTGGTATTCTCCTATTTATTAACGAGTCAGTTAATAGTCACAAAAATCGGAATAAACGTTTATTTTAGAAGCTCAAAGATATCAAATATCTTCAACAAGGAAGCGAAGAAAACTCCACGTTCCACAGAATCTTAAATGGGGCCTGTTGGTTCTTAGCCACTTCTAGGAACCTTCTGGTGGTTGTTATATCTGCATCAGTAGCTTACGCTTTTGAATCGCAAGGCACATCACCATTTCGTTTAACTGGTAAGAAATAAATTAATACCTACCTAAACAATATTGCATTCTAAAGCAAAGTAAATTAATGAGTTGTTAAAGTAACCTTTAAATTGGTAATCGTATATTTTGTATATAGAGAAATCGGCTTTATATATATTTCTGGCGCATAGACAATATAATTTAAGTTATTTAATCGCACAAAATTAATACCGGGTATTTGAATAGGTTATAAACAAACGCCTGATATAAAAATAAAGAAGATTATGTCACTGATAAAATAAATTATTGGTTACTCTATTGTCTATCTAGTCTAAAATTTGTAGGAATAATAGAATCGTTGTTTACTTTTAAAAACATGACTATTAAATAAATAAGTATGTGAAAGGCACATTGGATATTGGCAAGAGTAGTACAGAAAGTGCAAAGTTTATCTAAAATAAATCCAGAGCAAATAATTGAAGGCGCCAAATCAGTCAAGAAAACATCTGATATAATTAATAAAATAATTAATTTTGCAGGTTTTGTCAAGCCGGGTTTACCAAGCGTTAGTCTGCCACCATTTAGTACCGAAGTGAATGGTAAAAGTTACACCTTTTTCGACATGGCCTCAACTCTCGGATCTGCCATCATCATTGTTCCTATTTTATCAATTTTGCAGAATTATGCCATTGCCAAAGTCTACAGTAAGTCAATACGTCTATGAAAAATATCGGATTTGACCTTTTAAAGATGATAAAAAAGTTAATTTTAGGTGAAGGCCGGTCAATAGACTCAACACAGGAAATGTTGGCTCTAGGATTCTGTAACATTGCATCTTCATTTGTAAGCTCGATGCCAGTATCTGGGGCTCTATCCAGAGGAGCGGTGAATCATGCGAGCGGTGTTAGAACCACATTTGGCGGAGTCTATACGGCTATTGTAGTAATTTTATCGTTAAAATTTCTTACTCCCTGGTTCTACTATATCCCTAAAGCAGCCCTTGCATCTGTTATTATTGTGGCTGTAGCTTTTATGATAGAGTTGCATGTTTTAGGACCCATATGGAAAACAAAGAGTAGGTACCGATTTTTTAGAGAACTAATGATAGATGATCATAGACTGGAATAAAATGTTTTGTTTCTGTTCTTGTTGCTAGTAATAACATTTTGAGATGCTTGAAGCTTCTAAGCAGCTATTAGAATAAAATACCTATACCATACAATACCTGAAACTTCTGATATATTTACTATCATTCGCATTTTTAGAAATTGATCTCATCCCAGCCTCAGCGACATTTTTCGGATGCTTATTTACCAGACTTGAAATTGGAATTGGTATTGGAATAGCGATCAATTTAGCATTTTTGCTTTATGCGACAGCTCGACCTTCAATTAACATTGAAAAATCTAAGGTAAATTTTATTGTTCACAAATACTTAGATTGGATTTTGCAGATAGACGATGTTTTCGAAGTCATAATCCCAGTGCTCATTAAATATAGTTATCAACATCACTGATAACATTCAAATATCTTGCATTTTACCAGCAAATAATTTATGAAGTCACTTTAGATAGCAAAATTTATGGACGATTTGAAATTAATTTTTAGCACACGTATAATTGCCTGAACTCATACTTATAGTTATTTGTATGAAGTCAGGCTATTGGGAGAAATAAAATTGGGCATTTTTGTACCCCCAATATAAAATGAAGAGTTGCTTCAAACGTATTATGGCTAAATTCAAATTAAATATCTGAAATGTTCAAGTTGATCCATCCTCAATAGGATAAGGATATCGAGTTACAAAATTAGCAAATAAAAAATATGTTATTCGATTAGTGACTGACTGAGTGAACAATTTTCCCAAAATTTTAATTACATATTTTCATTGTTTAATTTTAGACGAATGTGGGCCACGATTACCTTCTGATAACACCTGACAGAAGTGTTCTCTTTCCATCGGTAGAATTTGTTAGAAATGTGATCACAAAAGCATCTATAAAGAAAGGTTTAAGTGCAGTTCCTGTTGTTATTGATGCAAAACACATTCAAGCTGCGGATTATACAGCCGCAAAAGTGAGTCTTTCACAGTAATCCACATGCGAATCTGCAATTTCAAATTGATAAAATCTGTTTACTGACTAGATGTAGCGTATATATTAACAGAGAAAATTCTAATATTTTGAAGATGCACTAGAAAAGCTCAAAGTGATTAGAGTGACTTTCTAACATACGCGATTATCGTTCCATTGAATTCCTCTCACGATCCTTCAATAAACACTTTATCACATCAGTATAAAAATGACAAGCATAATAAGATATTATTTATAATTTATCAGCTGGAACTCATATTTGCATTCGTTAAACTTATCTTTCGAAATTGTAATTCCATAAGTAATCAATTTGAGATAGCAATAAACTGTGGCTGGTCGAGTACTGCATATACATAAGTATTAATCAGACGGTTGGTGAAAATTCTAATACTAATAATTTACCAAAGTTAAATAATTGTATCTCATAAATCTTAATTTGCTTGGTGTAATTTTGGCATAAAACGTTATACTAGACAGCTACTTAATTTACTTTATATAAATTTTTCTAGGGTATGAAGCTGCTAATTAGTGATTTTGCCAATAGAAATCAACCGATTGTTTTCATGAATCTGAAGAAGTCAGTCATAACCACCTTCAAGGGAGTCAATCCCGAGAGTTTCGTTTATTGCCAAACGTTCGATGAACTAAATGAATGTATAGATGCGTTTACCACTAAAACTATATCTCTTGATGTGGACTTGATGAATGATCAAAGTTTAACCAAATATTCAACCAAGTTATAACTAATATCATAACATTACTAACTTTAGTACGATATTATCAGCTTTTACATTAAAAGAAAATGTATATTAAAATTAAATGTATATTAAAAAATTATGTTTGAGCACATCATTTTCAATTATGTCCTCTAATGCTAAAAAAATGTAATGTTTCGAAAAAATAATTTATGAACTATTTAACAGTTATCTCCTGTGATTTACTTAGTCAAATGCACCTATATAAATAAATTATTAAATTAGTAATTAACAACGATCTGTAATTCGTGCTTAGCACTGTGAATTTGAATTAACGGCAGATCGAAAGTGTACGTATGATTGTAAATAAATTGGTTAAAACGTTGATAAATTTTTTGTTTCATTATTTCATTGAAATGTGTGGGTTTCTGAAGAAAACTGTGAAAACATTGACATTCATCCCTTTCAGAAATGAAGCACGTTTTTTTTTCAGCTAAGCAATGTTGTATAACAATTTACAGGAAAAAAATGTATACTCAAAAGTTTTGAAAACGTGTATTGTTTTTTTTAATTTTCAAGTTTTGTGCTATACCAATTCTAATACTTAATACATTAATATCTTAATTTGAGGTAATACCTTAGCTGGTTACAATTGTCTGTAGAATTAAATGGTTACGGAAAGTATTTTTTTCTGTTTTATTTGGGAATTCTTCTAGAGTGGTTTAAACACCAACATTTCTTGACAGACTTTTTTTTAATCACACAGACAGGCTTTTAAGGTGACTTGAATTGATATGATCTTGATCAACACCTAAAAAATATCTTCCACTATTTCTCCTTAATAACACAAAATATTTCTTGAAAGATTACTAAAAGAACTAGCTTAAAATTCCGTAGTACTGGATATTTACATGTCTAGAGAAGCTCATTAAACATATTGAGCTTGTTTTATAATCATTAGATTACTTACTACTCAAAAGTAGTATCTGATACTGCTAATATTAGAAAAATCGCGCATAGAAAAACGTGCTCAATGAGAAACCGGTTTGATACAAACCAAGATTTGTAACCTAATAAAAACTACAATACCAACAGATTGATTTTGACAATAATTATCACTTTATATAAAAATCTGAAGTGAACAAAATATCGTACTTACTTCAATAATCTAAATCCTTCAGTGCTTCCCCTCACTTGAAATTTGAACATGATCTATATACGTGGTTGTTTTATCACAAATACTTATTTTCGTTATCATTTTATGTCGGTTCAAAATAAATATATAAACAACTAGATATGTGGAACAATCCAGTCGTCATTCTGAACATGTAGACAAGTCAACAGATATCTAAAGTCTAGTTTAGTTAAGGTTTTACTTTAGTTTAAAATTATGGCGGCTCTGCAGTTTTATTGCAAAGTAAGTATTACATTTTTATATGATCGAAACCACATTTCCAGATTTTGATGCTCAACGGTTATTTGATACATATTTTCATATTTAGTTCGATCCATACTGTTTCTCTAAAACTATAAATAAACTATAAATCCTAGCTTCAACAGCATTAGGTATTTCGCATCTACGTGTCCACCTAGCCATGATTATTATGGACTATCTACTGATCGCTATAAAACTGAATATGGAAATTAATTGTTCATGTCCGTTTTTGCAAAGCTTCTGGTTTTGGTAGCTTTTGTTTAACAATGAACACTTCCGCTTGTTTTTTATATAGACATATTTATAAACTAATTATCGCATCTTTATCATGCATTGGTGCAGAAAGGACAGTAGGAATGATTCATTTTGAGAAAGTGAAAAATATTTAAAGCGTCTGGTTGATCAATTGCCAGTGGAAAAAGATTGAAGAAATTACTGCTGAATTTGAAATCGGAGAAAACTATCCCTAGAGGTCTGATTCCGGCATTGAAATAGCATGTAAATGCAAATTTCGCTACTTGTTCGCTGAGATTTATTAGTAAGAAAGCAAAAAACTCGTTTTAAGTTAGAAGTAAATACATTAAAAATAATGAGGCAAAATCCGGATTGATGAATTTTTTTTATTGCAGATATTCATCGACACCCCCCGGATTTAGCAATAGAAGGACTATTTTTCGAAATGGGTAAGTACGATTCTTTTGGTTTTGCCTTTGACACTTTTTTTTTCACTCTACACTGTTTTTATTGGCAAAAACTAAAATTGCCAAAGACTGCCCAGAATGGTTTTAAATGGAAGGAAATTCGAGCAAAAAATTATCGTAGGTATTCTTATTTCCAGGTTAAATTTCCTCAGTGCAAATAGCCAATTACAGCCCAGCACTTCCAATAAGTTTGACTGTGTGTACGAAGATAACGATGCTCTTTAACGAACCTAGGTATGGAAGCGTATTTCTGTTCTCTATTCTGCTTAGGGAAACAAAAATATGAGCCTTCCAACAGAAGAAGCTGACCGTTTAATATGTAGGTAGATATAATTAGGTATAAGTGGTAGCTTTAGTATCAGCCTTTACTGGTCCTGAAGGCTGGGTGGACTCCAAAAAAAATGGGAATGTTTAACTCATATTCTTGAAGTCGTCCGAAATCAGTTAACTATAACAACGAAATCCATACTATTCTACCAAACACTAATATCTATACTCTATTTAAACGTGTAAGTTGAAAGCGAAAAATAAGTTTTTGAGATATATAAATATAATGAATTTTATGTTTAAATGATTTATTGAACGTGTATTTAACACGTAATTAAGACTAATACTATATTTTTCGTTTTACTGAAAAAGTGTGCTTAGGTTCTGTTAACTTGCGTTCGCTCTTTTTACTCATAGTTAAGTTTCTTGGTGGTAATGGGGCCGACAAACTAAGTCTCAAAGTTGAAAGTTAAAGTGCTGAACACTGCTGAAGCTATAAAAATCTAGCTGCTTAAAAAGAGCATATATATTCAGAAAGTTTCCATGATTAATGAATAAGCATAATGTTTGAAATACTATGTCAGTTAGAATATATAGATTATTCTCATTCAAAACAGTGTATCAGCTACATAGACTCAACAGATAAAATAGCCGCAAATAAAACACCACTAATCAAAAAGTATCGCGATATTTTAAGAGAGATGCAGGCTTGAAAATGTTGTAATAATACACTGTTTTATAGTCGCATTAGTTAGCAACATGTACGTATTGATCTATATTATAAGAGCACCAATCCATTCTGCACCACACAATACAGAATGTTATCGGAACATTTAGAAGTCTACATCTTTCAACAATAATGTCAAGTACCAAATATATGGAGTCCTCTAGCTGTAATGCGAATAAGCTAGAATTGTTACTAATATATTTCCAAGGATGACGTGACTATGTAAAGCTTTTTGTCTTATTGACAAAAATTAGATTTTTTTTAGTAAGAACTAGGTTAATCTATAGAAAATCTGAACGCTAAAAATGTTAGTGTTAATTAGGAATCGGTTTTCCACCCTGAAAGTTATCAAATCGCGGTTTTTTTAGCATAGTTAAGTCATCAGCTTAAGTGTTACTACCTATTGAAGTTACAATTCCTTTGGAAACTATTAGTATAAAGTTTCAAGATCACTAACGTAATTATGAAATGATAGGAAGCTTTTTTATCAGTGGTTGCCGTATAGATAGATAATTTGCAATAAAGCTGTAACGGAATAATCAGTCTAAGAAAAAACGTGTTACCAGTTAAAAGGTCTACTAAGAGAAAATGTTAGGTGCACAGCTGTTAAATACACCAAGTGCTTATCAGATAGTTTGTTATTTTTAATATCCCAATCATTAATACCCTTCTTTTCAACTTTCAATTTAATCAATGGCCAACAGTTATTCAAACAATAGAATTTAGCTCTATTGTGAGGAGTTCGCCCAATTTTATTTCACATACAAGCTTTCTGGAGGCTGAGATAGTTCCTCTATAAGTAGGTGTTCTACTCGAATAAAAATAATTTCACTCGAAAAAGGAAAAGAATAGGTATTATATTTTTTCTTCCCTGGGTTTCAATCAAAATGTAAAATAAAAAATGTTCATATCGTTTATTTCATATTACGTTTCGGCGAGACAAAAGCGCCATCATCAGATTTAAAATTCAAAACAAACCCATAATTGGGAAACATTAGATGCTTTATAGGCTTGGCTGTCTTCAAAACCTCACATTTGTTTGAATTATTGTCTACATTCTTTTTTTCTACTCTTTTTTCTAGAATCCTATCCTGCTGATAACATATTTACTTCCTTACTTTCCTAAATTTGACTGGATTTAAAAACATTTTTTTTTGCTACTTATGCCCCAAGGTTTTAATTTTCGAGACTTTCTTAGGACTAAAGTCAGAATACAAATAGATATTACACTTGTATTTTCCTTGAAATTTTATTTATCCGGTACTTGCAGAAATCAACGTAACAAATGAAAAAAAATTAAATAATAAGAGAGTATGTACTTTTAGCTATATTATCTCATGATAATTGTTGCACAATTTTACTTAAAACGTACACATTACCCAGCCGACAGGCAATGACGCTTTTTTATTAAAAATTGGATCCATGTTTCTAAAATCAAATATTTAATGTAGAAATACTGAATGAAAAACCGCGGCAAATATTTTACGCCAGAACATGATTATAAATGAACATGTTTTTGCAAGATAATGGAAACTCAAAGGAATCGTGAAATAAATAGGATTCTTAGGAAAACAAAAAAAACTCTAAACAAATGGTAAAACATTACGGTATTTATTAACGGTTGAAGAGTACAACCATGAGGAAGTCCTATATTTAAATACATTGACAACCCGCATTTTGTAGCTGCAAAAAACTACTGGCTTGCACTATTTGCAGAAACCAAAATAAGTATTAATAAATCCCAATTAAAAGCAGGAATATTTAGGCATCAAAATAGGGTGAAATAAAATGAAATGAGCTAAGTAAACAGTGAATTCGGAAAGTGGTTTTGCAATTTATTTCCAACTACATAATTTAATAACGGCGCGAAAATTAAATGTAGGTTGTAATTTAAGAAATTAAAATTAAATTGAAAAGCGTGAATATTACTTTATTGTAAAACAAAATGAAAAAAATGAATATAAATCGAAAAAGAAAATTTCATATCTTAACAATACATCTTTCAGTAAATTTAAAGCAGCATATTTTTGTTACAAATATTAAATGTTTAAGAGTGTATTAAAATCCTGAAACGTATATTGATTGAATTTACAAACGATTTCAAACAGTGACCTAAATTCGGTTACCAATAAAGATCTAGAATATTTAAAAAAAGTTCCTCGCTAGTGAACCACAAGAAACAACCATCAGAACAAGGTCATAGAATAATAAACTTTGGATTGCAAAAACTATTACTAGTTAATTTGCTACCGTAATAATTAATCCAGAGTTTATTATTCCATGCACTTTCACTTTCATCAAATACCAAAATAATATGAATAGGTACTAGGAATGTTGACATTTCGATTTCGGAGTTTCTTGATTCTTGTTTCTTGTGTGGAGATAGTTATATTCGGGGATACTATTCGCCACCCCAGGTCGCTTAGAAGAAAATAGAATTCACTCCAATATAACGCATCTGAAGTGGAGATTCTCCCCATGTCTGCCGCAGTTTCCCACAGTAGGCCTTCGCCCTGGTCTCCCAATAGATTCACTGAACGCAGGTAGTCTTCCAGTTCATACTGAAGAGCCGCATTGGTGTCCGATGAATTGCAGTTTTAAAATGCTCTGAACCTGTAATCAGATATTTAGCATGTCCAAAATAAAAATATATTTCTGGAATTAGGAATTAGTTCAACATGCAGATAAACTTTAATTTTCCATCAATGAATAAAGCGCAGATTTTTAAATCAGGAATGAATGTGAGAATTTGCGTAGGTTGTTCCAGTGGCTGCCAAGTTTTACATCAGATTGAGCTGGTTTTTTAATATTAAAACAAACGACAAGCAAAGTAACCCCACTTAAACGAAGTAAGTAATGCAAATTGCACAAATTATTTGTGATTACTAGAATTATTTTTGTGAGACATCAGTACCTCGAGAGCTGAGCAGTGATCCGAGCGTAATAATCCATAAATGATTGCCAAGCATCCCCAACAAAACATTGAATAACAAATTTGTTTCTAGCTTTGTGCTTCTTGTGTCGATTAATGTGTTAAACTTAATATTGTCACGTATTTTAAATTTATTTGAGTATTTTCTTGAATGTAAATACCTAAGTGTTTTTTGCTCAAATAAAATTAGAAGGTCAGTACAGTAGTTGCAATATTTTATCCACGGCTAAATATGCGTTTGTCTGTGATTTTAGAAAACATCTTATTAATATAGCAAACTAAATAATGAAAATATATTAAAAAAGAAATTGTGTAATTGTTACAATATTAATCTAATCGAAAGTATTTGTTACTACTGTTGTAATAATTAAAGATTTAATTTGCCTTGACTTTTCTAGCCCTTCATTTTCTGTTGCACAATATTTTGGTTAAGAAAATATACATACATTTTTGTTGTATCCAAAAAATAGCATGACAGACAAACCCTTATCAACAAATAAAAAAATCACTTACCAGACCGTAAAACTTGTGAAGTATTCTACTAAAAGATGTATTTGACTTGATTTAGTTGTTTTCTGGAGGCCAGATGAGTAGTGCTTCATCTGGCCTCCAAAGAAGAACTACTTGACTACTTGAGTAACCGAGATTGGGCAAACTGAGCCTCAAGAATCCAGAAGCTGTAACGCAGCCGCAAAATTGACCAATCAAATTGAGCGATATTTTATCATTCGAAATCAGATCCAGCAGCAATTCTGATGCAATTGTTAAAATAATTATTACCGAAATGTTGGTAACAAATATTTTTGTCAGTATTAAATTCATAAAGCAAAAAGAGTAAGTGGAAAACAATGGATTTGATTTTTGAAACGAGACTTAGAGATTTTCTTAACGTTTTGAACGATAGTTTTAGAGTACTTTTATATAATATAAAATATAGAAAGTGGATTTTAATTAATTGATAAATCAAATTAATATCCAAAACAATAACACAACGCGGAGTGCGGTCAACCCTGTAATTTCATCCTAGACCTTTTAGTCGTAAGTTTAATGTATTGGCATTCGATTTTAGAGCAAAACACAAAAATGAGACAACATAGGCCTTAAAATAAAATTCTAGGAAACATTAGGATCCAAAGTAATAAAACAGGCGTAAAATATTTTAAAACAGAATTTTTTCAGTTATTTTCAAATTAGCTACAATCCACTATTAGATACTAGAAGTAGGTACACTTGGAAAGGGCTTTTGTAAATAAAACAACCAGGATAATATTAACACAACTCACTGAAAGAAAAATACATTTGCTTTTCAGGACAAAATTATTTTTACACTATTATATGCAGTTTATTCCTGTATGAATTTATTGAAGAAACACGTATTTTATACTTTTCGGATTTTACCTTATGTATGCAAGCATTTAATGTAAATGGTGTGTCCTCCAATACGGGGGTCAATAATAATAAAGTCAATAAAATGTCGAAGATTCTTTGATAAACTTATTCAGCTATTACGGAAACTTACTAGCTTTCTTTTTCTTTAGATAAGTTCTATATTGTTGAGGCGAATTCATTTTTTTACAAACTGCTTGTTGGGTATTTCGCCTCAAAAATTTTTGTCTTTAAAAAGACAGACTTTCTTCACGTCTTTTATTACAGATTGATAAATAGTTATGAAACTAAAACGTGATCTAAAAACTACTTTCAAAATATATTTATTCTATCCGCAGATTTGACAAAATAAATATAATGTTCCCAATAGAGGGTGTCCTGCGACACACTTAGCTGTAAGCTGTAAGAGAAAATTCCAATTAGTAAAGAAATTAATTTGAAAAATTACCTTTGCGTTTCGATAGCTATTTTCTGCTATCGTTATCAAAAGAACCTAAATGAACCTAAAAAAGAGCATGTTAATAAATTTTGTAACAATAGTAGGATAAT
>NW_026018165.1:5473595-5519388 GCF_020466585.1 Dendroctonus ponderosae
ATGCAGTATGTATTATTAATATATTATATAAATAATATATATTACATACATTTTTGAGGCAAAATACCCAAGAAGGAATTTGTAAAAAAATGACTAGTGATTGTGTTCATTTATTTAAATTGCACGGCGAGTATCAATAAATTTCCGTTATTGAAAAGTGAAAATGACGTTTTCCACACCAATAATTTTACTTTTTTATGTTTGGGACCACCTCTAGAATGGAAGATCTTCTAAATGATTGTTTCCTAAAAACGAAGAAAATACACTTTTTAATTGCGTGTAAAAATTATATGGAATTATTGTGGATTGATTTTTCAGCAAACTTTTGATTGGGGTGTAATCCTATAGACAATGAATGAAGAAACTCCATTTGAATTTTCACTTAAACAAAACTAAATGGACGTGTTTTCTTTTTAGATGTAAAAACCATGTAAATTTATTTCGGTTTGACTTGGAATGTGATTATATGGATAATCCAACGAAGAACTGCATCTGAGTTTCATGCAACGAATCCCAATAATGAAAAGGATCAACGAGTTCGAATAGCCGTCCCCAATCACTGCCATTAGCTTTCACCTCCTGAAATGTCTGCAAGTCTGCAGAGAACAAGTGGCTAGTCAATTCAAGCAAAAGGATTGTTAATCTAAATTATTTTATCAAAGAGCGCGAACGGATTAACGAGAGTGAACGCGCGCAAATTTTCGCCTCAATCAACCGTCAAATAAATCAGCGAGTTCTTTTGCGATTTTTGTTTATCGCATTGTGTTGACTGTTATTGTTGTTAATCGATAAGTGGCAATATTCTAAAATGTGCGATTTGATACGATAAAGTGATTGTTTGTGTGCGAACTTTATACATCCGAACGCCGTTGTAGATTATTTTCGGATATAATTTCATTAGTTTATGTAAGATAATTTTTGCATATATTTGTTAAATAATTGCTGAAATTATATTATGAATAGAAACTTAATACTGAGCAAACCAAATTCTGGCGATTTCAGTTTTACCCGAAATTTCAAAAACGCTTGGAAATATTTGTCATTAATTTACTTTCAGATAAAGAAAAACTATACCAAGGGTATTTTATTCCATATGTGCTTACTTAAAGACATTTATTCATAGGTATACCAAAAAGTAATTTTGCAAGATTAGTACCTAGTGAATATGCTTTACTGAAGTTTTGCCATTTAAACAGGGTTAAATGATCTCTGCATAAGTCGCAAGTTTATAACAAAAATGTGGGTTATCTTTTGGCTCACTAAGAAAGCTTCAATCCCTACATTCAAATTTACTCAACTTTTGAAATGTCTAAATCTCGAAACCTAAAAATGTTACTTTCAAAATTCATATTTTTTTAGGTGAATCCATTAATATTATTTATTTACGTATGTTTCCTGAAATAAACAAAATATTTTTTAACGAAAATAGGTATATCGTGATCTAAAAACTACTTTCAAAATATATTTATTCTATTCGCAGATTTGGCAAAATAAATATAATGTTCCCCACAGATTCGCAACATACTAAATTAATTAATGATTCAAACAATAGGAAAAATAAGAAGCAAGTAGTGACTATAATTGATTGCACAGGAAATTCATACTGAGTACTCGCTTTGTTACGCGAAATTATTCACACCATTAAGTACATTATTTTTTCTTCTCCCCTACTTCATTGATTCGATGTGGTTTTGAAACCGCATTAAACATTAAACATTAAAACCATCTTCTCAGCGTGCAAATGGGTTAATTAGATGTGTTGACTGTGGTATTGTTGTTGTTATCGCCAGCTTTATATATTGAAATTATATTTGTCAATCGAAAATTGCAATTTCAAATCGTCAATTGCCGGCTTAATTCATAAACAGTGGCGGTTTCTAATTAACGGAAATATTGAAATACATTATCATTTATGAAAATGTTAATGATACGGACGTGTAACATAATGTTGGAGAACGTGTCAATCAGCAATTGATTTTAAGTTCAATACGAAATTATAAGTGTTTGTCTTAGTTTTATTAATTAACTCACTTTATTAATTAAAACCTTTCTTCGCTAAGGAAATAGAGAGAAAATCCCGCAATGGTCAAGTTCTATTAACTAAACCAATCTAATTTACATTTATTTCTTTTTAAAATTCAGTCGGTAAAAATTGTAAAGATCGTTCTTTCTAAAAAGCATAAAAGTTATCAGTTTGAAAACGTTCACCTGGTTTTAGTAAAATTGGAAAGCAAACGTGCCTATATTTAGACGACCAAAACAACAGCTCAAAAAAAATTAAAATTCTAATTGAAATCATTGGTTACATATGAGAAATTTATTTCAGCCTCCTAAAACGAGACTAAATTTCATACGTCTCCAATAATCCTGTTAGCATGATGGAGACATCAGTGGACCCACCCGTGGATCAGCAGAGGTCGACAAATATTCCTCCGCCTCCTTCCGAGACAGATCACAAAGATCTTCCACCAATGGACAAATCTGTACGAGATCCTCAAATTGCATCTAAAGGAAATGAACACTCCATGACACTGTCCACTAAAATGTCGACAGATCAGTTAATTTGCAAAAGTCCACAACATTCAGCTAATGGATCAGTTGCTTCTTTAAAGAAAAGAAAAATGTTAACGCCAAATAGGATCCTCATGAGCTTAGGAATTTTGCAGTTTGTATTTGGATTTTTAATGGTGCTGTTTGGAGTTTATGTAATCGCATACAGGGCCAGCCTAAGCTATGTGAGTATGTTGTCCACTACTAATATTACAAATTAAATTCCTTTTACGCTCAATATGTTGCAAATGTTAAATGTTTTATGATTTGATTTTTTTAAATTTCTCGTATGTCCGTGATTTAATGCAGTTTGCTTTCTGAGTGATATATATCCGCGAAGTATCGCTTCTGCACACAAGTACTTTTTACGTGGTTTAAAAACACGTTATTCTAAAATATGACTCTATGAAGTAAGAAACATTAATTGGGAGGAATACTATTTTCAAATTCGTGATAGGTCAACCTAAACAGGAAAAACCTGAGGTGCAAATTTGCCATTGACTTTCTGATTAGATGGGCAGCTTTAAAAAATAAGAGAACGGAATCATCTTTGCTTCAATTCTGTATGAGGAATCAGGAGTTTTCCAGTGGTTCAACTTTACTGCCTAGTTTTGCTTCATATGCCGCATAAAATTAACATTTTATTGCTCATTAGACGTGATACATATTATATTGTCTGGTTGTCTGCAATTAAATAGCAGAATTGGATCAGCTTTCAAGCTTTTTCAAGTTACTTAACAGATCCTATTTGCAAATAATTTCGAACTTAATTAACCAGTAACTTAATAACCTCTTGCAAAAATATGGCATATCCGAGCTAATTTAACGAAGATAATATTATTAGTATCTGCAATAAATTGTCGTTTAGGGTCATTTAAATTCGTTGCAACCACAATCGATTTCAGGGTTGGTTCAAGCGGTAAATGTTGCGTTACAGAAGATAATCTTCTAAATGACGGAATATTTCTTCACAGCTCAACAAAAAGCAACATTACAAAACGAAAATTGAAACCATCGTAAAACTGATATTCGACTGCAAGTTTTTTGCCTGAAATAATTGAGGACATACTAGTATTTCAAGGTAGCATTAGCAAGCAAACAAGCCCAACTTGTATATTATCGTAAAAAATACACCCAAGAAGGAGGTTTGGTGCTATTTAATTATTTACATCCAGTTGATTAATCGCTAAATATATCTGAGCAGAGTTAGTAACTAATATTCAAATTCATCAGGTACTGCAACTGTCTTAAATTATATCTAATTGCTTGAAAGCTTTAAGCCCTTTAGGGTAAACAAAATAAACTATTTAAATGCGTTAATTATGTCGTTTGCTTCCTAATGTATTGAAAGGTCAAAATGTATCATCAAATACCTCGATTATTGATCATCTGTAAGTCTATTGCATTGTCAACTATGTATGTAGTTATTCACTTACACGTTAAAGTACAAAAATGAGGCAGGTAGAATGATAATTTTTTTAAATCATTAAATGTAATAAATTGTGTTTATTTGCTTTTAAATTTTTATTTTATCGTCATGGAATTTGTAGCAAGGAACAGGAGCAAGCTTTTGCATATTACATTTGCTCTTTCATTAACATGGTATGTGTTTGTACCCCGTCACTGGAAAAATTAAAACTAATAATTTTTATTACATATAAAGCTCCATGGGGGAAAAAAAATGAGTATAATGGGCCATTTCTGAAGCCGTACAGGTTCAAGTAGAATGACGCAAGAACTTAAAATACTGTTTGAGCTCTAATTCAGAGCTAGACGACGGTCTCACTATAATCATTATTAATTATGTCTTATTTCTTAAATAACCCTTAGCTCGACCCCGTGATAAGAGGAGATGTCGACAGGACAAACGTATTAATTATTTACGGCTATTTGGAAATTACTCGGATGGTGTTTATGTTCTTGAGAGTTTCTAAAGAGCCCTTTCATGGGTGAGAAAGCAAATGAATGATAAATAAAGTATTTGAGAGTATTTATTGCTGCTAGAATGATCGTGCATAATTATTGGGAATGCAAATACAATGTTAAGCTTGTTTAAATGGAAAGGCACTTAAGGGTGTTTTACGGATATTAACATGATCCGAAATGACTGACACAGGGAGAAGGGGTTCAGATAAGAAAAACACCTATAAAATTGCATCCAACAAGATCCAGCCTTTTAATATTAAATAATCAATTGTGTTTTGTCAAGCAAGCTTTACATCATGTAGTTCATTTGTTGCTTTAGTTTTTAAATTAAATTCATATTGATTTTAAACTTGCCTGATCGCCGCCGATACCTAAACTACTCATGTAGGTACTTATTAATTACATTGAGAGATTGTTTTTTTTTTACTTGTGCTTAGACGCACGTTTGGCTTGAAATCCCGGCAACATTTTCATAGAAAATTGCATTATTGACCTTTTAGTCAAATGCTATAGTTTAAAGACATTCTAAGAAATTATCCAGACAGAAAAAGTATGAATTACCTTGGTAAAAGTCATGTCGACTGCCTTGGTAAAAATTAAAAGCGTACTTGTCGTTTGAATTTCAATCCTTGGCTGTAGGAAGCAAACTTAAATAAAAGTACATATAAATAATAACGTTCTTTGCAAAACAGGCGCAGCAGGTCAATACACAGGCGTAGAGCTAAAAAAAATCAGCATCACTTTACTAGAATAATTAATAGGCAATATATGTAATTATTCAAGTATCACCTATCATTCGCATACAATAAGCATTAGCATTTTAAAGGTTGTCAGACAATACTTGCCGACTATTGAGAGATAAAAATACTAGGGAATGTTGACATTTTGTATTTTAATTGTCCATCTGAATGTGAATGGGACGTTTTCTTCTTGAGATCCTTCATTTCAGTGCTTAGAGGTTGAAATAATGATTAAGGAAACTAGTTCTTAACAGAACTGTTCCGTTGCTAACCTTCTCCGGGGATGGATGGATGGTGGATAGAAAATATATTATTTAACTTTATATTTTATCGAAAATTTTCAGCAGCTATCCAAATAAGCGGCTTCTCAGCAATCACTATAAGTCTTCAAAAAAATTATACTTGATAATGATAATAAAAAAATATATAGTTGTAGGTTTAGTGCTTCTTAATTCTAATTTTTTTGATTTTGAAGATTTCTTGATCTCTTCAAAATTACAGGTAATTTGCTTTGATAGCCTGACAGTTTTCTGTATTTTAAATTTACCGTAACAAATGTGTAGTGTTTGAAACTAGATTAAATTATTGTAATTCAGTTTTTATACGCTTTAGAAGTTTTAAAATTTGCTAAAATTCACTTTTCCCAAGTAGAATGTTTGAATGAATTTTTAGAATAAATTTTAACATTTATATTATATTTTGCAGTTGGGCGCTGGGGTATGGGGCGGAATCCTGTCGATGATTACTGGAATATCAGGAACTTTGGCAGCAGCAAAGCATTTCTGCCCTTTCAACAATACGGCTCAGAAGTTTGCACATACGACGTTTCTAGCTCTGAGCTTAATAAGCATCGCTGTGAGTCAGCTTGTGGTCGTCATTGCCAGCACTGGACTAGCCAGAGATGTAAATAGTGTGGAATTTCAAGAGGCCATGGGAAAAGTTGAGGTATGCCAACATAGTTCTGCGCTTTCCGGTAGAGTTGAAGGAGTTGATCATCAGAACTGCTAATGACTAAAGCATCGAATTTCATCCATTCGAGAACACTAAATAGTCCTTATGGTTTATATGCCATGATCCATAATGAACATAATGACCATGACAGAATTATAAACATGTTTCATTCTCTTTAAAAATACCAAAATTGGCTTATATTTTCGAGTGATGAAACTGTATATTAAAACGTTTTTTATAGCAGTTCCTAAATAATATTTGACATAGTTGTATTTAATTTCCCGTAATTTAAAAAAAAAATTAATCACGCCCTAAATTAAAGTGAAGTTCCTAAAACCTACAGTAGACTCACTTGAATATTTGTTGTTAATTATTTTTGTATATTGGAGGGATGTTTCCAAATAACCATGTTTTATGTAAACTAACTAAATTCTTAATCATACATCAAAAGCCAAAGTAAATGAACC
The DNA here is from genome assembly GCF_020466585.1 of Dendroctonus ponderosae. NCBI lineage: Eukaryota > Metazoa > Arthropoda > Insecta > Coleoptera > Curculionidae > Dendroctonus > Dendroctonus ponderosae. Next base: position 5,480,230 of record NW_026018165.1, read on the forward strand.
ATTTCCTTATTAGCGTATAAAGAATATAAAGCCAATATATCAATTAGAACCGCTTTCTCTTCATACGGTCACTATCGAGATCTACGAAATATAATTTACGCCTTACTATAAGAAACGTAATTTGTTACATGGAAAGCGAAAGTGGAAATATTTAAGCGCATATTGCACAAAGAAAGAGATAAAACTGAATTATAAGCAACAAAAACCGCTTTCTAAGATTCGACAGTTTTAAACATTAAACAGGTCTTGAAGAATGCACCAGTTTACCTCGAAAAATTAATACCAGATAAAAGTAGATTAATTAATTCTAAGCCATTGAAAGCAAGATTTTTAATTAAAAAAATTGTAATTTTCAAGTTCAAGTTGACGTTATTTCTGCCTCGATTTTGTTTAATTGATTTGGAACCAGTTATCTAAAATTAAATTTACATAAAACTGAAATGTAAATGGAAAGTTTTTTATACCTTATCGGCGTTGTGTAAATATCGAAGATTTTAATCCTGGACCCAAAAACGGTATGGCTGTTTCTCAATGAAAGTGAAAGTGATTAGCGAAAACCTCAAATAAAGACGATCGATTATGTAGAAATATTATACATAATTACCAGCGGGTACTTTGGGAGCTTTGGTAATCTTTATTATTCTTTGATTTTCAACTTGAATTCTCCTAATTGCAAATTACTTGCCGTGAGACGTAACCGTAAGCGAACTAAGAGCCTTTGAGTTTTACCATTTATATACGCAAAATATTCAAATCAATAAAACAAAATCAACAATATCTACTCGTATCAAGACCCGTTCGCCTTATCCTGATGCAATTAAATTTACTGCCAATTCAATCCTATGAGAAAACAAACCTTGTCTTGAGTATCGCACAGTATAATGGCTAAGTACCCACACCGAAATATACATTAACCATTAGACGGTGGGTACCGCAAGTCTTTTACTTTCAGATGAGATGATTATGAAATATTTGCGGTATGTCAAGGACTACAAGTACACGTGAGTGCTTTATTGAAGTTGCTATTTTTGCATAAAATAGCTATGGAAAGTTGTAGACTTTTTATATTAGACACATTGGGGGCTTTTAGATTTCCAATTCGTTCATTATTTTAAGTCAAAATTTAAAACATTCTAAATACTATAGATCATATTATCAGGAGCGCATACAATTATCAGTTTAATTAATTATAATTAAATTAGCACGAATAATTAGAGAGTTAACTGAAAATGATGTGTTTAGCACCCAATCAAAAAATGTTTTATTCAAAAAATGTCGAAAGAAAATAAATTCTATTCTGAGCTATATAATAATAGCTATTCTGAGTTGAGTTAAAGGGGTAATAATATAATAAAATTATCATATATAATAAAATTAAGTATATTTGTAAATACTCCTATTCTGAGACAAAATAGTGCCTAAACCTTTCAACTTTAAATACCTTAGAGCATAAGAAGTTTGTTTGGCCCTTGTCGTATTTAAGGAATACTTTGGAAGAAAAATTATTTAAAAAATATCACAAGTTGATTTGATGAATTACATTTATTAAATAAATTATTAGCAGGTCGAAATATTCCAATAATGGATCATAAAATAAATTATTCACAGATCAATTATTCATATTGGGACTACATAGTCTTTAATATTTCCTGTGAGCGTAAGATCAAAATCAAGTCGTTTTGGGAACACGTTTCGGAATAAGTTTACATCTTCAACTACTTTCTTATTTTGATTGTTTAAAAGTTTAGTTCGAAATATCATGAATTTGCTTTTATTGATCAGACAGTATTGGAAAGTCGCTTTATATTGATGTCTCCTTTTTAAGGATGCTTAAATTTAGTTTATTAGCTTTGTCCTTTCACGTTCACTATTTATCGAATTCCTACGCATTTTCATTATTAGTGCAATTTTTGTTAAATGTCAATCCTGAAAAGGATAATTCAAGAGCTGAGTTTTGTCTAAAAAAAATTGTGTTTTATTGAAATCTATTGAGATTTCAGTTATTTATATAATTTAATGAAACTAAAAGAACATACTCTTTACAATTCAATTATTGATCTTAGCAAGTATTTTTGCTTTTTGTGTTCATTTTCAACAATTTGCCAGCTGTAATGTTCTGAGATACAGATCTGTATGATTCTCAAATGGTTTTATTGATATTATATTTAATTTTTTTTATTAAATCTGCAATCACTCTTAAGAACATATACAACAGGTACTTGTTTCAACAGTAGAAAATATCGCGCTCAATGCTCATTACTTATCTTGTAGCACTTCTTACAAGAAATAGTAAATGGTTACTTTCTCCTGTTGGGTGATTGGTGATGTGATGGTTTCTTTACGAAGAGTCTAGGCTTTATTATAAGACTCATTCAGTGAACTAACTAATTTAAGTAGGTGTTCAAATTACTTGAGAAGCAAAATTGGACTTTTTCTATCGTAATATTATTTCATTTAATCATCAGAACTTTTTACATTATTAGTTTAAATTCGATTATTGCGATATGTAGTTCCTTTTCTAAAATGCCTGAAAAGTTGTGTAATGTGGTCACATAATTGTAACTAAGAATACATTTGTGTCTGTATAAAATAACGAAGACCGACAAAGAAAGATAATATTTAGCAGATACAAAACGATAATATCTGTCATTTAATTTTATTTATAAACTAAGTTTAAGAAAATGTATGATATATTTTAAACAATTTGGATATTCCATGTATAGAAAGGCAGATATACCAATGCGCAACACCGAATATTAGATTAACACAAAAACCCAAGCACTCTGAAAATAGGAATTTGGTTAATATAATAACTCAATTAATCTAGTGCAAAATGCATTTAAATAAGCCAGTAAAAAACTTGTTAATGAAACGAATTACCCTAGAATTGAACATGAAATTAGCTGCTCGTACACGCTAACGGCACGCTCTATTATCAACTGCACGTGAGAATTGAATAACAATTATTAAATGCAAATATGTTAATAGTTTGTGATGCCTATTGGTATACAAGCTTTAAACGTTTTAATGTATAGTTTCTTTCAAACATCTAGTATTTCATTACTATGGTGCTTGATGTACTTAAAAACTGATACTGATTTACAAACTCTTAATGTTAATGCTGGCAATTATTTTTCCTTGTATTGTTCTAATCATAAAGGAAACTCTCCCATACAGCTACACAAATGTTACTGAAATTACTTACTTAAATAAGTTATTAATGTTGAATTATGGATCAAATCCCTAGTCAGTTCAAATAAGAAGACTTTTTCAGTTCCATAAGATGAGCATGTTTCAAAAAGTCACTGGGGAAATTTCCCAAAACTATCGAGGAATTCTTTTCAACGTGGCATTGATAATCGTTTCAAGTGTTGAATGCATAGTAGCGGCGATTGCATCATATCGGAGTTCGAGGGAATTATGCCCTTGCTTCAGGAAAAATGAAGATTATTATCAGGTAGGCAGTGAAAAATATTTTTACGGATGAGTTGGTTTCTAAACTGTCTGGCTTATATTATAACGTAGTTTTTTTCTCGCCTTTTTCATCTATAGGATAACTTAAATATGCATCGAAGCCAGGCTCTGGTAAGCTCCTGGCTAATGGAAAAGCATGGAGCTTCTCATGCTCCTCAAATCTATGTTGTCACTGGGCCTCCATCTAGTTTGGGAAGAGGCAGCAATGTAAGTAAAAAGCATGCCTACAGCACATGATTTACGAGTATTGTAACAGAAGTTGTTATGCAAATGTTTATGATGAATCACAAAATATCAGGATTAAGGTGGCATTTTCTTGAAAGATGTGTCGTGGACGATATGGGTAATATAAATTCAGCATACTTTCCTTGGTAATTCTTATAAATACGACGCTTCCATTTCATAAAGAAAGTGTGCCGAACGAAAAGAGTATGCATGTCCAATTTATATAAGTTTATAATTGAATTCAAACGCAAACTAAATAAATTTTCAATAAATTGCGGAAAGAAAAAGTTGTAGAGTGATTGCTTGGAGTCACGAATATTTTTAAGTGGCCTGCTAAATATCTGCAATTACCGGAAGCTATTACTTTTTCTTTGGTTCTTTCTTCAGTTCCATCCATAGCCGATGATAAAGCATGGTACCCAATTAATTTCAATTATTGCAGCTGTTACCGACCATTTCACTACTTCGAACTAAACGATAAATGAAATAGAACGGGTACCTAATCTTTCGCAATTGGGATATTCTAATTTGCTTTAACGATTGCACCAAAGCTATTAATCCATAAACTATTTGATAGTAATTACGATTCTATTTGGTTGAAGATTTGGAAAGTAATTGCACTACGAATAATTGTATATTGGTCTAATTGAACAATATTTGGTTTTGTGTTTGGAAACCGTTAAAAAACAAGTTTTATGTAACTGTTATAATTTGCATGAATAATACTGTATTGAATTACGAGTGATTAGATAAAGTAATTGAATCCACTGAAAATAGTTGAAATGGGGGACTTTGTCATATCATTAATTGATTGTTTCATCAAGTAAATTATTATATTTTTGGTTCTCACTGCAAGTCTTAAAATTTAAAAATCAACTAGTTGACCTCAAAAGTTGGCAACTTTTGCTTAACGTAACCGGCCGTGTGCCTCTTTTAGTTCGAGTTTACAATGTATCTAATGTATAATTCCTTGCTTTAGCGAAGGCTAAGATTGGCTATGCATATAAAATGGTTCATTTTTATTATTATGCTTTTGAAAACATTAGATTTTAGAATGCAATTTGAAGAACGACATGGAATACTAAATTTGCGTTTATAAAAGATACTTTTCAACTTACTTTTCGCTTAAACTAAGCGTAAATTGCAGTATTGTGATAGTACATTATTGATACTTGTTGAATATCAATACACTTTTATCAATATTGGCACAACTATTGAACACGTAAATGAATACCAGAAAATCCTATTTGGTACGGGTAGAGAAAGCTCCGTCGTATTCCTATTCTTTATTTATTCTCAGAATACATATGTTCCATATAGTAGTTAAATACTTATAAGGAGAAACGTACTACAATTAGCGATCTGACCGACCAGTAATTTCCGCAGAAACGTATATACAATTATCGAAGAGGCGAAATAATTTTAGCCCCATAGAGTTACTTTAAATGCTTGAAACTTTGATAATAATTTGATCCGAGTAATGCTCATTATTTATTGTGTAACTGACAAAATGTAAACTCTGGATCCCAAATCGACCCGTTTCATCCAAACAGTGCACACATTGGGAAAATAATTAACCCTAAAAAATCGCATTTACGTATTCTAGTAGCGCAAACAATAAACATTATCCATCTGAAACGAAAGCTGCTATCTATGACCTGAGTAACAAATTTCGGGGAATGTTCGTTTGCTTATAGAGCAAAAGCTAGTTTTTTGCGCTCCTTACAACATTCATTTTACATTGTCAAGGTTCGTTTAGAAATGCGTTTTCAACCGAGAAAGCCAATCTTTCAAAATGCAAAAAACTATAATATTGATTTTGCTTTGTGAAGCGAATTTACTGCTCGTTTAGTTGTTAACTTGATCTTGCAGTCAATCAATAATAACCGCATCTAACTGTTTTGGGTTCTCATAAAAAAAACACCAATTTCAATCATAGATAAAATTTGCTGCGTGAATCTAATAAAAAAGGATAGGTCGAAATAAAGTGAATGTGATAGACTGTGAAAAGGGGATCTCTATAAGTGCGATCATTAATCGATTTAATTACAAATAAGCGTTATAGCTTCAAAATTAGAAATTTTAGGTACAATACTTCTGTCGTGTAAAAGTTCCTATCGGAAAACTTTTTCTTTTCGGCAAAATTCTGATTCATTCATCAAAATATGTTGGCATATTATCACTCGCACCACATTGTGTCTGGTCAATTGACCCTTCTTGCGAATACCTGTTTGTATTCGATAAAGTTTCACCGAACTCATAAGCATGCTCAAGGCGTAAGTAAAAGTTAATAAATATTTAACAAAGTCAACAACCGAAAAGAGGTTCGACCAGTCAAAAAGCAAAACCAATGGCACACATATAGCTTTACCTTTCAGTTTTAAATTAAACATTCAAGTACAACAGTCGAATGATTCACCATTCTTCCATAGAAATTAACAGTAGATTAGATGCACACAACTACCATATGGTGTACTTTACTATAATTAATTAACGATGGTCATTTAGAAGATGTTTTTGCAATATATTTAAGTCGTTTCACTTCGACGATTTTTTCTTAGCAAAAAATTTCAACGATTTCAATATCGGTCTTTCTAGATTATTTATTTTTAATAACCCTAATTAGAATTATCAATGTCTTTAGTTGGAAGATAAAGAAAACACTTATGTATCGTCCATCGGTTTAAGTGCAGATATTTCATGACACGTGATGTGATCGCTTTTGATATGGACTACTTTGGGTATTTATTTGGCTGAGACTGAGAGTGATGAGCTTAATGAAGCTTTTGCTTGAAGTGTTAAGAGAATTAAGCTAAATACCATTGAGTAAAGTTGACATCCATATTTGTTTTCAGCCGTAATTTTTTTTCATGAGACAATTTGTCTGCATTTTGATTATTTTGTAACGGACCCCATAATCTTGCTCCTAACTGTTTAAATGCAATAATGTCCACTATTGATTTACTTTCTCATGGCATTTCCAGATAATTACAGACCGAAACCTATTAACTATTTCATCACTTACGATAGTCTTCTTCAGATATATCAGAATAATCCAGTAATTATTGCAATTGTTTAACTAAACTAAAATAAAGTTTAGAAAGTTAGTAGCATAATAAGAAGGGAGTATTTCAAACGATTTTTTAGCTTAAAATGAGTTTTACAAATTCAACATTCCAGATCCGCTGCAAAGCCTGTAGAGTTTCTATGCCTAAAATATATGTATGTATATGCATTTCATTAATAATACAAATCAATTTAAAACCATTTTTTCAACAGTCTGTTTTAAAAAAATAGTTTGATCGTTTGATTTGAGTTTTTGCAAAATCAAAGTTTCCAACTTCCTTTTATCAAACCACATTTCATGTAGATGTTCCTAGAAGTAAATTTGGCACAAAGCAAGCAATAATATTCCACGCTCTATTAAAACATTCATTATCACACACCTTATAATTTTCGAATCAATAAACATGTTAAAATATTCCAATAAAACAAATGTCTAACTGCTTAAATAATACACTTGTGGCTACAAAAATAATTTATAATTTTCACGATCTAGTAAATTTCATTCGAATGCAACATTCCCATTCGATATTATCGATTGATTAATGCATAACGATTGCGTTACAGAGTGGTTGTAGGTTATTGGCATAGAAAAGCTAAAAACACTGCCAAATAGGGTTGAAATTTATTAATCGGATTTGGTAACACCGATGAGCTTTGTTGGGAAATTAGGTGAATGAATGCCTGCAAGAATAATTTGTATTTGTTAAGCGATGACATAATGGCTGCTTGAATAAAACATCAAAAGCTTAGCTTGTGATGAAATCTACTCAAATAATTTACCAGATTTGGTACTTAGCCCAGAAACCACTAGAACGTGGCTGAAAATATATTGCTCAATAAAATACTTTTACATTCATTCATTTTGAGCAGAAATATTTTTCAATAACTAGATATATTCTGGAAGTTCCTTTGCATCAAGTGCGTCCCGTTAAGGTGCAGTTTGTTCTCTTTCATCATTCATAAAATATTCATTAAAGCAAATCAACCGAACCCATAAACAAATGAGTCCGTACATGTGATTCCGAAAGTGACCGTATACTTACAGGTGTAGAAATACCGGGTATCAAGACAAGACAATAAATTTTGTCACGTTGGAGAACATGTATGGGCACGTATTTTTTATAAAAACATTCCTTTTGCATTATTTCACTTTCACTACCTTCTAAGATTGGAATATGCATGTAAGTCCTTCCCGTTGATTGAACGTGAATCGGCAATATTTGCTTACATGGAATAAGAACAGACAACTATTACTCAATTGATTAGTACCCAAAAACAAAACGCTACGTTAATTAGCCGTGCTGTTTTATGAGATTTGATTGCACAAGTCTGCTATTTTATATTTCCAATTACCTGCCACTATTTAATTAAAATCCTATTTTTTGGAATTGTTTTGAACACTTTCAGGCGTTCGTCTTCCTTCTTAAAACGTAGGTAAGAAATACAAAATGGTGTTAAAAATTAAACTTTTTTACTCAAATTTATGAATTAGGTATTTGTTAAACTTCAGCACGCCGGTGAGAAAATGGCCACAATTTAAATTTGCAGCAACTCCTATCTTTTTGATGCAAATTGTACATAAAACTCTGTGAACTGAATAAGATTGACAGGGTATGCAGAAGGAGATGAGAAAAACTATCAACAGCTATATCAAGAATAATTTCTGAATAAACATGAACAAAAATATACTGAATGTTAGCTGACTTTGTATCTTATTTTGAAACACTTCTTGATCTATCTGCTTTGTGCTTTGTTATTAAATATTTTCTTAATGAAACAGACCAGTTAGACCAGAACTCTTTCTCATTGTTAACAAAACTATCTGAATCATGTCTTGGTGGATTGTAAGAAAACTGTCAGTAAAGTGGGTAAGGAGGATAAATCTCCATTTTTTTCTTTGATGATATTTAAAGTAAAAAAAGTTGCTTAATTCAAAAATAAAATTATCAGCAAATTTGTTCAGGCTCAACTCAAAGATGGATTGAAGGAACTAAAATATTCGCTTGTTTAATAATTAATTAATGGTAGTTACAAAAATTAATTTAGGACCGTTTGTTTGAAATTTATTTTTGCTAGTAATTTTAATATATCCTTATCATTTGAGTGTCTCGCTTTTACGAGAATGTAACTTTCCTGTTTTTTTCATCGTGTTTTATCAAAATATATAAAATGGCAATTTTTGAGTACATTTTAGTGAGTAGAGGCTGAGCATATCAGCAGCTCAATAGATGAAATGTGTATGCAAATATCAGAAAATAAGTTTAAACTAACGAATAAAATTACATCTTTCCTTATTTCTTAGTCCATTTTAACCATTAGTTTTCCATCTAAACACCTACAGTCTCGCAAAATTTCTGCTTCTTGCCAACAAAATATTTACTACAAAGGTAACTTTGTTGTATAATTTGCTATGTATTTGACCTGATTTCTTGACTTATACAATATCACATTTAACCGATTTTTCAATAATAAACTTTTAACATGCTAAGTGGAATTAAGGAATTTAATTGATTTTGAATTCACAAGACGTTGGCTATTTAATGCTCACCAAATATATAAAGTTAAATTTCAACACTATATCAAACATCAATCGTTTTCTTTCCATCCTCATTGCCAATAAGAACTTAAAAAATTTGAAAAACATTTGACAGCTAACAAATAAATAAATTTAGTTAAACGACAATAAAATCACATAATTAAAAGCGATAAATTTTAAATGTGTAACATAATATATTCTCTAATTCTCTTCATAATTATTCTGTTCAGTTGCCTATTCAAGTTAATTTATTATTTCAGTAGTTTTTATTCTATTAGAAAAATTGACATACAATTTGTCAACTAAAGATGGAACTTTTAAGTAATTGCTGTTTTATGGCGTATATAAAAATTTTATTGGAAAGAAAACGCATGATTTATTAATGCTCTTGAATATACTTCAATCACTTCATCAATGATGTATGCTTAATAGTTTAGTGCTAATTAATTAGTGTGTTAATAATGAACAAATTCCTCATAAACTTTTAAGTAACTGCTATTTTATGGCGTATATAAAAGTTCTATTGGAAAGAAAACGCATGATTTATTAATGCTCTTGTTCATTCACTGATGTATGCATACAATTTTAGTGCTACGTAATTAATAATTCGTCAGTCTATTAGGATGTGAACATTATGTAAATGTTCTAAATGTGTGCATTTATTTGATTTTGATAAAATTGGCTTTTAAAGGAAAGCAATAACGAAGAGCATTGTAATTGCTTTTGAGAATGTTAATTACATCGCGCGAAAGCAGAAGAAATTGATAAAAATCCGGAAAAAGGAAAATACGCATTAGAGTCAAAGAATTAGTTCGATACAAATATTTTTTTTATTCTTTGCCTATAATTAGATTAACTTGATCTTTGCCTGAGGTCTAACTTTTCCCTTCTTTGTCAATTCACATGGCACGACGAGTTCTTACATTTATTATCGCCGCACCTTCCGCAGTGGCATTTGGTTTTTAATTTCTTCGATATTGATGCCAAGCCTTGAAGGAATTTTATTAAAATTGTTCTAGACGAGAAAAAAACATTTTTTCTATCTCAAGGCTGTTGCGCCATGCTGAGATTTTATCGAACCTGAATTATTTTGGTTATATGTTTCCGTAACTGATAATACAAATGATCAGTTTTATTGTATGAACTAACTAAGGAATATATGTTGGATTGTAAATTTGCGAAACATTTAGTACCATTAAATTCGGAGCTTAACACATTTTAATGAAGATTTTATTCGCCCGTTAGCTATTTTTTCCAACAAAATGCCACCTATTTACAGACAGTTAAAGCATTTCTGATGCAGAATTTATTTACTTTTAACGAAGTATTTTGGGTTTTATATAATTTTTTTCAATTAATTTTAGATTTCAAATGTAATGCCAATGTCCCTATATGCGCTACCAGCTCCCATGCTACAGCAACAAATGATGGGTTATCCCTTAATTCCTGCACCACTGGGATCAGTGCCTTCCCCAATAATTCCTCCACCTAACCGAAAAGTAAGTAATTTTGTTCGTAATTAAGAGGCTTTAAGGTAAATCAAATGCAATAACAAATGTGGAGGCTCGTTTAGCAGAATTTCGACGAATAATGGTGTGAAAATCTATGCAAATTGTTAGTTTAAAACTTATTTTATGTGGAAATTTTCAGCTAATAAAAATGTCTAAGCATGACAAGCCAAAATCGCGTTCTAAATCGAAGTCGCGAAGCAGAGAACCTACTCCGAAACGATCGTCCAGATCCAAATCCAAGTCCAAAAATCGTGAAACACAAATGACTGATGAAGAAGTTGTAAAGACATATACAGGTTTGATATGCTCAAATTTTAATATTGTTTGAAGTAGTGTATTTGTAATAATTACTTTATTTTGATAATTAGAATACTTTCAACATTCGTGTTCTCCTAATCCAAATTTTCCGAGTAGAAACTTGGGTGAAAAATTGAAAAATACACGCTGAGAAATACCTACACGCTGAGACATACCAATCGAACAATAATTCTTCATTACTGAAGAATATATTTGACTGCTGCATTTTTTAAATTTTTAGTGATTGTTCCAACTTATCTTTGTTTTTCTTTATCTTGAATTTTACTTTCAATGATTACGTACTTTGTTCTTGCTACTTCGATGATTATAACTTTTGATATTAATTGCGTTTTATCGATTTTTACTTAAGTAAAGTAACCGATTTTATTAATTAAAGGATTAGATAGAGCTATGGCTGAAGAATTTATCGATATTTGCGAAATGAAACACGCCAGTTTATGCAGCGATATCAGTTGTATTGATAGCACTTGTCAAAGTCCATGCAGTTCTTCGGCAGAGGGATGTCACACCAACAGCGACGCGAATTCCCAAGACTATTTAGTTAATAAGTAACTCAAACCAAAAAAAAGCTCATGGTTCAAAAAAACAAAATGGAAAACAAATAAAAAAATTATTGAAGCTGCAGTTTTTGATTCGGCTTCAATATCATCCAGTATAGATAGATATATTATATAAAAATGCTCTCTGATTTACCTTAGTTTGTAAGTAATTGTTATGTTTGTATATATGGAAAGCTTTTATAGCAGAGACTGCGTCTAAATAATACATATTACTCATCTATAATCTTAATAAGAGTTTGTGTAAATAACAAAATTTTATATTATGTTAATATATTGTTAATATATCATATTTGATTGCTTTTCACATATTGAGTTTCTAAACTATTAGGGATTTGTCTATAATGAAAATCATTACTATGTAAAGGGATTTGATTCTAAATTACTATTATCACAAATCACTTTAATAATGATGAATCACAAGTGTACTTAAATCTACGTGTGATACTTCTGTATGTGTACCTAATGTGAAATAAAACTCATATAAAATAATTTCAGTGTAATTTTTATGAACAAACAATATATTTGAAGGGAATGAAGAAAGCAATACGTAGAAAATGTAAAGTTTTATTTCTGGTCATTTTACAAAGGATTTGTTCCTAAGTAGGTGATATCTTATTTAAAATTCATTCGATCAAACAGCATAATGAGTTCTGTGAAAGCCCTGGCCTGCAACCGGAAAACATCCGGAAAAATTATCATAAATTTGTTAACGCATTGTTAAATACGGAACAATTAACTCTTTTACTCACCAATACTTTGCAGGATTAAGTCCGCATCTTCTAATGATACCGCTTCAAAAATGTAGCAGAAAAACTGTTTTGCTATATCACAGGTTTGTTCACTATAAAATTAAGATTTTTTTAAATACCAGAAATAATTAACCAGTTCTTACCCAGCGCAATATCCGAAAATTTTAGGCAGTATGGGAATATTTCCGCAGGAGGAAATTTTCATATATGGATGCTCCAGAATAAGCTGCAAAAACTTCTCTGTATATAAAAGTTAAAATATTGAAAATCTAGGAGCGCATGTTAATAAGCTCATTTTAGTAAAAACGCTAATGGAGACAAAAAACATAAAATTACAAACTAACGAAATGAATGTAAAAAAATGAATTATGGACTATTGCAGAAAATTGTAAAGTAATTTTTTTCTTACATCGGCGCTATCCTTGCCGCGAATTTTCAGTCCTATCTCTCCGATTTCCAATAAAGCCAATTTATCAGTTCGTTTTACTAATTGCATATCTTCCTGATTTTTATCCATTATAATCCTTAATGCCTTTTGAACCTGTTTTACATTACCCAAGGTCCCAACATCTACTTTTGCCATGTATTTCACTTGATAACCATAGAAGCTAAAACCGATATTCCATACCTATTTACTGCATTATATTTTACACATACAAAAAAATTAAGAATCTTCTGAAAAATATTCGATATTTTGCGTATTTGTCACTCTGTGGTAAAAATTAACTTGCTTTCAATAAAATAAAATAAAGAACTAATTAACAAAGCCCTTAATTCATCATATAATAATTACATCTTGTTCTTAGTAGTGTCAATATCGTTTCCATTTTCTTCGTATTGCGTTGTGATGCTCTGCAGGTCGATTTTCAGATTTTTAAGTAAAATCTGAATCGGTCCATATATTTGACCTGAGTCTTTACAATATCCTTTGACTATTCGCACTTTTACGGGTTTGGGCTTATTACTTTTCATGATCAAATTGAGTCGCCCTTTTGATGTGTTATTTATTTGGACATCGTTCAATTGATCGAGAACATCTCCAATTTTGATATTTCCCTAAAAGACATATTTGGCAAAACAAAAAATATCCGTAAATAGTAGTCCGTTAATAATTTAAAAGAAAGGAAATGAAAAAGCGCTTACATTTTCAGCTGCAACCCCGTTAGGCTCTACATTCACAATAACTGCTCGGTTTTCATCAAAACTAAAAATTATTTCGCCGACTTATGCATGTTCTCCATTTGCTACTGAATATATCAAATAATTATAGTCGCATATTAAGACAGATTCGTATCGAAATGTTTAAATCTGTTGGAGACCCTTCTAAGACATTGCAAATTCCACCAAGAATAAATTGTTTAATATTTATATTCTTCACTACTTCCAACGAAAAAAGTAAAAACAATAATAGATTTTTACCTTACTGCTAATCCTAAAGTTTTACAAGGCACTAATTCCAAATTGAGTATCTCCGGGAGATACCAGCACAAATCAAGGAAAGAAGCGTTTTCTAAGTTCAAAGGGAATTCAATGCGGGAAACTTGTCGCAACACCGACAAAAAAATCTCACTCAATATTTCATCCCCTAATATCGAGCTGGGCAAGTAGAATAAATGTGCGTACTGGTGTTTTATCTGAAACGAAATAAGATTTATGAGCGATTTGAAGACAGGAAAACGCTAAAGTCGACTTACTAAAGCCTCGACAGGTTCATGTAGGCATTTCTTGAAAATGCAGAATTTAATCAGCAGTCTAAATCTTGCACAGTTGTTTCTCACATCAGTCCTATTATTGACTTGGTCTATGCAATTTTTATACGTGAAGTGGCAATCTTTTGCAATACTAACCATCCATGAATACACATCAATAGTTCTATCGAAAAATTTGGTGTTTTGCTGACGTATCAGCCCTTTATTGAAAATTTTTTCGATTGTTTGTGCAAAAAAAATGAAATAGAAATTGTTGTCAGATATGTTCGTATTTGTTGCTGTGATGTTTAGAAATTGTTGAACGCATCCTAAAACAAAGAAACATTTTAGCCTATGTTTTGCTAGTGCAATAGTCCAAAATTGACTTGGTGATATGACGTGGGTGAATTGGTATGGTGGAAAATAATATATTGATGACAAAAATTATTATATGTATAAAAGAAACAAAAATACTTTTGGGCTGTTTCGATTCTTCTCACATACAATTTTTAACATGCGTACATTTATAAATAGATGGGTGATGATAAATGCGACAAGATTCACACGGCTTGCCGATCAAAAAACATAAAAATCGCAAAGAACAAACTAAAAACATATTGTTTATTACTTCCATTAAAACATTACAAGCGGGAACATTACAAGCGGGGACAAACATCAAAGCGGGAAAACCGCAATTGAGTCTATTGATTAAAATTATTACTGACATAAAGTAAGTTGAGAGCGTATATGAAAACTTGTTTGAAAATCAGATTAGCAAGAATGTTTAAAAAATAGCGTCGATTTATTTTAGTAATTATCTTTATGAAAAATAGCAAATACATTTGGAAATGGCAATATTGCGCCTGTTTGCCTATTTTGCAAAATATTGTGAACTAATTCAAAAGATTTTCACTTTTAAAAAACCAGCAGGATCTCCACCAACCGTAAGACTAAGACGAGAAAAAAACAAAAATACTGATGACGATTGAAAGTTAAAAGGAAGAATTATATAGACGGCGAGTTGAAAAAGAGATTATTTGAAAAGGAAACGTCCGCACTTCTCAAATCTCAAAATCTCAGCTGAGTTTTTTTGTATAAAAAAAACAGTCGGAAAAGAAGATTTGAATGAACATTTAGAATTGCCTAACACTGTAACTGGGGCTCCTGTATGAACATACAGCTGCAGTTTTTTTGATGACCAGTATATTCGAAGATCTTCGAAACTATAGCAGTTACGGAAAAAGTTAAATGGACAAAGAATTGTAGTTTTGAATGCTCTACTCGAAACCAATTGTATTTTTCTAAAATTTAACAGCTGTCAAGAGATATTGGGGAAAAACTTATTTATGGTACATTTTTAAATTACTTCTAGTTCCGTTGATGTTAATTTAACAAGAAAACATTAAATAGAAAAATTGTAGGAAATTTAATTCCAAATAAAATGGCATGAGAAGTTTCTCCAAAATATTCATTTTTGACATATGACACAAATTTGAGTTTTTTTAAATGACAAGCATATCTGATAATTGCTTTACCGAATAGACCATTTTATTACGATTTCTGTGATATATCATACCGTTAGGATTTTTTAGAAAGTAAAGTGGCTGCGAACAACTTATACTTTTTCAATTTAGTTGATCTAAGTTAGCCATGGAAAATAGTGTTTATACAATACATACAGTATTGTTTCCATAGTAACAAATAATAACAGTATGCTTCAGTATTTATTTTGACAGCTAAGTTAAAGATGTCAAAAAATTTAATTTAATTAATACGGCTGCTTATTTAAAGTGTTTATTAAAAAAATTAAATCATACCAATAATAATTAAAATTTAACTCTAGAAACATTAATTTTTATTGTAAAACATTTTGAAAAAGTCCACCATTTATCAATGCAAACATTGCAACGCTTTAAACCTGAATAAGTTGCTTTTCCTGCGAACCGACCATCAATATTTTCAATTCCTGTAACAACAGCTTCTTTAATTGGAATATTTGTTTTTGTTAACTGTATTTTTTACTGTTCTTATGTTTTTTTTATGCATATTATAGCCTCTTTGCCCTTTCTCAAGGCAGTAAGATATTCGAAATAGTGCAAATATTTGATAAACAGAAATTAATAGCGACAATTAGTACCAGACCACAAAACAAACCACATAGATTCGTAAGGAAATAAACATTAAGTCACAAAAATATAATTTTTAAAAGAATACAGCCTACGGTGTACACGGTCTCCCAAAATTAGGTGGCCAAACTGAAACAGTGGAATCTACTCTCAAAAATAGTATTAATTTTTCAAATGAACATGTATCGAAAAATGCTCCATAACGGAGGAACGCCTTCTTGAAGAGGTGCCCAGTAGTAGGGCTTTTTGCAAATTCTTTCTAAGCAGTTGAACTTCAAAACGTAAATTTTAGGAACTGGTAATTTTATTTATGTATTATATTTTAACTCATAGTTTATGTATGTAAAGTAAATATTTTGTGCTCCGACTATGGTTTTGAACTGTTTTTCCTCTGCATCGATTAGCTTGCGGCAGATATTCCTGCGCTGCACACCGCACAAAATACTGCCAAGAACTGTCTGTAACATACATACCTACATATGCTTATGTTAATAACAATTATATTGGCAAGGCTATAAATAAATAAAAACAGTCACAACATATTCTAGTTGGCGTTTTAGTACTAGGTACTTTTACATACTGTGCTTAACGCAGATAAGCTAGAAAATATTATCACTTGCAACAGATAAGCTCTGATGCAAGTGCTTGTGTTTAGGATTAACTTACAAGCGGTGGCAACGCAAGTGATAAATTAACGTGGCAATATGAGACTTTGACTTCATTATAGGCCTGTTGATATGAACTAAGCGCGCAAGTAGCCTGTTATTTTAATTAGCAGCAAACAAATAAGTGCTTCCAAAAGAAACTATACTAAATATTTGTTTAAGGTACCTTTAATATCCTTAATTAACGGATCACTGACTGACATTGTTTATCAGCCTATTATTTATCAATTTCGTTCTAGTGGAGAGATACTCACAAAGTATTATCATGTGACAAGACGTACGCACTCCAATCGCTTTGAGTATTTGTTCGCCGTATGTTAAAATCGAATTTAAATGCTAATTTAACGAGTGTCTTATCGGGTGTGCTTCAAGTGTTCTATTTAGTACACAATTTTCTAGACTTGGACGTGTTTTAAAGTGCTGAAAATGGCTGAACCGACACCCTCGATCGAATCGTTGCTGGCACAAGCAAAAAAAGTCTTCAGGGAGGAATTTGACACTGACGCAGATATAGCAGTGGCGGCTCCAGGAAGGGTGAATTTAATAGGGGAACACACGGATTATAATGATGGATTTGTAATGCCCATGGTAAGTGGACGTACAGCTTAAAAGCTCCCAACATTAAACAAAAAAATCGATTTATAGAACTTGTTTTGAACAGAGATTTGAACTTAAACTGCGTATTTTTACATTGAGAACAAAATAGGGTCGTTGCACAAAAAATTTTTAATTAATTTTAAATTTCAAACATAGCTTGAGGGTCGTTTACAAGAATGCCTAAAGCAAAAAAAGGGAACGAAAGTTACCAGATTTGCTTGTAAAATGACGTCACGCGAGAACGTTGTTTTACTGGCTGTGACGTAGAGTGGCACAAATCCTACTCTAGTTATATGCCCATAACCAACAGAATGTACAAGTGTACATATTGCATAGGAGCAAGTTAAGCGTCTTTAAGGCATTTACATCTAAGTCATAATAAATATAATTTATTATGCCATCTGAGGTTGACGATATCGATACTTTATGGTATTAGCTTTCTTGTAATCTGACCATGTAAGAGCTTGTTTGACTGGATCTTCCGGCTCGTGAATTTCAATTTCTAAACAATCAATTATGGTGTAAACTCTACTATAACGTACATAAAATAAGTTTTTTTTAACTTTATTAGGTGGCATTCAGACCATTAAAGTCTTTAATATCTCGCTAATTAATGGAAGGGATTTTGCAAAAATTCTACTCGTACTTGCGGATAATTCAAAATCATCACCTAGTTCAGTAAAAGTGTTGTCAAGGCGAATTTTTTGAAGAATTAGATACATATTTACAAAACCCAATTTTGTAGTGTCTCAAGTAGCTTAATTATAAATAAAGGTTTATTTATACTCAGGTATAATCTTGCATCTAAAGTGTCTAAAGCGTCATTTATAATGTTAAGTTAAGTTAAGTTTTGGCACGCAAATTTATGTAGAACAACATATTTTTTCATTCTTTTCTGAACTCCCATCATTTTCCACTCCATAAAATTGTCCATGCCTTTTTCAAGCTGTGAATTAAAATAAACAAAAATTGCACATAATGAAGCAAAGATGAAACCTAAATCTAACGAACACACAGAGTTAAGAACCCTATAAATACAGGGTTATTCATGCTATACGGCACGGACGTTCGCGGCTAGCCCGTTTGTTTTTTGCAAAGTATTATTTGTTGAATCCACAGACGCCTATCGGGTGCACATTTTAAAAATATTTTTGTAATGTACAGCGTGTCCCAAAAGCCCTAAAAGTATCAAAGTTCTGTTTTTCTAAATGAGATTCCCTATATATTATTGCAGTTTTGGATTCTCTGAGCAAAATAAGTGTTCGTTTATAAGATTTATAATGTCTAAATCTAAAGTTTTTTTAAATAGCTCGAATTTTATCAAAATCTAATATTATTTTCATGTGTCAAATACTTTAGAATTATTTAAGTTATGTAAACGTAATTCGTAGTGTAGTGTAACAAGAAATCATATTTTATATCCCAATGATAGTAAACTTACCATTTTATACAGGGTGTCCACAAATTTGAACTAATCAAATAAGAACTTTAAGTGACTATAACTTGATTAATTTAAATACAACCCCATATTTTTTAGCTTACCAGGAAATGCAATTTTTAATTACCTATCGAATGGTACAAAATACACCAAATAATGGTTCTCTGCACCATTTGGTGTTTTTCTAAATTAAAAGGTTAAATAACATATCACCAACAACATGAAACAAAGGCAAATTATTTATAACAAATGTTCTAAATGTTGACCGTCCATTTCCAGGCACTTGAAAATTCTTTTTTCAAAACCACTGCTAACTCTGGACAACATTTGCGGAGTTACAGTTTTTAAAGCATCTCTTATGCGTGTTTTTATATCGTGTGAAGTTGTTGGAAGCGTATGGTAGACAATTCCTTTTATGTACCCCGACAAAACTAAATCTGGTGGAGTTAAGTCCGGAGATCTGGGGGGCCAATTTTGAAACACATTTCTGCCAATGCATCTGTTTTGAAACTTCGCAGTGATAATGAAGCAGAGCTCCATCCAATTGAAGCCACATGTTGTTTCTAATATTGAAAGGAACTTCTTCTAATAATATTGAGAGATGGTTTATTAGAAACTGGAGAAACATCAAACCATTTAGATGTCCTTCAACAAAATAGGGTCCAATTAAACATTGGCCCAGTATTTCACCCCACGCATTAACTGATCACCTATTTTGATTTTTCATGACCCTGTATGCGCGGGGATTCGTATCAGAATAATAGTGAAAGTTGTGTCTATTCACGAGGCCATTGTTATGAAAAGTACATTCATCACTAAATAACACATTTTCGAAAAACTTTTCATTTTTTGCCACTTTATCTAACACCCACATACAAAACTCAGTTCGGTTTTCAAAATCATTTCCATAAAGTTCTTGGCAAAGCTGAATTTTATAAGGATCAACGTTGTGCTTTTTGATAATTCTGGAAATACTTGATTGACTAATGTTAGTACTTTTGGATGTTAGATTTTGACTAATCATAATTTTGACTAATCTGAACTATTTTTAGAAAGTATTTCCATAATAACCCAAATGATATCTGAAAAGAAATTTAAAACGTATTGTCAACAAAAGCCCGATTTATCTAATAATTTATTTGACATTGGATCTTGGTTGGTCATGCATAACAAAACATGAACTGGACGAATCATTGATCAATGCAATATAAAAAATAACAGGCTTTGACCCACCAGGAAACTACGTTAGAAAATAATTTTAAAAGTGTACCGCAGTGCTTCTTTAACGAACTTTTGTTTGTAACGAACAATTGTGTTAATACATTTAAAAAATCTGTAGTTAAAACATCTAATCATCATTAATCCCAAATAAATGCTATTCATCCAGTAAAACTTGCTTGAGGCATTCGCCTCTTCCATCAAAGAATCATTATATGCCGTTATTAGTTGCTAAATTAAGTTTTTGGTTAATATCTATATTTTTGGAAAATAGTAATAGGAAGTAAATATATCGCATATGGGTGATTTAAAACAATGTTGATATCCATAGAAAATTAATTCTTTTAGGCCCTCCCTTTAGTGACGATTATTGTAGGACGGAAAATTGATGGAGACATTACCACATTAGTCACCACAAATCCAGATGCAGACAAACCCCGAAAAATCACTATTGAGATGCCCAACAAAAATGCTTTGGTCAGAACAATCGAACATTCTGGGCCGAAATGGTGCCTGTATGTTAAAGGTAATTCGATCGAAACGTTCCAGAAAACAAACGTCTTTGTATATCTCAATATACATTTTAAAATGAGGTTGAACTTGCTGGTTACGTTTTTATACTTGAAAACGGCAATCGATGATATAATTTATGTATAAAGTAATTCCATCATTAACTTCAAACAAACGTATATGTTGTATATAAAATGATAAGTGCATTTCAGATAAGGGTACTTAAACTCGTACTTGACCTTACAACTATGGAAAATATGTATTTGGAAAAACACTTCAGTAATAATTTATAACTTACGTATACTTCAGTAATAATAAACAATCTATGATTTTCAATCCGCGCTTTCCTGTATTCTGCAATTAATCGCAATAAGATACACGAAATTCAATTATTCGATAAATAAGTCGCATTAAAAGTAGGTTTTTTTTTCAGATCTAAATTAGAAATAT
Source organism: Dendroctonus ponderosae (assembly GCF_020466585.1). NCBI lineage: Eukaryota > Metazoa > Arthropoda > Insecta > Coleoptera > Curculionidae > Dendroctonus > Dendroctonus ponderosae. Next base: position 5,501,361 of record NW_026018165.1, read on the forward strand.
AGTTATTAAATTATAAATATAGTAAGCAAGTATATTGCTCTTTTTTTACAATCTACTTTAATTTATCTACGCCTTTACCCAGGACCACTAAGACCTTTAAATTATGAACTTTCAAACTAGCATAAAACGACGCCATTTATGTGATTGCTAAATATACAGGGTGTCCAGTAAGCAAATAATCAAAAGGATATTGCGATATTCTTTGCTTCAAAAGAAGACGATATGACCAACTTTTATTAACAAAAAATGTCTGGCTCCTCTGCTATTGATGATCAAAGTTCTTCAAAAAATATATTTTTATTGAAATATCGGGAGAATGGTACGATATATTTAGGTAAAACTCGCTGTGAATTTGTTCTTATGTAAGACTCATATTTTGATGAAACAATCGAGTTCAGCCGTTTTGGACAATGGGTGAATTCTTGAGTGTCGTGATACAAAAACTACCAGAACTTTTTATTTGGTGGACAAAATTAACTCAGTTATTTTGTTGATGCACCAAACGAAGAAGTGACCGACATGGTAAAAGTATTAGGGTTTTGCGAAGACAACTTGCGTATAAGCAAACTTTTTCACATGAGTCTTACATAAGAACAAATAATTCACAGCGAGTTTCACCAAAATACATCGTACCATTCTCCCGATATTTCAAAAAAGATTAATTTTTGAAGAACTTTGACCATCAATAGCAGAGGAGCTAGACAATTTTTGTTAATAAAAGTTATGTCAGATCGTCTTATTTTGATCCATAGGATATCGCTGTACCCTTTTGATCAAATGTGATTTCGGTACACCCTGTATAAAGATGTAAGGGAGTTTATGTAGGTAACCAAATTTGGTTTATTTTCTTAAATAAATAAACCCTTAAGCTTTTAATTCTTCGTATCGCTTAAGTAACCATTAGAAAAAAGCATTTGAACTAAATTGCAATGTTTTCTCATATAATTTGACATACAGATATTTATTTAATGGTGAATATTTGTGAAAAACCTGATATTTATTAATATGTAGTTTTTTATATATTTCAAATAAATTAAATTTGACTAGTGACGTTTATCAAGGTATGGATACAGTTATTTGAAAAAAAGCTTTGTACTTTATAGATTTTCGGAAAATATACAAAATGCATATTGCTTATGCGAAAAATTATGTTTTGGCAGTGGCGACGTATGGTTTAATACTTTTTGTTAGTGCACAATCTTCGATATTCGGGGGAAGCAAAAATGTTTAAATTCTTCTTCTCAAGATAGAGATAAAATCTTGCTTATCTTGAATATTTCAGGCTAATCAGCGCGTTGATGAGCGTATAAAATATCCGTTATTATTGAAACTCGCAATAACAAAATATCCTAATCCAACCAGCAATGCATCATTTACAATAACTTATTGCCTAAACAAACCGAAACCTAGTATTAACTAAAGGCCGTGAACGTACTAAGTGAGCACAATGGTCAACTGAAACCATGGAACTTTTTAGTAGTATAGGTTTCACCAATAAATTTAAGTTTTTTAGTTAATAAATTAGTAAATTGAGGGGTTCGGAGGCAAATATGCGACGTAGTAAACCGTGAACCGGGGAAGATATTTGGCATTGATTATTTTTTATTTATGGTTTTTGCCTTTTTAATGAATTGTTTTTCGAATGAATAGGCACTTAATATTAAAATAAACTTAGGTACTTCAAGAATGATAAGATTTAAATTTGTTTTTCAAATAAGAGATATAAAATTTCTTCTTCTACTTAAAAGTACGAAATTATATTCATAAAAATACTAGTTTGCTTTAGTCTTAATAGAATGTGCAGTAGACTGAGCAATCAACTTGAATTAGGATAAATCTATTAGAAAAATCTCATTTTTTCGCAACAATATTTTAATATACATATACTGATTTACCGTATTAACAATACTGTCAATAATACTCCCTTCTACAAACGTGTGTTTATCCAATTTCGATTTACACTGAATAAACATATATGGGGTGTTTCACTAAATAACGAAAATTGTTCTTATAGCTATAGATCCGAACATGTTTTGTTGCCGATCTACAGTCTTGGAATCTCTAGAAAGTTTGTTTTTTTATTTTCAGTGTACCGATTTGAACATGCGATAAGAATCAATTTAAACCCCCCATTTAGGTTTTCTTAAACGTCGAAGAAAATTTGGAAAATTACACTTAGCTAGCACAGTTCTTTGAGGTAACACTTCCTGATAATTACTTTTTGCGTATACGCATTAGTACACAGCTTATCCGCTCAGCCACTAAATCACTATCCAAAGGCATTTTTAAAGACAAATCGAGGAATTTCTTCAGTGAATTCAAATGGAAATCAAGTTTCAGAAGAGTCCTTTCAACAATAAGTATATAAATTCAAAAAATGCCCTTGCTCATGTCTTAGTGTTTATAGTTTGTATGTCGTTTTCTTTCAAAGACTTGCAGTTACTAGCTTGATTTTTTTACTTTTTGCGTTTGTGTTATTTCTAATGCGCTATGATCTTTGATTTATATATTTGTTGCTTATGTGCTTATGACATGATTTTTCGCTGGTTTATTTAAAAAATTATTTTAGGTGTAATTGCCAATTATCACGGACCTTGTCCACCGGCTTTTCAAGGTGTGATTCACTCAAGTGTTCCAACAGGAGGCGGTCTGTCCAGTAGTGCAGCAATAGAAGTTGCCACGTACACATTTTTAGATGCCTTAACCGGTGGTGCTCCAGAGGAATCGTATGTACCTACTGTTTAATTCCAAACCTTTTGCATTTTAGTTATAAACTTTAACTTCTAGATTAAGTGATAAAGCTTTAGCGTGCCAAAAGGCGGAGCACCAATATGCTGGTATGCCTTGTGGTATTATGGACCAATTCATTTCTGTAATGGGAAAAGACGGACATGCTCTACTAATAGACTGCTGGTAAAAGATGAAACGAATGTCTGTAAAAACTAATTCTTCTACTGAAATATCAACTTCCAGGAGCTTAACATCTGAATTAATTCCTCTCAACGATCCACAGATTGTGGTTTTAATTACCAATTCCAACGTGAAGCATGAGCTTACAGGCAGCGAGTACCCAACCAGGAGAAAACATTGTGAAGAAGCGGCTTTGATTCTTAAAAAAGTCAGTCTAAGGGATGCCAATGAAACTGATATCGCCTGTAAGTTAGTCTTATAGAGCATAAGTCTACTGAAATCGACGTAATAATCGTTTTAGATCTAAAATCAATAGAGACCGATGAAGTTCTTCTGCGAAGGGCCAGGCACGTTATCACGGAAATTCAACGAACCGTTAAAGCTGCTGAGGCTTTAAAAGAGAAAAATTATCAAAAATTCGGATCTCTGATGGTAGACAGTCACAATTCCTTAAGAGACGATTATGCCGTGTCTTGTCCGGAAGTGGACAGTTTAGTAGAATTGGCTTTGCAAGTAGAAGGAGTGCTGGGCAGTAGAATGACCGGAGCAGGATTTGGAGGATGCACTGTAACTCTGGTAACAAAAATTTTCTTTTAAATGATCGCACCTAGATTTTTGTACTAATTAAAATATTCAGTACTTCTTTATGTAAAATCGGGTAGCCATTGTAGCAATGATGAACATAGAGGGGGGAACATATCAAAGAGTTTTCTAAACAATAATTTAAGGTAATTAAGGTCTTCCAATAAACCTTCCCTGTCTCTTATTTAAAAAGGTAATAATTGCAAGAAATAATGTTTTTATTTATAACGAAGTAAGGTTTTGGCCCAAACTGAACGTCGATTAAATTTAATAGCCTTTATAAGACTGCAATATGTGCTGGCAAATATTTGATAATAGGTAGATAGGTACATATTTTTTCATGTTTTTTAAGTTTGATGCTAATAATTAAGCTGAATTAAGTAAAAGCGTCCATTTATGCAAGTTTTTCAATGAGTATTCAAAGTAATCTTGGCAATTCGCTAATTTATATGTTTTGTCCCGGGAAACGCTGAGAAAAATGGCCCTACTAGAACTCGAATTAGATAAGCTTTAATTACCTACTTACTTATTTTCATCAGAACCACAATAATTTCATAGTTTCAGTTCAGTTCGCATAATTTTATTATGCAAACATTTCAAGAGCAAGAAAAGTTTCTAAATAAAAAATAATACAGACTTATTTTTTTGATCGCGATGAAATTTGCTGCCGTTCGAAACATATTTGGGAATTAAAAAATGAGGTTCATGAGCTAGCTATTGCCTTCTTCTTCTTATGTTCTATTGAAAATAAGACGACGGTATATACTAGTAGAATACTCGATATTAAAAAGTCTATTTAAATTGAAATAAAATTACAAACATGTTTATTCGGTCATTTTGCTGTGCCTATTTCCGCAGTGTTAGCCCAAGAAATTTAGTAGAAAAATTTACCCCAAAGCTCTTGTAAACGCCTTCTCTATTCTTCTTCTATTCTGTTCTAAACGCCTTCGAAATAATTGTACATTATTATGAAGGGCCGTGCTTTTCTTGTTCAACTATCAAAATTTTAGCAAATGTCTTCCTGGTATCTATCTAAATATAACTTATTTTTAACTAATCGACAAATCATGTTTTATTATTGCTTGCTTTGCAGGTGTATGCTCATGCTGTTGAAAAAGTGATCGAAAACATCACGAAGAATTATCAAGGAAAACCAACATTCTACATTTGCAAACCAAGTCAGGGGGCCCGAGTAATCCAAACTTCTAACAAATAATTTACAATAAAATGTAAGCGAAAATGCAAGAAATGTATATTAAGGTAGTGGAAAAATGTTGTGTTTTATTATATTTAATCAAGCTATGTATTATTGTGCTTTATAATTGCATTTGTAAAGAATATTTCATATTTTATTGGAATGTTTTTTATTTCCAGCATTATAAATACGCGAGCAAAATGTCCAATACAACTTCTTCATGAATCTGATTCTCATATTTCGGTGCTTATGATCAGTCAACTTGCTATACGTTTCACCAGGGCGAGCATTGGCAAATTGACGAGGAGTAGAAATATAAGTTCTCCAAAGTATTTATTTTTCCAGGCATCAGTTAGTTAAAGGCATTTTTATTTTTTATTCCTACTTCCGATTTCAATTTTAACAATTAAAAGCAGAACTTTAGATCTGCCAAATTAACCCGAGAACAAAAACGATAATGTTCACATATGTGGACGATATGTTTTTCCAATGAACCAATGTAGAATGCCTTTATAGACTGATAAAACGCTAACTGCTTTCATAACGTTTGGTTTTCCAATTGGCGCAACTAGTTTTCAGTCTGAATCAGGCATATATTAGAGAGTTTATAATATGAGAATGTTTTCGAAAGAAAAATTAAAATAAATCACTAGTTTATCAGATTTTTGGTAAAAATTTATGAAAAATACATTTTGAAATTCAGGTAGAGTTTCCGTTTTTAACCGATTCAATACCGCGTATTGCCGCCTCTAGCTCGAATAACGTGCCTCAAACGTCATGAAATGATTAAATGAAATGAAATCATCAATGAACAAGAAATTGTCGCCTATATGAGGTGCAAAAAGGTACATGGTTTTCTCAAATTTCTTGAATGTACTTCTGGGAAGTTAATGATCTTCTTCGGATCACCACAAGATCCGTACGGGCCTCCAGCCCAAACATTATTGAGCCACCACGGAAACCCAGGTGGGAAACCATACAAGCTTGACTGTATCTTTCTCCTGGTCTTCTCCAAATAAAGGCTCGCCCATCCAAAGAGGTTAAACCCACTCTAACTTAGTAGAGTAAACAAGACTTTCTTCTAGTCATCCAAATCTCAATCCTCGTGTTCTCGAGCAAAGTCAAGCCTAGCTTGCTTGCACAAAATATCCCCCCTACATGTACAAGGGGGTATGTTCTGTGCTTGCTTGTGGGCTATGGTTAAGAGAGGACCTTTTGCGGGATGTTTTGTCTTTGTCTTTGTTTTTTTTTGTTTTTGTCTTCGGGCGACCTCACGTTGGGAATACTCTTCTTCCAACAAAGTGACAATTTTGACAGCATCAAACTCACTTAAGCTTCTTCCTGAGCACATTTCTATGCGAATAGAATTTAGTTAACCACACAAGTTAGGAAAAACACACGAAAATTGAATCGAAAATAGTACCACACTTGCTGAAATGTTGCAAATGACTAAACAAGTAGAAACTTGCATTGGAATGAATAGAAAAAAACCAAAACCAATTGATACTGTACAATGTTACTATGGATGTTCTTTACCAGCCTACTTGGGGGAAAAATATTTATTCGAAAATGTGTAGGTGGTGCGCTTTTTGTCCATCAGTGTATATTATTATTATTCTAAATTAAGGATTCCGAAACTCGAACGAAAAAAAGTAGACGTTTTGTCAATATTTTTATGCAAACGTTATAGAATCGTGAAATTACAGTGATTCTTTGATGAGTACAAATATTTGAACTGATGGTTGCATGGAAATGTTTTTATCGAAAAACATCCCCTTGTTAACCCCCGAAGATCAGGAGGAATAAAACTCAGAAACTCAAAACATAGAAAAATGGTCCGCAGCAATACGTACTAGTACTGCGATAGTTTTGGGTCAAAAGAAAAATGAACCTGATAGTCCTGCTTCTAGGGCCAAAATGTACCATCAATTCAAATATTTGCACTCTTCAAAGATACACCATGAATAATGTTACAAAACATTTATTTGTAACGTTTAAATAAGTTACATCAACATTTCTGGAACATATAGTGCATATAACTGAAACGTTTCTAGATTTAAATATGCGCTTCTGACACAAAAAATTGTTTAGCGAGTAATATGGAACATAAAAAAATAGTATTTAAACTTCAACATATCTATTATAAAATAATTGTATGTACAAGTATAAGACTCCTAAGAATATTGAATAAATCATCCTTCCACTTCATTGCATCACAAATATTCTTCTACTCGTCATTTTTAATAAATTCCCGAGTCAACTTTTTACTTCTCATTCTAATTTCAAATAGCAGATAGGCTTTAATGCTGGGATCTGTAATTTTCTCATTAATCTCCTTTACTGACGTCTCTCCGCCATCTCTATAGTATTCAGTCAGCTTCTCAGCGTATTCCAACCAAACACAATTGGCACAACCCGACATGCAACACGTTGCAGGTTCCTCAGGTGCTTGTATAGAGGGTGGAGACATATTTTCATGATTTTCCAATGAATGTGAATCATCGGAATTTCCTTGCAGACTCAAACCATTTAAAGTGCTTTTTGCATCATTAGGGCTTGAAGCGGATGCACCCAAACTGTGTAACCATTTCGTTAGGCCAACTATACAAACTCTACTCATTGGCAGCCGCCCTGAAGTCCCTAAATGATAAAAACAGATTGATGCCATATTACAGGTATTACTCACAGTAATTCAGAGCAAAAATGTAGTTAATAGGAATGGACCCAGATGTAAATTGGAATTTTGCATATCGGATCTCTTATATAATTAAACACTGATTATAATGTCGTTTTTTTCATTTTACAAATGCAAATTGTATGGTTATGTGTATTGTCAGATTTAGCAAAAGCATTTGACTCATTTGACTACGTCCTGATATCCAATGTTGCCGTTCTAAGGAATATTTCCACCTTGAGATTTATTATTCATACACTTATATTTTATTATTGTTCTAAGTACTGAAGTTAATTCTTAAATTGTGTTTCCTTTATTGACAGCAGTAAAAAAGGTACATTGAGTATGATCTACAATAAGCAGGGCAAAATATCGGCTGAAAATGGAAATGTCGTCGGTTAAATAAACCTCAATGAATTAACTGCTTATCAACTATCGTCAGAGATTAGTAGATTTAATTATTAGAGAGTATTTTAATTATTATCTATTAGAGATTTGCAGATTAGTAAATTAGTAGTCCAGTAATCTCTGCTATCGTATTACAATAAACTACTGCGGTTTGATTGCACTTTTTTTATTTCATCGCTACTTGCAGTTTGGATAGTTAAAAGTTCACAAACTAAAAATTTGTGAATATTGAAACATGACCATGTAGTCATCAAGGTATATTAATATAATTATAGTGAAAGCAATAAATAGGAATTTTATATTATGCTCTCCCGATTATATATTGCACACGTAAACGGCAACATTGGATATCAGGCTTCATAATGTGCATTACACACAGCAATGCCAAGTCTATCGATTTTTCGGTAGATCTATCGATTCGTCAAGGAATCTACCGAACTACCGATAACATGCAGATTTCTAGCGAAAAGTAACAAAGAAAATTTCATATGAGTTCAAAGCACATTTCATATGAGAAACATATTGAGAAATCTATTTGACTGTTTTTAAAAAAGGAATTACTTAGCACTTACTACTTTCTATTCTAATTTCCCACATTGACTTTAAAATTCCTAATAATTTCTTACCGTTTCTGACATCTTTTAGGTGTTAATGTACGGAAAACAATTTTAAAATTCGTAATATCGGAAGAGCAACTGTACATCATTTTTTAAGTTAAGGTGCTTAGATTTTTATGTCAAATAATGCTCACAAATAATAAAGCGGTACCCACTAAAAATAATCCTATAGAAAAATGTTGTTTTATGGATCCGGCAATAGTGAAATCAGGTTCCCTACAATCTTTCTGATGTTGGGATGATGTTTCCAAATTTAATAAATAATAGTGAATTACAAGGTCTGGACGCGTCTGTTGCGAAATGTCGACGAAATTCAAAAATGTTCTGAAAATATTGAAAATTTTTGGAGCCAAGTATAAATATTGAAATATGGAGGTGATACATTCAAGTCTCCAATTTTAACGAATTTGAGAAATAAGTTAAAAGTTAGCACAATTTCATCTTTACTTCACACCAACAGATATATATATTGGTAGCGACAATTGTCATAGTTTTGAAATTGAAGATAAGCTTGTGTTATCTATGAATGATAAATTCTTATATAAGGATAATTTGGAAGACTGACGAGATATTTTTATTTAAAAGAAAGAAAAGTGATTAGTTTGTGAAATTAGTATTAATAATTTCATTAGCAATATGTATGACAAAGGTTTTATTTATTTTTTGAGGGTTTATTATTTCATTTTTGTTAACAATGTGAAAAGTGTCGAGCTTATCTACCAAAATGCGATTTTCGGGTCTGGCAACGCTGACGCTGTTTACACATGTCATTTGTCATCATCAAAATCTAAGGTTATGAACCGGGTGAAAACGATTTCTTATGTTATGCCGAATATTGCTAACAAACAAATTTAATTGAGCTTAATTGAGCGTACTGTTTTAATATTTGAAGTGTATGTGTTGTTCTCGTAATTTCTCATCTCTCATAAATTCGAAAAGTAAGAAGAAATGCAACACGAGGAAGCGGTCTCAGGAGGTGAAAACCAGACTTCTCAGCGTCTCTTTGAATATGTCGATAAAGCTTTTCCACCTTTGGGAACTTTAGGCCGTAGAAATGTGTCAAAGTCTAACAATGCGGATCAGAAAGGAGCTAAAAACAGGAACAATGACAATACATCAGGTAATGTGTTGTTTTTTTAAGACGTCTATAACAAGTTTTTTTGAGTTATTTTTGTAATGTTCACAAAATCCATTTATCATTTGAAAAATTTGAATCAGTGCCTTTGGAATTACAATTTCTGGAATGCAAATAGGCCACTAAATAATAACCTTTATAATAATATGCATGTACCACATGTTCACCACTACATAGGTAGCATGGATTTGTTGCTCATCAGCTTGCAGCGTTACTTGCAATTTAATTTTCGATTTTTTATAGCCCCACAAAGTAAAAGAAACCGACGTCGTAAACGAAAAAGCAAAAATAAGCCAGACGAACAGGTCCGTTCTTCATCACCCAGATCAATCAATTCAACATCCCCAGAGTCGGTTACTCATTCCAGTTTCAGTGAAAGTCAATCATCAACATCTTTTCAAGCCTTAAATGTTACCGAAGAAACGTCTCCAACAAATCTTTTAGGAGTGCAAGGGGCTTCTTGTTCCGTTTTAAGTGAAAATATATCTCCAGCACTTTCCCAATCTTTGGATGTTAGGCAAGAAATGCCGGACTTAAACCCTCTGTGTCTGCAAGATACTTCACCTAATACTAGTCCAAATGCTAATCAACCTTCAACATCTACTCAGTCTTCAGATTCGTTGGAGACAGTTCCAAAGTCTCGAGAAGCAGACCAAAAGGTTTGATGAAAATAATAATTGTGTACATAATAATACATTGTTTCTTTAGAATATTAGTTTTAAATAAAGTAACTAATTTTCAGGGTGAACCAGTTGTTGATGCAGGTTCTGTCACTTTTAGTATTCATGCTGTGAAAAACTCACAAACTGGACGATTTTTCAAAGTGAGAAACAAAACCCACAAATTCATCAATCTTAAGTCTTTCCTGGCTGACCAATCACAAACATGTGTATTTGAAACAAATTTAGGGTCATTGTCTGCATCGCTAGAAGCATTGAAATTAGGTAGGGATTTTGCCGATTGTTTCAATGTATTTCATTACTAATATTTTGATTTATATAGAGTCAGGCTACCAAAAAAAACGCAAGTATTATGACAGTGTTGATGTTACAAGTAATAGTGAAGATAATACAGATACAACAGAACAGAACACAAGGAATGAATCATTCACTGATGAAGTGCAAGTAAGGCGTTTAAATCATTGCTATGCATGTGGACAACATGTTCCTCTCAACGTTGCATTGCTTATGATGAATGCAAGGTCTTTTTGAATTTATGATTGATTTAAAGCAGTTCTCTTGGATTCCTTTAAATTCTCCAAAATATCAATGTGCATAACCGGTTTAGAATATCAAAATAATTCATTGGAATTAGTGTTTCAATTGATAAAGTGGTTTTTATTGAACAATTTCCTTCATTAAACTAACTACATTTTTTAAATTTCAATAGGATCTTTTATTTAGGCAAATTAATATCTGCTATATCACAAACTGTTTAACTTATTAGTTTCGGCCATGGAATTATTTGTATACACAGTGTTTCTTGATATTATAAAACTTGTAGTTTGCTTTATAAACTATCCTCAACGTTACGAAAGTATGAAGGTGTTGCAAAAAAGTTAATGCGGAAAAAGAATTTCATAATTTTTACGTGAACTTAACTTAAGACGTTACTTAACACGTTGTGGAATGACTGATTGGGGTCAAATATGCACAGTTTTGTTTTGTAACTTGTTGCCGTTTTAAAGGTAGTTTCATAGTGCATCTTTTGAGCGAGCTACTCGCGATAGCTAGCTGAAAATTTTTATAACAGATTTTAAAAAATCTTGTCTTGGTGCTAATTTTTTCATCACTAAGGAAGTATTGCAATCCATGAATAACATGGTAATCTCTTGGTGCCAGATTCAAAAGGAAAATATAATTGTGTCTTCATAAAATACCTGTAAAATAATCTTTAATTTATGTTTTTTTTTCTTGAAATTTAAAATGACCGTTTTTCTGTAACATTTTTGGACATTTAGTTTATAAAGCAAGCTACCATTACTTTTTCCATGCGGAATCACACTGAAATATTCGCATACCATTAAGGAACGATTTGTATAAATGGGAACTTTTATGTAGAAGTCTCCAACTCAAAAACAAGACATTCCATTTAAAAGCAAAGAAACGAGAAGAAGAGTCGGGAGGAAAGAGTATAAGAGACAGCAAATGTTGAAAAAGGCAGCCAAACTGAGAGATGAAACATTTCCTGAAACTTTAACTGCAGAATCTGCAGAAGAAGGTAATTAAGCGTACAAGTGGAGGTTTTAGTTTAGTACAAGTGTGGTTTGTTTTGCTTTACGATTTACTCTTTGATGGAGTTACGAGTAATAACTAAATGCCAATTCAACCTTGTACTGATTTTTTGGTGATTTTAGTGTTTGTTGCCATTTTATGATATGCTTGGTTTGCTTGAAAACATATATGTAATTCTTACCTTTTATGTGTAAATATGTTTATGTCACGTAAGGATGTTTATTCAAGGTAAAACTGTAGAACCTGAACAACAGAGGGCCAACACAGGTTCTTCAGGTTGGAACATCTTTCTATTGACTTTTTTGGGATATTGACTAGTTAAATGAGGCAGAAAATTGAGCTATATAAAAAAGTTACATCTTGTTTCTTTTTATTCTCCCAAGCCCTAAAAAAGTGAAGTCTAAAATTTAAAGATTCTGTCTACATAATTTGGTATGTGGAAATGTTATGAAGAGCCCAGAAAAATACTAACTAATAAAACCAAATATTATGGAAGGTCAGAACAGTTATAAAACCTTAATGCCTATACCTTGAACATTTTGATTCTACTAAAAATTGGCGTAGTTTTTGGTTGATTAAATTATTTACAAATGTGTTTTAACTTTAATAACACTTTATGACAATAAGAATTTTGGGCTCTAAACATATAGGGTGGCGCAATGAAATAGTCAAACACTCACTTATTACTTGAGACTGACAGATCAGTTCAGTCATATTGGAAATGCATACATGAAAAATACGAATTTGTGAAAACTTCGGAAGCTTTCATTAACTACACCACGAAATAGGAGTTTGGAATTTTTTGCTCTATAGTAGGCCTGGGTAACACTGTGTTGAGTTGCGCTATTGAGTTGTTGCCTCTCTCTTAGTTAACGAGTTATAACTCATCGGTTAATGAGTTATAAGTCATTTATTAAAGCTTTACGAGACCCGCGACTGAAATGTTCACATCTAAAAAAGGTTCATCAACATTTTTTCTGAGTAACGTTTTACTTCTTTGTTTAAACAACTAAAAAAAGCCATTTAGATTTTCCCAGCAACAGAACTGAGTCAAGAGAAAGTCGACAAGTTTTCTTGTAAAATCAATATTTTAATTTTTTTGGCATAAAATATTCAGTTGCCAGTATTTTACAGTAAAACGTTAGGAAAAATGCGGTTTTTCTGTTTAGAGACAGTGTTGTTTAGAAATATTGACCTAAAAGTGAAGAAACWCCAGTTTTCAAAAGTTTTCTAAATAAATCATTATAAACCTTTGCATTTTCAGTTCAGGGAAATATTTTTGGAGAAAGACCCAAAAATAATTATAAGGGTTTTTCCATAATTCGAAGCTGCAAAAAGTTACAAGAAATTTTGCAAAGCGGTTAAGAAGGCGAGTGTTTCAATAAAATTTATCTTTTAATTTTTTATATAAAATACCTGAAAATGGTCAGTATTTTAAGTAAAAATAATGCAATTTTTGCGTAGAAACAATTGCTTAATAGAAACTTTGTTCAAACTAGAATGACCTGAAAATTTACAGGAACTTTAAAAATCTTCAAAGCAATCAGCAATGAGGCGAACTTTCCAAATATTTTTTTTTTAACTTTTGCTCTCACGTTTTGTCGTTTTTACACGAAAATTCTAATTACTTTCGGTAAAAAACTGAATAAAATTATTTGGTTTTTGTGCCGAATTCGCTGAATGAGTTTTCTAAAGTTCCTTTGAAACCGATGAATGAGGCGAATTTTCTAGCAAAATTTTATTATTTTTGTTGAAAAGACCCCATTATTGTCAGAAAAGATGAAAATTATCAGAAAATAATATTTTTTTGCGTTTTCGATTTAATATTTTTAGTTTTGTGATCGGTTTTGGAGAAAATCTTAATTGTTTTCGGCGAAAAACGGGAGGAATTTATTTTTGTTTTTGTTCCGAATTGGACGCTGAAAAAAGTTTTGTAAAATTTTTACAGGGTTATAAATTTAGCTTGTAATATTTCGACTCCATTTGAAGCCTACAGAACGTCAGTATTTTTAAGTAAAACTATAAAAAAGCGTTTTTGAGTAGAAAGTAAAGCAAAAAAAATTCGGTCAAAACTAAAAAACTATATTTTTTTAACAAACCTTACAGCCTTCAGAGGTATGGAGGTGACGAGATTTCCAAATAATCTGTTATAAACTGTCGCTTCTTTGTGTTCGTTTTTTGATTAAATAGTATGTATTTGATTTTTGTTACCAATTCGAAACTGGAAAGGGATTTCAAAACTTTTTACAAAACGACAAAGGATTTGAAATACATTTCATAAACTTTCGCGGAAAATACGTTAATAATAACGGAACTGAGTTACTGCGCTGGTGCGTTGGGTTGGCGCACCAAGCCATTTGCGTAGCACTGCGCCAACTCCTAAAAATTCACTGCGTTACCCAGGCCTACTCTATAGTCATGCTCTCAGCGTGACAAAACGGAAAATTTGTTAATATTTGCCAGGTTCGGAATATCGAGGTTTTGATTATAAGCAATGTTTGTTTCGCATGCCATATTTGAATTCGGAAAATCTGATTTAGAATCTGAAACTTCTATATTCAAAATTAATTTCTATAATTTACTAAAATTTGTTTAAAAAAAGGGTGTGCACTGCTATTTGACCGTGACTTGCTTTTCTGATTTGATATTTTAAGACTTCGAAATTTGTTTGACGACTAACGCAGTTAAATCAATTATAACGGTTTAGCGTATGAATTACTCAATGCACTAGAAATTCAAGACAGAGATAAAAAAAGCTTGTTCGTTTTCTTTAGAAAATCACGGTTAACGTGTTTGGATATCTAAGTCAATCAGCAGAGTGTTTTATAACGGCCATTTGATGGGGCCACCCTATATAAAGTCCTAATAATCATATATTTGTAGATAATGAACTGAACAACTGTACTCTATTTAATATAACTAATAAAATAAAAACGCTTATTTCAGGCGAGAAATCAAGCGATTTAGTTCGTGGTTTTATTAGAATAAACCAGAAAAACCCACGAGATTCGTTTGTCAGTCATGCTGACTCTACTCAGGCTGATTATTATATCAGGTCAGTTGCGGACCGAAATAAGGCTTTGGATGGAGACGAGGTTTTACTCAAACTCAAAGAAGACACAGAACTGTGCGAGGGCAAAAGAGTAGCAGTGGTTGTATACATCTCAAAAAAGGTTCGTCTCTTTAACTTCCGGCCAAAAATGCTGTTATAAGTGAATGTGCACAAATTAATTGATAATAATTTAGGTTTTTTGCATTCAAAAAACTAATTCAATATATTTGAATTACATTAATTTAGATTCATCCTCGTATAACAGTAGGAAATTTGCAAATGACGACACTCTCAGATCATGCTTTGTTTATTCCAAGGGATAAACGTATGCCCAATATGTTAATTCCTGATACCACGTGGCCAATTGGTTTCAAAGATCACGTCAAAGATTATAAAGATGTTCTTTTTGTGGCTAAACTGGTAAGGTGGTTGAAACCTAACAGAGCAATAGGTAAGAGTGAAAAGCGGTAGTTTGATAAAATTCCATTAAATGTTTCAAGATTGCCTTCTCATTACTTTTTTCTTCTAGGTTTTATCACTGAAACCCTCGGACGGTCAGGCGATTTACAGGTGGAAACAATGGCTATACTTAAAGAGTTTGCACTGGACATCACGCCCTTTTCGCCTGAGATGATTCAACATTTACCCAAAACTAAGGTATTTCAACCTAGTTTAAATGCCTTTTAGACGAGAGTGAAAGCAAAACTATCGATTAATGATATCTGGTTAAAAGTATTTTTTCAATTCATTTGCAGGACATTGCAGCTGAAGAGCTGGAATACAGGGAAGATATAAGAAAGGAGTGTGTTTTTACCATTGACCCATTGACTGCTAGAGACTTGGACGACGCAGTTTCTGCTAAAAAGTTGCCAAATGGACATTACGAAATTGGAGTTCATATTTCAGATGCCAGCTACTATTTACATGAAGGTAGCAAATTTAAAAAAAAACTTTTCCTTAGCCGGAGTATAAATCTGCAGTTACTAGATAAATGCTCGGAATTTTCATTCTATCATTCAGAACGCAAAAGTATTATTATGACACAAAAAATGCAGAAGTATTCAAAAATTTCAGGTACACCATTGGATGAAATGGTAAGTTCAAAAGCGACCACAATATACCTGGTAGATTCGGTATATCATATGTTGCCTGTGGAACTTTGTCTACATTGTTCACTGCTGCCTGGAGATGATAAACTTGCTTTTTCGGTGTTTTGGGAAATGGACGAACAAGGTCAAATTTATAACACAAGGTAGATAAATGTAGTCTAATTGAATAACACGTATTTATGTATGAACTGGTGCTGATTGCCGTATCAATATTATATACAGTGCCCGCGTAAATAATGAGACCCCCTTTTTCTTTTTGAACCTTAATAGCTATTCTCACAAAATTTGGGACGCCTACATAAGATCAAATTGTCCATTTTTTGACATGAAAATGACTACTGAAAAAATGTCAAAGTGACAGTTTTATGCCATTTTCGTTTATTTTTTTGTATGGAATAGGTAGTCAAGTGACACCTTGTTTTGAAGGTCTGTTCATCCTCATGCCAACCTTCAATTTGTAGATCATTTATTACAGTGGTTTTGACCGATTGTCAACTAAATATCTGATAAGCTTATTGTTATTTCTAACGATGTACAAAATTGTTTTTGTATCTAAACCGACTCCACCCTAATTGTAATTATCACAGACAGCAAGGCCTACCCAGATAATTTTAAACTTTATAAAATGAGTGTCACGCATTTATCATCAGAAATCATCCATTTATCAACCCAGAAAGAGAGCTTAACTTTTAAGAATTATATTTATTAATTGTTCAAAAATGTATCCGTTAGAGGCCTGGAAATGGTAAAGTTGATGCGTGAATGCATCTCTAATTTTGCGAATGTGTCTCTCGGTATTCCAAAGCCAACGTTTCTTCTTTTTTCTCTAAGGTTTTCAATTGAATCAGGTTTTGTAATATAAACTTGGCTGTTGAGATACCTTCCAATAAAAAAAACTATTGGTGTAAGATCGGGCGACCGTGCCAGCCATTCGACGCATTAGGAAATACTGTATTTAGCCATTCCCTAACTGTTCTTGAATAATGAGTGCACCGTCCTGTTGGAAAACTATATCATTGAAATTCCTCCGGATTGTCCCTAACGATTCTTTGTATCCAGATAAATCTGGTTTTGGACCATCTAGAAAAAGTCCACCGGTAATATTCTGATCAATAAATATGAGGCCGACAACAAAGTATGTCAGCTCAAACATTTAATTTTTCTACCGGAATTGTGTATGGGTTTCTCAAAATACGCGTGAGTTCACATTAGACCAATACCGTATATTCTGCCTATTCACAGTTCGAAAAAAGTGGATTTGTCAGAAAGCAAATTCGTCTGACGTAATCTGGAAATTAAACAATTGTTTCGCACATGAGTTTACAAAACTGCACCTTCCCATCCGGACCATCTTCTGTTAGCTGATAAACCAGAGTGATTTTGTATGGAAGGAATTTGTTTTTCTTAAGATATTTTCGCACAGTTGTTGCTGGGACAGCAGCGTGTTCAGATAGCTGCTGCAAATTGGTGACACTAAAGCTCGATTTATGGTGCTGTTCGTCGTTCGTAGTTCGCAGTTGCCGCAGTTCGAGAAATAAACATACGGTCGCGCAAAATATGTTTATTTTATAGATAAACTATTTTTTTTAAACAATTTATTTAAAATAACTTTACAGACGTTCTATCATCGACAGAGTTTTGTGGAAAAAAGCGTTAACATAGTGAATTGTCTCAGTTTTATAGTTAATCAGGAATTTATGTACGGCGGAACCTAGTCAGCGGTTTCTGTGGGAACTGCTGTTACTAGGCAGGTTCTGTGTGAACTTGATGGTGTAACTCCTCCCTTCTTAAGCTGAGAAAATACCGGAGGGATGTTTCGAAGTATCGGAGGTGAGGTCATCTTCTTCTTTGGATTTTCTTCTGCATACCATCACTAATCGCTTTTTCTGCGTCCAAACGATAGTGATTACAATCATAAACATGAGGCTGGTTAGAAGTATGATGAGGGTTATTGACGTTTGTTCCATTGGTGTAAAATCTTCTTCCACCAGTGAAAGTTGATTTGCCATGTCCTTTAATTGATAAATTTCTTTTAAGTTTATTTTGCTAATATTGATGCTCTGGTATACTTTGGATTCGGAAAATAATGTTATATTCAAATCGGGTAGAATT
>NW_026018165.1:5520387-5596845 GCF_020466585.1 Dendroctonus ponderosae
AATACGGCGTATTATGAGAGTTTGTACAATTTAGGGCACAGAGACTGTAAAAGCGCCCAGTAGAAACGGGAAGCGTGTGCTTAATTTACGACCAATACAATCATCATCTGGTATAATGGTGAAATGGAAATTCAAGCATGTTACTAAAGACGCTTTTCCTTCAATAGCAAATATGAAGCTGAAATGAACGTAAAAGCAAGTAGCTTGCGTCTAGATCAAGACAATCTGGACATTTTGATTTTAAAACGATAAAAAAATGGAATTAATGTGTGTGTTATTGGGTGAAGACACACAACAACATAACCAACATTAAATCATAGGAGCATACAATCTGTCAATCTGACCAATTAAATTCCAACGTCGGCAACTGCGAACTGCACAATATAAATCATGAAAACGCGAGCAACGACAACGGTATGCCAACTTGACGAACGGAACGAACTGCAAAATTAATAAATCCAGCTTAATGGCGACAATATTAATTTGTTTGGCTTCGGGAATATGCTTTCTTCCAGTACTTTTTTAACAACACTGCGAGTATTCACACACTTTTGGAGCAATTTTCTGGAATAATTTCGGAAATGGAACTCTCAAGGAATCTTTCGTTGAACAATAGTAGCGCTTTATGTAAATTTCGACCGGCTTCCTCGTATATCACCACTGCTTCAGTTCTTTGTTCGTCGATAGAAAAAACAATAAACTCATCAGATATTTAATTGGCAATCGGTCATTGGAAAACCACTGAAATAAATGATGTACAAATTGAAGGTTGACATGAGGATGGACAGATCTTCAAAACAAGGTGTCACTCGACTACCCATTCCATTAAGAAAAATAAACGAAAATGGCGTAGAACTGTCACTTTGACATTTTCAGCAGTCATTTTTGTGTCAAAAGATGGACAATTTGATTTTATGTAGGTGTCCCAAGTTTCTTGACAAGAGTATTAAGGTTTAAAAAATTAAAGGGGAGTCTCATTATTTACGCGGGCACTGTATAGTTATAAGGCCAAAATGACTAATTTGCCAATTATTGATTTAGATTCGTCCGCACCATTTTGAACTCTTGTGCGAAGCTAGCTTATGAACACGCTCAGCAAATGATAGAGGATCCGACAAGGTAAGCGTCCACATAATATAATAATCAAGGAAAAATAATTTTTCCTTGATAAAATCTCTTTAAAAATCAGATCTTTACCCGTATGCGCGCCAATGATAAACATTAACACTTCGGATCTAAGAATACTAATCATTTGTGGATATACGAATCATAAGCAAATTGTAATTTTTCATGCACAATTACCCCCTGAAATTTGTCGCACTTATTTACTAACACCCTGCAAATAAATCCATATCTAAACAGTTCGGGTTTATTATCACAATTATTATTAAAGATCTTTGATTGTTCCGTTGTTGACTGATTCCACTCATAGCAAAAACCGCATGATTTGAACAACTATTAATATAAAATTGTATCTTTATTTAAGTTCTGTCAAGATAATCCACATTGGACAGTGGAAGATATTCCTGTTTCTGATCCAAGCGAGAATTCAGAGAACCATAAAAAAGTGTTTAGACTAATCATCGACTTTCCAGCAACCGCAGGAAGTCCTGAGCCTTCCAGAATGGTCGTAGAAATGTTTAGCGTAGTGAAAGTGAACCTTATCAGGATACCAAATAGCTACAAGCTGGAGCCATTCCTTATTAGGCCAGTCATGACAGCTGTTTATATGAAAAACTTTACCGCTCCAGCAGAAAGTACAAACTTAGATATTTAACATTCTTCTTTACTAAGAAATGCCACAGGAATCATATTTTTTACTTTATACCCCTGAATTTAAAAATATATTTTTTAAACGTACTCATGTTCTGTGGTTGTGATAATGATTGTTACATTGTGATTACGTCTTTAGACTATAGATCGTTTGATTATTTAAAATAAGTCTTAAAGAGTTTTATTTGACTCAAGTTTTTTATTGCAAATTGAGAAGGTTGGTTATAAATGTAATTATTCAGGCTACGCATATCACGACGTCAATTGAATTTTTTGAACTAAAGAAAATAACGTATTTAATTTAAAAAACAGTAGCAACAAATTGTATTGTAAAGTACGTATGTAAGTGTAAAGTGTATCAGTAAAGGGGAAGTCAGGAAGCCAGTAGAGGCTTTAGTTAAGGTTTAGGTGAGATACGCGAAAGTTAACGGACGCTCATTCGAGTGCTGAAAGTCTTAGATTTATTTTGTTTTATTTGATTTTGAATTGAAACATAGTTAATTGTGAGTTTTGAGGTATGAACATGTTACCGTAAACATGTCTTAATGTGTAATTATTGTCGAAAGATGCTTTAAACATATCTTGAAAAACGACTCGGTAAATATAGTGGAACTCGTTTGCGTAATATGTTTTCATTTTTGAATGGAATTGTAAAGTTTGATTTTCCGTGTATTTTAAGTGAGTAGACAGTAGTAATTCACAGCTGTAAAGCTGTTGAAATAAGTACAATTACTAAATAAATTTTTATATTTAGTAGGAAACCTGAAGACTTTTATCACCTTTTGCAATTTCCCGCAAGATTTCCGTTCATATAAAAATAAACTCATTTCTTTAAAATCCGAATTGACTGTTTACAATTATTTATCAACTACGAAACATTTATATAATAGCTTTCCATCCTTCATTAGCAGTGTAAGACCAAAGATTAAAGGTTGCACGCGAGTTATTTCCATGTCCTCACTTTTATCAGTATACGTTATTTATGAGCCTTGGAGGAATTCAATTCCTTCCGACCTTCGCGTATTTTGAATAAAGCCTAATTAAACTACGATCTATTTAGCTAATCCCTTACAAGGACGTTACAAAGGTCTAGGACGATGTGATTGTTCAATTAACTACTTTTAAAGGGTAGTTAATGATCGTTTACATGTTTTTTAATGGGAAACTAAAAAAATTACCCGTTGAGGTAATAAAGTAAATGTTTTTTTCGCGATTAAACTTATCCGGTTCGGCTCTATTTAATCTACTTTCTATTCTCTGAAAATATTAACATATCAAACTATTTTATCAAATGTGAAAATCTTTATACCTATACATGCAGTATAGTAGGAAACCTTAAAAATTAAGGTTGTGTGATTGAAAAAAAAACCGTTCAAAGGAAGGAATGATCAAATTCTCCATGCATGCTGGTCAATTGCCATTTATAGAAAATGTATTGACTTCTCAAATATTAATCAGAGTATTAGCCTAGCGTTTTGCGTTTAAATTTTTAATATGTAACTATTTATAGCCTCGCATATAAGCTTGGGCTAATGGTTTGGAGATGAAAAAAGTAATTGGATTCATCCACTGATCAGGATTTAAGGAAACTCGAAAATCCGCTTTAAATTGGCAGTAATCGGTTATGTCTAAATCATGTAATTACGAAAATACCTACTCTTCATTAAACATTTATCACCGCTCAACACTTGCTAACACGAAAGAGTATCAATTTGAACATGAAAGAACCATATGAGATAATTCAAAATAATAAAGCGTTTTACGACAATTTTTTTACTATAGATATCGTCCATTTAAACCCTAAAAGCCGCATTTGCATGTTAGGTTTTGTAAAAAGTTGATATCAATAATAACGTAAAAAAGCCTATTTGCCATAAATTGTCGAGTGAGAAATATTATTTATCGCAAAACTAAAATGCCTATACTGTTTAGTTCACTATCAATTGATTTGACAATTTAATACAAACTTCACCTACTTAACAATGTGCACATTTAATTTTCTTGAAAACCTCAAATAGGTACTTGATACTAAACGTTTTGTGAATGAAATTATTGCTTATACTTTGAAGAGTTCTTCTTAACTACACAAGTCATATTGTGTTTTCCTTCATGAAGAGTGATTTTTTTACATACCTGCACATAGTAACACCATAATGATTTATTTACCTGTGCTTGTAGAATAAATTGTTTTCTTTTCGAGAAATTATTAATTAAGAAGTTAAATGATAAAATCGCCTACAAATATATTAACAGACCGCAACAAAAATTGCAGTTTTTCATAACAAACATTTTGTTTGATTAAATCGTACATTGTTTGGGCATTAGGCGCACTTACGAAATGCCCATTTGTTTCCTTTGATGGGCTCATTTAAAATTTATCGAACGGTTGTTATGGAAACTTTAAGGACATACCGTTTATAGGCTTGCACGTGCACGTGTTTGCTTGTGTTTAATATTTGCTAAAATTATTATACATTTTATTTATTATAAAGTTATTCAGGATCGCAAAAATAAAACTACGTTTAGTTTCGACTGGATTTGGTTTGTCTTGAATACGGATTACGAACATTTTTAGCGAATAATAAAATCAGTTCAAAAATTTCTGGTAATTAAGCAGAAAATAATGCGACAATTTCTCGTACTTTGGAACATTTGAAAGATGAACTGTTTATTTTAATGGCGTATACTTTTTGGATTTAATTTGAGACACAAACTGTATATATATGATATGATCGCAACGTACCGTGACCCCAATTAAAAATCGGTCATAAACATAGGAAAAATCGAACCAGTTGGAAAGCAAAAATTTAAAAAATATTTAAAGTTTAACAAGTATAGAGACATCGAAAAGTTTGGGGAGGCATTAATCTTTAGTCCTGAGTTAAGCTACTGAATGACTTAGACTTCTTCCAGTAAATGTTATTTAAGGCACTTTAAACAGAGAATTATTAATTTGATAACATTTTTTACTTCTTTTAATTTACGTGATACTCGTCAATGCAACTCCACGTTTTTTCAAGTATTAAAGTACACAAGAAGCAGTATATTTTAGAAGATATATATGGTTTTATATATGTTAAATTGGTAACTCGGAATGTAGATAGTTAATTATATCGCATTCGCAGTATTATCTATCGCATGATAGTTTCAGATTAGTGGTTTTCCAGTTAGAATCCTGAATTCTCATATAAGCACCTACTTTTATTATTATGTATGGTTGGAAATACATTTTACATAAAGGTCAAAATAGTGTCGTAAATTTGCTTCCAATTTTATTTATTTTAATTTATTTTGTACCATATGCTTTTATATTGTTCTGGTCCTTGCTGATAATGGAGACTTTTGTTATTGCTCAAATAAAAGAAATATGTCAAAGATGCGACCCTGAAAATAATAAAAATAAAGCTTTCCGCGGTAAAACAGAAGCTTGCAGCAGAAAAAATTGCCATTTCCATAGTTATTTTTATTGCACTTTTGGTGTAATGTGAGAAGATAATTTTTTGTTGTTTTATTAGCTGTTTTTTTGTTTAACCCGCCGATTGTCCTTAATTGTAGAATCAGGACTATATGAATAACATTTTTGTGAATAATCAATTAAAAAACTCTGACCAATTTCAGTGGAAACGCTTGCTTTGGGGAACAAAAATATGTACAACACCCAGAGGGTCCCAACAGTGTATTTGAATATTTTCTCTATGTTAATTAAAACATCGGGTCTCACATGATTTACTGTCTTTTCAATCGATTAAATTTGTTTAAGGTTGCATCATAAAAGTCCTTTCTTATTTACGTTGTACTAATATAGTCTGATCAGGGTTCTAGCCTTTAGAAGAAAATAGTCGGTATTACCACTGCTGACTACGTAATAAAATAAAAACCACCCAACCTCTGGATTAGTGTGTTTCTACTATGCCAGCGCAAAAGCTTCGAAAGCTCGCAGTCGGTTGTTTACATCGCGACAGTAAGCACGAAGCTTTTGGTCCAACCAATTCTACAAGTGCGTTTAATTTTGATTAACGAAATACTTTCACTCTTGATTTGCAAAAAAAATTGAGTGAAAAATGAGTCCAGAGACACCCAGTTCTTCGGGTAGTGACACATCGAGACCACCGTTGAAACCAGCAGAAGAAAGGCTGATGGTGGCTGTAAGAGTTCGACCATTAAAAAATGATGAGCCGCATAGAGTTTTATATGCAGCTGATAGAAAGGTGAAAGGTGGTTAAGAAAGTTTAGGAATTTCAGACGTAATTTGACGAGCGGTGTCTTCTATAAGTTAAGGAAATTGCATACACCGTTATGATTTGATTATTAGGTACCTATTTATATGTACTAAATAATCGTAATTTTCAGACATAAATAGGAGCCGAAATTAGTGGCAAAACTAACACTGCACTCGACCTAAAATAAATTATTTTAATTTTGATTGTAGATAATCAACGGTTAATAATTCAGTAACTATTGATTCTTGTCAGAGTTAAAGAACTAATTTGTTACCGTTGAATATTTCCTGTAATCTCGTCGTTTATCTAATCTAATATACGTTGACCGGATAACATCGCTAGACCTGGTTTCGATTGATTTCAATAATGTTGCTTTCAGTTTTTCAAAAACATGCGGCAGTGGACAACGGATTAATATAGAATATTCAAAGGGATTCTAATAGAAAATCATATCGGAATATAGTTTAAAATGATTTAATTACAATAGAGTGAATAGTTTTTTTGAATATAGGGAACGCTTTGTTGCTGAACCGCAAGATGTTAATATTTTGTGAAATAGTTGTCTTTATTTTTCTACAAGGTGCCAGCTAGGAGGCGATACAAAATTTTGACATCAGATTTATGGTAAAAATATGATCTAATAATTATCTGGTGAATTGGCATTTGCTTTCTCAGTAAAAGTTATCTTTTGAATGCTCTTGCGACTAAAACATTTATCGGTTGGTGTTTTGCCCCAGAGGTAACAAATAGTTGATTGATTGAAATACAATTACATTTACGTACACATTTTTTTGACTCTTTAAATTATTTGTAATTGAATGTACATGGACTTTTGTATGAAACTATACATCTTATTCGCAGCTGGCTGGAGTTTTCACTAGTCTGATATAATAGATCTAATTTACCTTTAACAATCTGGAATCAAATTTGATGGTAAAAACTCGTAGATTCAAAAACTTTAAGAGAATAAAATTACTTTTGTTAGACAAGAAATTTTATTCGTTTTAGGTCGCGGTTAGTCGCAATTATTTTTGGTTAGTGCGCACTTTAAAAAAAAATTGTGCTTTAGGTAAAGTTTCTACAGGCTGACACATGAAACATTGCAAAATTGGTAAAAGTTCCCCGTATGCTCATATCTCGAAATCGAAAATGTTTCAGAAATTTACGCCCATCTGGTATATTTATAGAGTGACCTGATCATAAAAAAATCAACTTTTGGTCTTGGAGTGCTAATTTTTTTCTTCAATCCGTTTTTGCAATCTATGGTTTATGTTGAAGCTAAAACTACACAGTACAGTTGAGAAAATAATAATTCCATATATCGGGATGCATTAATGAACAGAATACTTGAAGAAAAACTGCACTTTTTTGAAGATCTTCCAGAATTACAAATTTCGGGGGCAATTCTGATTTGGGTAATTTTTTATGCAACCCTGTATATCGAATTTTCATCTCAAATTGTCTATGAAGTTTTCGCTTCAGCATGAGCTCAACATCGTGAAAATCGTATCAAGAGCAGCAATCACTGCAATACCAAAAGGTTAATTTC
This sequence comes from Dendroctonus ponderosae, assembly GCF_020466585.1. Taxonomy (NCBI): domain Eukaryota; kingdom Metazoa; phylum Arthropoda; class Insecta; order Coleoptera; family Curculionidae; genus Dendroctonus; species Dendroctonus ponderosae. Next base: position 5,527,930 of record NW_026018165.1, read on the forward strand.
TTGAGACCATCCAGTAAATGAAACAAATGGCCGAAAGATTCAGAAACTGTTTTGGCCTAATTGATTTATTATGATATTCTTATCTTTCCTGGGTCTCAGTTAACGTGTGAAGTATTTTTTTTTAATTTGTTTATTTCATTACGTTTCGGCGAGACAACAGCGCCATCATCAAATTTTTAAATTTACACAAACTACAAACACCAATTCACAATTAAAATATGTTGTATAAAAACTATAATTTACAAAGTGTTAAACTATCATCGGTTTTTGAGGGAAAAAATCCTTTCTTTTCAGATAGCAAAACACCGGAAAAGCTTACCTCATGATTGGTAAAAATCAACGTTCTTTTAGGTCTTTGCCTTCTTGAATCCTTAAATTTGTCTGAATTATTTTCTACATTTGCGAGAGTGGTATGCATGTATTGAGATAAGCAGAAATAGTTTTAATTTTTTACCAGTGTACTGGGTGTTCCATATTTATGGCTTTATTAGGGTTTGGTAAATGTTGCTAAGATTGTCGGTATCTGATCTGAAATTTACTGCTTTTGCATGTTTTTTTATTTGTATCACTTCTTGGATTCTTCTTGTATGATAATTTGTTTCCCTAACTAATATATATGCGTTGTTAAAATCAAAATTATGTAACATTTGGTGTGCATGTTGTGTTAATGCTGTTTTATTTTCACGAGTATTTCTCAGACTGTATTATGTTCGTACATTCTCTTTTTTAAATATTGTTTAGTTTATCGTATATATGTATTATCACATTCTAAACAATTCACTCTATATACAGTATTTGGTATATCCATTTTGTAAATTATAGTTTTTGTACAACATATTTTAATTGTGAATTGGTGTTTGTAGTTTGTGTAAATTTTAAATCTAATGATGGCGCTGTTGTCTCGCCGAAACGTAATGAAATAATCGAATTTTCAAAAAATTTTTACTTTACACTTTGATTGAAACCCAGGAAAGATAAGAATATCATAACAAATGCAGGCAGCCCGAAAAATAAATCAGATTAATTGATTTATCTTTCACTTTTGGTTGCGAGACCAAAAACACTTTATTTTTCTCTAGCTAGGAGCATGAAATTGAAACATGAATATTTTCCTAAATCTAGTCTAAGTAGTAAGTGTCTACTGAAACTTTTCAGCGCTTTTCAAGTAGGTGGATTCTTATCTGGGAGCATAAACATGTACATGTTTCCCCCTCGATTTTTTTAGTTGTTGCACATAAAATACGTACTATTTTTTTATTTAAAAGGGGCAAATTGTTCCTGATCTTTTACCTCTCTAACTTCAACCCATATCGGATAGTTACCCCATGTATTACTAATAGGCCGGTGTGTCGGGTAGGAATTGCTACAAATTTTGGCCTTATGACCAAATTATGAATTATGTTTGTCACACCTCATTTTGAAGGTATTTTAATCCAAATTATAACCTGGAAGTGCTTGCAATGTTATTTAACATCCATACAGTAATGATTGGTTCTCAAGTTCTGTATTCTCAATTTCTTAAAAAAAGTTTTAAATCGTTATTAATTTTTAGGAAAACCTTTAAATAACTCGGGAATTTTCTGAGCTGTGAACTTTAGGGGTAATTGTTGCTTCCACACAAAAGTTGGGGTTACAGTGTTTAAAGTACAGGAAAAAACTATTCTTAAATTAAAACTAAATATTGACATGTTTGAGCGTTTTTTACATCTTTACAAAACAACTGGAAAATAAAGTTGTATAAAATTGATGACTATATTTTCGACTGTTTTTTTTTGTGTGTTTAGAAACCATACAAAATATATTTCATTTTGACACCATGTAGTGAAATTCTAGCCTTTTTTAGATTAGGTCTTGAATTATTTAGAATGCTTGATATATACATACAAACTTTTGTAGATATAAAATATTAAAATGTATTTTAAATATTATATAATAAAATATTTGTCGTGATATACAAGAATTTTTTTGCGGAAAATGCTCACTTTATTCATTTAGAGTTACTGGATGTTCTGGCAACATCTACATTAAAACTTGGTGACAGCAAAGTTAAGAATAATTAATAATATTATGAAAAATAAATTGTTGTATTAGAACCCACTCACGGTATTTAGTCCGGTATGCAATTGAACTTACTTCATGTGCTGTACATATAATTATTTACTTAAATATTTTATAAATCTTTACGTGACTTCAATCAACTTATTGATTGCTTCCTGTTAAATAATAACTATAGTTTAATAAGAAAAATGTTAATAAAACTGTGTGATAAAAGCACTATTTAAATTGGACACATACATTGGGCATTAAAAATTATGTTGACTGTTTTATCATAATGAACAGCTTATTTGTGCCTTAAATGACGAGGTAAAAAGCCGCAAGAGTGTTGAAAGTGCTTTACGAAGAGATATTTTATTATTTTCTGTTCCATGCAAATTGTAGAAGATGATAGTTTCTTCACGGAAGAACTTTCAAGATAAAGTCTTTACGAATTAATGCTATTTTTCCCTATGTGACCACTACAAATATACAGATAGTAAACATACCTAATTAAATTAGCTTGTATGAGAAATGAAGCAAATGAGCTTTTAATAATTAATCAGCGACCCACTAAAGCCGTACGTTTTATTGGTGCAATTAAAAATGATTTTTATTCGAGCAAGATAAATAATACTAATACCTACGAGCATGTAAATCTCCGTCCTGATTTGTATAAATCAAAACCAGCGTTTCCCTCTAATTAATTCGGCTTTGATGGTGGCCTTAGCACAGTTAATAACAACAGTGGACAATAACTTCATACGAAAAATATTTCCTTGATTTCTCCCTCATTAATTATTCATTGTGGCGAAGCGCAGATCCCAAAACGTATATTACTAGAATAATTTATATTGATCGCCTCTAGTGGATTTTATTTTTCTAAAGGGCTTATTTCATTAAATACTACAACTGTAGTAATACTGCACTCACAGTTGAAATAGAAATACACACACTAATAATTCATTTTCTATGTGAGACCGACCATAATTATTGTTCAACAGTTGTTCATGCACAATTAATATTAGTCCCGTGTTCTCCCAATTACAGCTTTACTCTGTTGGTATAATTAGTAAGTTTTTTGCATAATCACTTTGATTTGGGAACTATTCGAGAAATATTCTGACCGATTGCTTAGAGAGAATAAGCGAAAGTAAGCATAGCGGGTAAAATCGAAATAATCATCAAATCAGAATTAAGGCGCTAAAAACGCAAAAGAAGACAAACAGACGAAGTATTTTTATGTACTTATTTAATGTAAAGCAAATTTAAATTTTAGAACAAATTTGATGAAACAATTCTGATTTGAATAACTACTAATGTCATTTATTTAATATTTATCAAGCCATTTGAAATTGAAACCAAAAATGTACAAAAATAGACATAAAATGTAAATCCATACAAATTACACACTAAAATAATAAGCATCGATAATCTGGTTGAATAAGTAAATTTTCTATATCATTAATAATTCAAAAATGACTGCAAACTCTACATTTTTATTAGCTCTTTTAACAAAGTACTATTTTTACTTTGGAAAAATATGAAAAAAAGCGAAGTATTGTGATAAGCAGAAAAAAAGCCAATTGTTATTAATATCGGTAATTCTAATTTAATTGGTAATAAAAAGACGTTTTGTAGCGGAATACTAAACCAATTTTCTAAAAATGTATCCATAACAGGTAAAGAAAATAAATGGGGTTTACTATCATTTAACTTCAACTATCATTTAGGTCAAATCTTGTGACTAATACAATAAAATTAGTTGAAGTCATAGTTGCAGTCACGCAATTGCGGTCCCTGCATTGTTTATTATTTTTCTGTTCGCATTTATTATTGGATTTTTCCATTAAAACTATCATGGCGTAGAATCAATAGGGTGAAGGGACTAAACCCATGTGAAATTAATATTCTTAAAATAGTGCGTAGGCAGTTGATTTATATCGACTGATAACTTTATAATTTCTCCACAAATGCAGTGTTCGAGTTTTAATTTATAATTACATATGTAATTTATATATAATTGTCATAATTTATACGATTATGATGCCCAGCGTACTCAGAAAATCTAACTTTTTTCAGCCGTGTCTCCCAGCTGACTACATTGAAAAACAATACGTTAAGAATAATAATGCAAAAGTCGTCAAGGCTTTCAAATCAAATAGACAATTATTAAATATTTTATGGAAAAATCTTCTTTTTCTTATTGATATAATAAATTGGAAAAATAAAAATTAGTTGCCAATACGTCATTCAATTTTGTTTCACAAACAAGCCTTAGAATCCCAATTTTTTTTTTCTCGTCAATAACTGCAAAATGTTATAGCTAAAGCGTAAAAACACCGATAGATAGAGAAAAAACCAAACAGGGAACGAAACACGAAATAATCTTAATCTCACGTTTATTCATAATCGTCGCTTGTAATCTAAAACTGAAACTATTTGCAATATTTAATCAATAATATTATCTACATTGTTTTTTTAATATTATTATATTTAACATTAATAAAAATGTAATGGTCAATTTCCAGAAACTAGACCATAAACACAAAATAGAAATCAAAACTAACCCTTATTATAGACATAAAAATGTGAATTTCATAAAATGGAATGCATGCAGTATAATTATGTTGGCAAGTGAAGCTTTCATGTTCAATTTTCAAATAGACAGCATTTTCAATAGGAGTAATATTTAGATTAATGGCAGTGAAAAGGTGACAAACCCAACAAAACAACCATTATGAAATTGATTTCCGGATACCGTCCTTGAATATGACAACTTTCTAGTGCAAATCATTGCGTGTTTTTATTGTAGGAAAATTTGGATAATGTATAATCGGGGTTCCATTCTGAAGAACAAAAGCGTGTCCAATTCCGTCATTTCCTTCTACAAATTTTTGATGATAAATAATTAGTTTCGAAACTAACCCAGCCGGCAGGTTTCTAGTAATTCCATTTGCTTAGAAGCTCGGCAGATGTAAAAAAATAAACTTTACTTAAATTACCATCAAGTGCAAGCATTAATGGCTCACGGGCACAATACAAAAAGTTTTCATTTCGATAATTTCTAGATCTAATTTAATATTAATAGTAATGATTTCTAATGCCAGTCTATTCGGATTTTAATGTATTTCGTCAATTAAAGAGCTTCCACGAGGTTGTTAGCTTATGTCTCCAGTAAATTGGTGGTTGAAATAGATCATTGCACTGAAATCACTGGTTTCGATACGATTATTCTACAATTTATTCTACTAAAAGGAAATGTAAATTTTCTATATCACGCACAGGGTGTTATTAAGTACGAAGCCCAACTTCAACTGACTAAGAATAAATCCTTGCATAAGCGCAGATCCGTAAATGCTTTATATTTTTAAGAAATCGTTTTCCGAAAACAATTTTAAAAATTTTTGATGAACATCTACAGAAATTGCGAAAGATAATTGATAAAACGTAAAACGTATATGTATTTAACAAGAAAAAGTAAAAAAATAGTTGAACCACTAATTTATCCTTCGCTTTTTAGCAGATATTCTATTTGTTCTTACAGTTTCACAGATTCTCCCTTTTTATGACCACCCGCAAAACTTTTCGAAGCAATCATTTGGATGCCATTCCCAACAGATACTTAACAACATCAATGCCATCGTTGTTTCATTTATTTACTAATTATGATACAATCATCTAATTATCCAATACAGACAACATTCAAGGGGTTTGCAGTTAAAATCCATCTACAAACGCATGTTAGCATTTAATGAAACCAGCAGTTCTCTATTACATACATTAAACACAGATAATCTAAAACAATTTTTATACATTGCTGAAACAACTGAAAACGTGTAATTACTTTGTTTCCTTAGATTACTAATTTTCTTGCGGAGTTTAGATGGAAATGCAGTTAAAGCGGCATTAACTAACCGAAATCGCTGACGCAAAATGTAGTTAGTTAGCATAAAGGCCGCTCCGTGCTTAAATAACAGTTATCGCACCTATTTTTAGTTATAAAACTAAGCACGTTTTTACTTACTCGAAGCTTATTTGCATATAAATGTTCGCCTACGTAAGATTTTTCCCTTCGATTTGCCCACAGGGCCAGCTTATCCTGATTTTCCATTCATTGTGCCCTGATAGTAGGCATACTGCAGTGCCATTAATTCTCTACTTGCGTTATTATTTATGTAAGTACGTAGTCAGATTTTCGCAAATTGCTCAAAGCGGAGATGTTTGGAAAATTAAATTTCCAACCAAGGGAACTATTACTGCACGTTTAAAGCGTATCACCAAGAAATGTCCTCCAGTGAAAAAGTATTGTAAATTTCATTTAATATTTATATCTTTCAACCTGTGTTTTGCTAAATATTCATCACTAAAGTAAAGAGCGACACACCGTATGTATTTTTCGTATTTTTCGGAATATAAAATCTCAAGAAATCAAAGAAATTGGAAAACGTGTTCTCTGTTTTTTTTTTGGACGGAAAAAAGTTGTTAAAGCACTTTCCTTATTTAAGATTCAAATCTCAAAATCTTCCTTTTTACTAAATATTTATGGATAATTCAATAAGTCAATACATTTTGGCAAAACACGAGTGTCAAGTAAATAGTTTAATAGATACCATCCAAGTAAACTGCTCAACCAATTAAATGTTACAGTGCCAAATTTGTTCAAACTTTGTAATTAGAATAAATTTTAATTCTGGAATTCTGCTTGAAGCGTATTTACTGTAATTCATTTTCTTTCAGTCTGTGTTTTTGTAAAAATTACGTACTTTTTATAAATTTCTTATAGGTTGGAAAAGAAGACAAGGCAAACTTTCTTGAAAGTTTGGCATGCTCCCAGTTGAACATAAAAAGCATTAATATGAACCTCATGTCTCAAGGAGATTTTTGAAAGTTTTGTCTATTTATTTTATTTACAGCGTGATCTCAAAAAATTAACTTTTTGGTGTTGCCGTGATAAAAATGTTTCCTCTTAAACCGATTTTTGAAATACAGATCGCATCTTGAAGTTAAAGTTTAATAATCGACCAATATTCTATATACAGGAATAAATGAACGATTTTTTTTTAACTAAATTTCACTTTAATTCAATGTCTGCCAGATTTCGAGAGCAGTTCTCAACCCTGTATATTGAATTTTCTACTTGAGTCGATTATGAGGTTTCAGTTTCTACATGAGCTGCAGATTTAAAAAAAGGCGAGAATTTCGAAAACCATTTCGATATATGCGGTTTATATTGATGCATTTTGTGGCGTTGAAAACCATAAACACATTTTTTGGTCTCAACAATGAGTATGCCGAATATTCAGAGAAGTAACATTGTTTCATTTTACAACTGTGGAAACTTACTCTGAAATAAATAATTTTTGCAAACCCAAGGCAGTCCCTGGGTTTGCACACAGAATAAGAATTGGACTCAATTAGACTTCAAACAGAATCAATCTCAATCTTTCTTGGGCAGTTTCTCCAATTGTTGCGCAGTTTAGTGTAATACTCAATCATATTATTGAAACAGGAGTTTGTTAAGTCATTGTTAAGAAATAGATAATACTGGTTTTAAATATTAAATTGTATTAAAACGTAAAAATATTATTTCTTGATAGGAAATTTATGAAAGTATCACGGCACTTATACAATAAATAAACATACAAATCTTGTTTAAACCGGCATATTAATAATAAATAAATATTTTTTAAAACAAATTAATATTTTACCGTCCTTTTTTCTAAATAAATATATATATGTTATACCGGATGTCTGTAAATTTTACAAATTATTCAGCCATTCAACTCAGTGTGTTAAAAATTATAAGTTTTGAAAACGATTTTTTCTTAGAAAAATGGAAATTTAGGATATTTATCTGGAGTTTGTTAGTATATTACGTAGGTTATGATGAAGCTTAGTTACTCATTTATGAATTACTTACATGGCAATAAAATGAAAGTAACAGTGGAAAATTGGAATTTCGAATAAAGCATAATTGCTGACTACTTGCGTTGCTTTAAGTTATTCAAATTGTTCAATAAACTTTTCACTATACATTTTATTAGTACTTAAATTAAAAATCAAGGTTTAACGCTTTTTGAAAAGCCTTGATTGCTGAATGTGAGATAATAGTGAAAACGGCTCATTCAAAACTAACCGTCTAATAAATTGATGATTTTTTAAATGAATAAATTGCTCTTTTAATTATACGCGTAGTAGGCATAGGCATAGCACGTTAGTGAATAGGAAAATTACAGATTAATTACATTTTTCCACTTTATCAGTTCCTACAAGTCTCACTCATAACCCGCTTGTTAATTCTATGAAAATTCGAATGGATTAAACCCTAAGAAAGCTCTGTGCATATGAACTTATATTAATTTTCTAAATTTTATTTTTTACCATTTGTATGATTTAGATTTCTGTAGCTGGGAAACTGTATAATGAATCATGTCTTAAATCTTCTCATTTGGAGCCAAAGGTTATGTAGCAAAAGCGTAGCAGAAACCATGGTTTTTTTCGACTTTAGAAAGGCTTTTTTTATAGAGTGTCATATTGGAAGACAGTGACAAAAGCGATGCAATCAGGCAAAAAAAGGGAGTAGAAAGGCATTACACATTTGACGTAGTTTTTAACGAGACATCTTTTCAAGAAGAAGTATATGATGTTACTACCAGAAGTTTGGTCAAGGACGTGTTAAATGGGTAGGTAGCAAACTACTTTAATACGAAAACAGGTAGATAGAAGATATTTTGCGACAAATTACTAATAGAAGATTTACCAGCCAATTTGCAAAAGTGCATTATAGAAAATCTAACGTTTCGATTCTTAGAAGTTTAAAAAACCAATAGTTTTTTCTTACGCAATTTTGAAAAATTATATTTTCATTATATTTTCATTAACAGATATAATGGAACGGTATTTGCTTATGGAGCGACCGGAGCTGGTAAAACTCATACAATGGTTGGTGATAGACATCATCCTGGGATTATGATTAGAGCATTAAATGATATATTTGAAGCTGTGAAGGATAAGGAAGACGAATACTCAGTAAGTATAAATTTACATATAAAAGCATAAAGTAAAAAAACTGACAGATATTTCTCAGTAATATTTCTCATAATATTTAATTAATTTTTTTCATATACCATTTTTTTTGTTTTTATTTCACTTATTTATTTATTCATTTATTCGACTTATTTTCAATACATTTGATTAACACGTTTCTCTAAAAACTTTTTATGTATACTTAAAAATACTCCCCTCGATAGTAATAGCAAATTGAAGCACGCAATATTACACGAAACTATTCAATAAGCAGTAAAAGAATTAATTGTGCTATTAATCGAATTAATGAGTCTGAAACTAATAACTTTATTTTTTTGTCGTTATTATTCCTTTGAATATTTAAATAGCAATAGAAAAAATTATATTCATATGTTGTTGACATTAACTCTTCCTCTAATTAGAACATGAAAAAACGATTTTGAATAAAGACAAGATTTGTAAAAAACTACTACATTTCAATACAATTTTTAGGTGCATTCGCATATATAAATATGAAAGTTGAAGATTTTGTTGCCAACTTTCATATACTTAGTCAGTACGTATATCGTTATGTTATGAAAATATAATTGAACAGCAATAGCGGGCAACCTTACAACCAGTTGTAAGAAAAGGCATATCGATTATTTCAAATTGATATAATGAGGGAATCATTAATTTTCATGTCAGTTTTATAATGGAGATCTAACCCGGTATTATGTACACTAAGTGAAAGGGTTCGCTGGAAAATTGTATCACGGTTAAGAATATCGATATTTCAAATTCTGAAAACAGTCCTTTTTCTAGCGAAGAAAATTAATTAATAAGTCTAGGCATTGTAAGAGGGCAAAAAACTTGTTTATACTCCTGCTTAAGACTGTTACCTTCGGTAATATTTAAGTCGAGCTTTTGATTAACAACTTGTATTTGCTTTCAAACTCATTTATTCTGAATGTAAATAAAGGTCAATATTCACAAATTAAAGCAAAACTCATGTTTCAAAGTTAGAGCTAAAAATATGTACATTTACAAACTGCGCATTTAGTAAGGAATTTTTCATTTAGTAGTTAACTATAGTGCAATTTTCTGTGTACGGTAACTTGACTAAACATTTAATGGTTCGTTCTGTTTGAGGTCACCATGTCTTATTTGGAGTTGTATAATGAAAATATCCGAGATCTGCTGAATCCCGCCTCAGGCTACCTAGAGCTAAGGGAAGATTCCAGGGGAAGGAGCATACAAGTCTCAGGTTTAACGGAAATATCGACCACAAGTACAGACGAGGCAAGTAGAGCATAAATAAATAATCAAAAGGTAACATAGAGCAATAAACAATATAACCCAAATTAGCTACAGTAGGTAGGTAGGTATTCAAGGTTTTAACTTGGCTTGCAAGTAGATCTGAAATATTAGAGAAATTAATGATATGAAATTTGTATGCATATTCATAAATATGTTCACAACTTGATTATAAAATTATAAACTCTGAGGTAAATGCTTAAAACATTTGCGTATGACCTTAACTTGTAAACATGCAAAACGGCATATACCTGTGGTTGAAAACTTAAAATCAGTGGTTTACTAATCTCGCAAAAATAAATCAATCAAGCTTAATCTAGCTTGCACGATATTCAAATTAAATTGGCATGGTTTAATAACGAAATTTCCTGACAAATTACTTTGAAATGCAAATATGTCAAACTTTCAGTTTTATGCCTGAAAAGTTAAGTGCAAGCGGAATGTAAAAAATCTACATATGTATGATGTGTAGAGTAAAACATGCACACATAAAAGCAACAGTCTTTTTGTAAGAATTCACAATATAACAGATATATAAACTTGGACAACTTAGGAGATTTGTGTGCTAAACTCATACCAGGGCAAGCACATAGCACACTCTTATCTATCTGTAGGAAAACTGCGTGTCGAATCTTTATTAGTTTATTTGAGATTTTCGCTAAGAACAGTTCGAGAGAACGCTGATTATACAAAGTGAGAAAGTGTGAAACATTTTCATTATCTAAATTTTCTGATTTTGCTTAAAAGTAAGATACAAAAATAAAAAAACCAAAATTAAAAATCACAAAGAAATATGTAAGAAGCTTCTACGTTCTATTGCATTACTAGCAAGCGATGAACAATAAAAATGGTTATGATGAATTATTCAGAACAACGATGAAGATGCACAAATCTTCAAAACAAATCTGAAAGAGTAGGATCGCCAATTTTTTAAAATTATCCAGAAAACGGTAAATATGGCGTTATCAGCATCTATATCAAACATTCTATCAGAGTTTTATCAAAAGTTCTCAAACTTTTCGAATTTAATCCATGTTGCGGTTGATAATTAACCATAAGGACTGTAATTCGAAGGACTAATAGGACACAATGTACGAGAATATAGAATCAAATGTTTAAATAGACGACAGTAAGACAGACCTTCGCGTTTTGTTTGATCTAGGAAAATATTAACATTTCATCGGTTATAACGTTTATCTGCATAGACCTGTGGTGTCATCAATTATTCGCTTTTACTTTTACTATTAAATTATTAACCGTACGAACCTTGATAGAATGTGTCGAATTTCCATTAGAAAATATACCTCCAATTGACCTTAAGATGGTCTTGAACATGTCGATTTCAGCCAATGAATTACAGAAGTAATTCCTCTGGCTTCCAATAATTATAACAGAATGATTGTACATCACGCGATGTCTAAGAAAATCCATCAAGTGGATAGTCAGTTAATTAAATTATCCCTTAACCTTAACAATGAGCCGTTATCCTACATTTGTGAACCTTCGCAGTTAGTGGCTCCCTTTCGCTTTAGGTATAGGTTTGTCCTATTTGTGTATGTTTTTATTGATTATTATTTCAGTTAGGCATTGTTTACTTGCCTGTGGATTCTAGGGTTTCATCCTATTAGATAATTGCCAATAAAATTGTTCCTGATAGAAAGAAATATTTATGTAATGTCCAAATTCGTTAATTACTTTACTTAAATAGAAATATTCTATAAAAAAGTTAAATTAACAGTGAATTAGTTATTAGCAATTATAGTTGAAAATTTATTTATTAAATAATTACCTACTTCCAGGAAAACTTTGCAATTCTAAATTTAGTTGAATTATCTATTTATAGACTGTCGTTATCTGGTAAAAAATTTAAATAAAATAATCAAAGAGAAATTTATAGAAATGTTATAATGCATGTCTTACGTGTCGGAGTCAATTAGCAACTTCCTTGCATTAAAAGGCTAACCAGTTAAATCACTGATATATACATTAAAGCAATGGTATTATTTTATGTTTCATTCAGTAATATTTGTTAAAGAAAGTTATCCTCAAAGAAATGGCGGCCGAGCCCTTTGTAACATCTCGAAAGAATCTAAAAATAAATCCTAATTTTCTGGTCAGACTAATCTATTTGCGTTTTAAAATTGCATACGAAGGTCTTTGGAATTTGAAATTTTTCAATTTTTCTTATACCACATGTTGCCGATTTAATTTTTTAACTATGGGAGCTACCTAACTATTCTGACATTTTCCTAAAAATGTTTCTGTTTTAGAAGACTGGAAGGTTTCTAGAAGATTTGCAGATATAATTTATGTTATGAGATTTTTTGTGTATGAAGTAAAAAAATTTTAAAAAAATTGTTAAATTTGGTAAACCAACGTGCAATAAGTAGTTTTGCATATTTTAAAGTTTTTTGACCGCTGTTTTGAACGTAACCAGATATAGAAAATCTATAATGATTTTCCTTGTATATTAATGGACTTATATGGAAAAGTTATAATCTGGCCTCTATTTAACACGAGACTTAACTCACATTCATGCTGATTAAAAAGCGTTTAAATAAATTACTGTTGGGTCATGCGGACTTGAAACACTGAATGATTAATTTAGTTTCTTTTTGGTTAATGGAACTACTATCGATCTGTGCACCTTGTACGGCCAGCAAGTTAAAAATTGAAAAATTTCCCCGACCAAATGTTGATAATTACCCTTGACGCCTACACTAATATTCAAGAGAGTTTGAATCCGAAACACCAAACGCTTTTGCAAAACTTGAATTTTTCTTCAGATCTTTAAAGCAGGTAGTTTATTATCTTAATTATTTGTTGCAAAAAGAACCTTGCTTAAAATAAAAAACAATACCAAAAAGTTAAAATAAACTTATTTAAATAATACTCCGATATTTTTCTTAACTTTCCAAGGGGTTCATTTCAATCGAGGCTACTAGTTAACGTTCAGAAAAACTCTGCTCGTACATTATTCACGAGGATAACACAACATTTAGGTATATAGCTGTTGTATTGATTGTGACAACTAATAATTATCTAATCAAAAAATGTTTATATAGCAATTGAATACAATTTTTGTAAGTGAGCTTTATTCCACATGATTTATTTAAAAAGGTGGTATAAAAACTTATTTTTGAAATTTCAAATCGCGTTTTATTATAATTTTTCCTTGACTAAAGAAATGCAAAGGTAAAGTGAAGGATTGTGGAGGTGATTCTGAGAAATGTTAATTGACATTTTAAATAGCAAATATTTTAGATTTACATATTTTTCCAACTTTAGGTAATGCAACTTTTGCAAAAAGGCAACAAAGCACGCACTGTGGAACCAACAGCCATGAACCAAACGTCTTCTAGAAGCCATGCTCTGCTTAGTGTGACCGTTAGGTACGAACGAATGCTTACAACATGTTGCTTATAGTAAAAATGCTTTGAAAAACCAAAAATTTAACTTTGATTGACTTTTAATAATTTTCAATTATTGATAGGCATACTGTACCTGTAAATAAGAGAGATCATTTGAGGATGAGAATTAAGCAAGGGCGGCTTTTTATGATCGATTTGGCTGGATCGGAAAGAGCGAACAAGACCAAGAACAGAGGGAAACGGCTTCAGGAAGGTGCTCATATTAACAGGTAATTATGAAAATAATTAAAAGATGTAGGAAAATAATTGGATCCTTAAAGAAATTTCTTAGATCTTTTAAAACCATTAAACATTGATGTCATTATTTATAACCATCGTTTTTGAAATTACCGTTTTCTGCATTTCTGAAATAAAGTCGCTGTTGCTATTTTAAAAGATATTTATAGCTTTCACCGCCATTACTGTATTATGTTCATATTTTTCTTTGCAGTCGAGGTTAATGAAACTGTTGTATTACTAACTTAATATAAAAACGAAAATAATAAAATAATTTTTGAGGTTTACGAAATAATTTTTCTGACTACTTGTTTTTACTTAAAAAAAAACTACTATCTACTAAACTACTAAAAAAACAAAAAACTATTGTCTAGTAAATCAAATCGTTTAAGACATTGACCAGGAAAACCGTTGAATAGCCATTGTTCCACTAAAATCCATCTAATAATTTATATTATTACAAAGTCGCCATTCGCAGCTATTTCAGGAATGAAGCACGTGTCTAAGTTTTAAGTAAGGATATAATTGATTAGGCTTTCAAGCTAAAAAAGTACAAGTTATTCAGAAATTGATTCAGTCGAGTTTAATTTGGATACGTAAATAGCTAATGAAAATATATGAGGCGGGTTTTCTTTTAATTTTTGTTAGTTTACAAGAATAATTATTATATATTAAATGTATTAATAATAAATGGAAATAGTAATAAAGATTAGCTAACAACGTTTTGATTCTCTTCAATCTTATTACGCTATTATAATTCTATGTGACTCAATAAATTAACCACAATACTGAACGACTACTAATTTACCGGCAAATCGTTAATTCGATTATCATAAAATAATTGTAGGTAAATCGGTTTAATAATAGTTGCCTATCATTTTAAGAAAATTAAGAAAAAGCGTATTTAAGATATTGATTATATGATAATGATATATTTTAATTTTAGCAATATTTTGAGTAGTATAAAATAAATAAATAAACTTAGGTACAGACCGTATTGAAACAGTTAAATGTATAGAATCTTCGAAAATATTGTTTTTCTTAATTAGCGTTCTTTTAAATTTTTAATGGTGCCTATTTTGAAATGCCAATCACACCAATTACTCTATCGGCAACTACTCTATAAATCGATTTGACTACTAAATAAAAATGTATCAAATTATAAGGTTTTTGTAGCTTGATTATTGAATTTTAATCCGGAAATATTACTTTGCGCCATTGCCGAATTAATGGTTCAATAAATAATAGCTTTTCCGAACATGCGCTACGTAAATAATAAATTGCTATAGACTGAGAACACAGATTGGTTATTTCAGTGGTTTGTTCTAACGCGAAACTAAACGTTGAGGAACCATCAGCGTTCAAGTGCAAATAAGCACAACTTTACTTGCATTTAATTATTTCACACATAAAGGTATGTTGAAGTAACTGTTTGTTTGTATTCCCATTAACTTTTCGTGGATTGTCCAGAGAATAAAAACCTCCCTTGCACTATTTTGTTTAGGGCTGTAAAAAATCCTAAAATATTTTTATGACATTCACTTACAGCATTTGCAGCAATACTATAACATTTTCATTCATGCAAAATGACTGTTTCCATACATTCGTCCACTTTTCTTTTAGGTCATTACTGGCTTTGGGCAATTGCATAAATGCTCTAGCTGGAGGTGCGAGATACGTAAACTATAGAGATTCCAAGCTCACAAGATTACTTAAGGACGCTCTTAGTGGAAATTGTAAAACCGTGATGATTGCTCACGTGAGTCCATCAGCTAATCAAAAAGATGAATCTAGAAATACGTTGATATATGCCGACAGGTAAGAAAATAAGTGCAATTTAATTTTTAAATTTTGTGCAATGCTGCTTTGATCACTTATCCTGTTGGTATTGATCTTCAAAGCTCCTACTCAATAGAAGGTCCCAGCGGTGAAAAATTTACAATTTTAGATTCATTTTGAATTGTTTTTCTAGGGCTAATAATATTTCAACAAAAGTGGAACGAAATGTCTTCGATGTATCCTACCAGGTCACTCAGTATCAGACCGTGGTCAATGAATTACGAGCTGAAATTTCAAGGTATTTTCCATTTTAACAAGTTGCTTCAAAAACTCATTGTATTTTTGAAGGTTGCAAACTAAAATGAAAGAAGAACGTCCACGTTCAGCAGATATAAGCAAAATGAACGCGGAAGAGAAGAGTGAAGAAGTCAGAAATCTTAGAGAACAAATAGTTGAAACATTTAAAACGCAAATGAAACTCAGACGAAAGCTGATGGAAATTGATGCTCATTTATTGGGTGTGTATGCAAATGTTCATTCGAAAGAACTATAATAAAATTCGATTGTTTATTTCATTGAAGTTATTTTTGTTTTTAATTTCACTAACTCTTTGAGTTAGTGATTATTGAGTTAGTTATTAAATGTCAAGGCGTAATTTCAGGCCTTGGAATGGAAGCTGAAAGGCAGCATTTAATAATATCCCACTGGGAATCGAGAAACAATAAACTGTACAAAAATGGGGTGAACGCGAGTAGAGCCAGAACACAACAAAGCATAAGGTAGTCTGCTTTTTAAAGGAAGTTAAAGTATTTATTTTGTTCTTTCTTTCATGATTTGTACGTCACTTTAAATAAAATAACTCGGATTGATAGAAAAAAGTTTCTTGATTGTAGGAGAAGAAAATTAGCAACTGCCGACGGTTTTAGATCCGCAGGCAATGAAGAAGATATGGATTCAGATGCAGATGGAGAAGAAGCAGATAGTGAAACGGCAGGTAACTGGAAACTATATTTATTTAAGACCCTTTTTATAAAAAGTACAAATGTGAATTTTTGCGGTTTCTAAATTACTTTTTATAGTTAATTGCTTGAGAATGGTTTGGTTTTCAAATAGGTAACTTGTCGACTTTCAAAGTCACTTCCTTCCTCGTAAAATCAACTTCAACAACTTCAAGAACAGAAAAAAGATAATGTTTAACTGAGCGCAGTTTTATCCAAGATTCAGTTATCAGTTATCAGATTTTTATCAGTTTCAGAATAAATGCGGATTTTTTTTCGTTTTTTCATTCATTTAAACGTTGAAAGAAAACTTGCGTGCCTTTTCTCATCAATTCCTCAGCATTTTTTTATAAATTAAATTTTACCAACTAATTTACAGTCCAGCAAGCATGGGGAGAGCTGGCAGATATTGAGAGAGAGCAAGATAGGTGGACGGAATTAAGGGGGCATATTGAGCTGAAGCTGGAAGCATGTAGACAAAGAGGCGTTATGTTGGAAGACGTAAGTTTCCTTAATAAAATAATGTAATAAATAAACTGAAATCTATTCCAACAAATTGAACCAGTATCACAAATATACTCACTGTCATCTTCTAGAAATTGCCTTCATTGCTCTCATCAGATGATGAACGTGAAATATTAGCTCTAATATGTAGAGTTCATGAATTGGAAGCAGATAAAATGGCCCTTCAATCGGAAAGGTTAGTAAGACAGCATGAATTGAAACGTCGAGATTTGCTGATCATCAGGTATGATCGACAAAGGCAATTGTGCGAAGAAATTATTACTCGACAGCGGCAACTGATCGAAGGTACTATAATAAGTGATTTAGAAAATAGTCCTAAAACTTCAGAATTTCGTCTCTATACAGAAGCAAAAGTAAAACTGCCATCTGACCTGCAAGAACTATATCAGATGTATCAACAGGAAATTCATGCGGCCACTTATACCGACTTCAACCCTCCTTCCACGGCTGGCGGTTGTTCAATAGATAAACTTCCTCCCATAAGTAAAATGTAAGCGCTAAATAATTAATTGTTCTCACGTGTACAGTAGCATATTTCGTGTGTATTCGTAACTCTATTAAATACTTATAGTTACAGCGATCCCATGTTTAGACCAACTTTAACATCAGATCCAAGTGTCTCTCCTCCTTCTTCATCAGAAAGTGGAGGAGACGAGAACATGCCTAAGGAGTCCAGCATAGATAGAGTCATGGGACATGTAGTTACTAGACCAGGAGCTGCAACGCGATTGCCACCTTTACCTCCAAGTCCTCCTATTCGGTTGAGCAGTATCTCAAAAGATTCGGCACAGTAAGGAATATTAGTATATATTTTCATTCAAATTGAGGATACAATAATACTAGAAATTTTCAATCTTCTGAAGGAGAAAACATTACATGTTTGCAGTTGCCGAAGAAAATGGTGTTAAATTCAATTTCATCTACTCTATAGTTCTCCCATAATGTTATAATTGAGTGCGTCATTTAGTTAGTGCTGAAATTGCCAACTTATGCAAAATATGCTAAAATAATTCAAATTTTTTTTCAAATAATTTATAACATACTTTACGATTATCAAATCTGATGAGCGATTAGTATAAATCTGCTGATTGCAAAATATGTTTCTAAAACTTCCCTCTGAATATGTTTTGCTTATGTAGTGCGTTTAGGTACATTTTAGTGACTGGCGTTTTTTTACATTATACCTAACTTTTAAAAATTAAAAGTTAAGTTAAACAATGAAAGCAATTTCGCAATTTTCTTCATAAAAGCAAAATGTTTTCCATGATTGTTGAATTATTTTTGATTATTGTTTGATCATTTCATGATTGTGCAATAACTCATTATTTATTTCTCAATTTAGTATCATGCGAAGAGCTATCAGCGAGGACAGGATAGCAAACACTCCTGGGCCTTCGTCGAAAGATTAATTTAATTACTTAAGTCACTTGTAAATACACCAGTAATTATTTATATTTTTAAGTAAATTGATATTTATTAGTAAATTTGTAATTGATAATAAAAATTAAAACAGTACTTTCTCAAATACATTGATTTTATCGAACGGGGCAATTTATTAAAACCATTAGTTAAAACCAAATGTGTACTTAAATTTAGTATTAAATTTAATTCTGCTAAACTTTTGGGTTTCGCACTTAAAATAATTTTAAAAATTCTTCAGTTATACATACAGGGTGATTTAAAATTGGCGCCATGCCTTTTAACCGGCTATAGGGGCTCAGTTAGAGAGTTTTCTAGAATATTACAGTTGAAGAATTCAATCGAAGATCGAATTTCAACATTGTTATTAAGCATGATTTTGAAAAGATCGTATGTTTGATTGGCATCCTATTGGAATACTTTTTCGAAAAGAAAAATTACGATCTTTGCTTCAAATTACGAAAATTTTTGATATTTACACAGTCTTCTACAATTTTTTGATGAAAAGTCATTGCGGCAATGATGTTTTTTGTAATTAACAGACAGTTACAGGTAGATACACTTTGCCACTAATAACAATAATTTGATAAACTGTGACTTATTTTGAAGCTCCTTTCACAAAATGTACACCAACAGCGAATTTGCGAATATGCGATCAGTTATGGGTAAATGACACATAGCAGGAGCTGTACGAATCAGCAAAAAGCTAGAGACTCCAGAAATAGACGCAGATAGTGGACAATCTAAAGGTGCTATTCCTAGAGAAACACCTAGAAACAACCTAGAGTTACACACATTACCATGTGTGTAAGATACACAGTACACTAGAACACATTAAATTTCTGACCTTCTGAACACCGGTACAAATTGAACAACACTTTAGCTGACTACTGCCAAAAGGGCACGAAAAATGATTGGGACACAACATGATTGGAGTTAAAAGGGCACAACTTCGAACACTTCTTGTGATTTAAAAACTTAATTGTATTTTATTTGAGCGATAATATTGATCAATGATACATAACCTTTAACTGGTGGTTTTGGATGACAGATGTGACGGATTTAGGTATATCACTTATTTACCCCAAAAAGGTGGCAGCACTGATGGCAAGGTGGCACTCTTGTCCTAACCTCAAAGTATGTTATTGTCTCTTTTATTTTCTTTGTTTAGTGTACGGTTACCGGAATTTTTCATAGTACGAAGGAACACTTATTTACGTAATGTTCATTAGGCAGATTACCTAGAAAAACATTATTGCCATCCTTATGATCTAGTTTTTTGCAAATATCTGAGTTCTTAATCACAATCTTTTGTTTTTAGTATTTTTACTATAGTGTCACGCGTAATAATTAAATAATCATTTTATTAATTAGAATGTTTGAAATCTATTTTTCATTTTTTTAAATAGAAAAAAAAGAATAACAATAAACAACTACATACTTCGCAACATTTCTTTAATTTGTCTTGTTGAATGTCTTAAATAACTTTGCTCAGAAAATTCATTTTTCGCAGAAATCACCGATTAATAATAGACAGAGGCTAGAAAAGATTCAGATTATAATTTTTTTAATAATTTTATCATTTATTCGTTAATTTTAGGCAGATTCGTTCAGAAAAATTATTTATTTATACATAAAATCAGGAAAATTTGCGCATATAGTTTAATAAAAGCAGATGATTGAAAATGAAGTAGCAAAATCGTGATTATCCAAAGTGAACATAACTCCAGTAGAACAAATTGTAGATTACAAACATTGTCGGAAAGACAATTCTAGCTTTTCGGTCGATCCAGATAGCAACTTCTTGTGGAGTCATTTCCGCCCAAGTCTGTTGCGCTGGATTTGGAGTAGGATTGGCTGATCCTGAACCATTATTGTCTCCATTAGCCGGAGTATTAATAGAGGGGACATTTAAAGAATTTGTAGAACCCTACGAAACAAATGGTGCAGTTAAGTCTTCATAGCGCAAACAATATTCATTTTGAAGTTACATTCATAATGTTGTAAATGAGAGTCAAATAGAAGTTTGATAACAAAAATATATTCTGTTACAAAATTATTTATCTCTAGATATGTGTCTTCATATAAAAGCCCTTAAAATTATTGGATGGAAGCAGGAGAAACTTGAAAAAATAAACTAGTACAGATCATTCTAGTGATGCGGAATCTGAATGGGTTTCAAACAAATTTATTAACTGATTAATTTAACTTTACTTTTCAAAAAAATAAATTATCTAGTTACTTTTATCAAGTAAGAATATTTTGGCAAGTCTAAGCAAAAAAAAATTTTTGGAAAGTTTCTAATTTGCATCTTTGAACATTTGTTTATTTAATTTGGCAATAAATATAAACTGGACCATTAATTGAGAAGCTTTGAAGATTGTTCAATAGTTTCCATTAAAACACCACAACTTACATGCTCAGCCAGATAAGTGTCTGCCTGTTTGGAATCCAGGCTGGAAAATGATGCGGATTTCCTCAAATCCTGTCTTGCCATTCTGGGAGAAATTGCTCCTTTAATAATGTATTTACTGCTGTGCTTTACAAGCTCAACTTTCTTCCTAAAATGTAACTGACAATCTAAATACATTTTTCAGGGAGAACGTGTTTCGAAGTAAATGTTTGAGAACTCTTGAAATATATTTTGGGCAAGTTTTACCGAGCTTTGCACAAAATCGTTTGAGCGAACTTTAGTTAGCAATTTCGATTACTAGCATATTGGAGGAAAAATTTAATTGCAAAATTTTTAAACAATTCAGAATGAACGATAATTATTGGGTTTGAAATAATTCAGTGGGCTTCGAATCCACGAAAAGAAAATACATACTTTCGCCTCCAAATTACGTTAACAAAAGCAAATTCCGCCAATGAACAAAATATAAATGCTGCACCACCAAAGAACCAAATTTCACTGGCTTTCACATAAGGCACTTTGGGAAGGTTCTTCATTAGGTTTCCGTTCAGAGTGATAAACGACAGCATTGTAGACGTTCCTAAAAATTGGATTTTTAAATTTGAACTATTCGAGTGAGAAGCAGTTATACCCAAGACTGTTCGAGGAGGCGCAGCATCAGCTTGTATCCAAAACGAAACCCAGGACATGGCTATTAAAAATATGGAGGGCAGGAAGAATTCCAAAATGTAATAGCCAGCCTCCCTTTTTAATTGAAAAGTGAAAATCAGCGAACTGTGTGGATCTTCTGCAATAAGCAATGAAGTATATTATAGTTGGAAAAACATGTGAAATAGCTCACTCCATTCTCTGCTAGAAGAGTTGCTTATGGACACTTTGGCATATTCAACGGATATACCATCTAGGGAAAACTCTGTCAGTTGTAAATCATCTGACACAATATAAGGATCATTTTTAGACCACTGGAGTTGGAGACTAGTTTCATTGTAAACCCCTAGAAGAACACATTGTTATCTACTGTGCTAAACTTGTGTTGCTGCAAGTAAATTATTAAGAAAAGTAATGTGAACGCAGGTCAAAATGTACGTCGTTTGAGAAAAACAAGCTGCGGAAAATTTAACTTTGAGAATGGCTTTTCTACAGTTGGTCCTAAACCTGTAAAGTTAATAGGATGAAGGCTGGGATAACCAAACTGTACTCTCTTTGGCTTGGTTTGAAATAAAATTACTTGTATTTTCCATGAGTCAAGATTATGGAAGAATGGCAGATAAAACGGAGTAGAAACATTTACAGGAATATTTTTTGCAACATGAAATCAAGAATAATTTAAAGAAAAGGTGTCATCCAACATTTCGGTAAGGCGCACCGGTTTTGAAAATAATAGGATCAGAATTGTAATGGGAAATACAGGAGAGCTTGATTGTTATCCATAGAATAAAATATTTCATAATTTCTGTTAGATTGATGGAAAGTGATGAACATGTTTCAATTTAGACAAAATCAGTAATTCGCCCTCGTTTCATACGGCTTTGCGTAATGCGTTTATGTGTGCAAATACTTACAGCTCGACCAAATTAGCTGACAAACTTGCTGATCAAACGGAAATTTCCTGAGATTCATCGAGCAGTAAAAAGTGGCGGTCATTCTATATGAATATGATACATGACCAGTTGGGGTTATTTGAATAAAAACATCCTTCCTGAAATAGATAAGTAATAATTTTTAATTTATAGAGATAAATCATAAATCATTTACGTTGGCCAACCTCATCAAAATTAGTAGATATTAGTATATGTAAGTAATATGTGTATATATATGTATGAAGTAGTAGTAGTGTAACTAAACACTTTTTCAAACTGCTCACCTATCTAGGCCCATCAAATACGAAGTTTTCTCGTTTGTAATAAAAAGATGCGGAACCCATATCTTCGCCTTTAAAGCTTCCTGACCCACCACCATGCCTCTATTTGGGGATAGTTTTTCAAAGTTCAGTCGATCATCTCTAAAGTGCGTTTGAACTAACATGTGAGTTTTAAATTGCTGTAAAAGGTAAAGTAAGCCGTTTGTTTTATACGTGATATTTTCTTACGAACTGTATTGCCGATATTCTCAATGTGTTTGACGTCAATTTGGAAAACAACCTGAACGGGCAGACTGCTAGGTGGCCTAGAAAGATGGTCATACCGGCAACTGTGAGTTAATTGAGAAATGAAATCCTCCTGAGTCAAATCGTCCAAATGGGGCTCGAACGGATGGCATGTAGAGGAGATATTTTCATATATCCTGCAGCAGTCAAACAACGCAAAGTATATGCATAAAGAACATATTAATTGAATCCAATGAATGCTTCCGTTTTATAAAGACAATTAAAGACAATTTTTCAACACCAATTAAATGAAACAAGACAATACCTCTCATATATTGCTTCACTCGTTCCGATTGTAATCCAGCCTCCACACAAAACCACCAAAGTGAACTTCATGTTCCACATTGGAAAAAATGTGATGTTAAACCTATATGGTACGTATCTGAAAGATTCAGCACATTATAGTGAGTATTTGGCATTACTGAAGTCACCAGGGACGTAAAAGTATAAAGCAAAGATGTGCTTAGACTGTGCAAATACATGTTTTATTCACTCCTGTTGTGTTGTATTGTTTACACTCTGTTTTATTATTGGTAGTAAAGTTGTTGTGCCGGTTCGATTTTCTGTTTGTTCGTATCTACTTTCTAAGTGCCAACCATATACTAATAGCATTTATTTGGCAAACAATAGGTGTTATAAAATTGCAAATGCTCTACATTCAGTTCAATAAAAGGGAACAGTGGTGGTTAAGGTGGTGGTAATGGATTCCGTATATTTTGTTAATAATTTTTTAATTGCGCTTAATTGTCTAAAGCTCAAACTATATTTAATTTTCATTGCATACATGATTATGCCTTTTGTTGCGTATTAAAATAGCACATAATTAAACTTATCAATCAATATATGGGTTTTTTATTAGCGTTAATCGCTTTCAATCTTGTTCGTTCTTCGAAACCTTATGGAAGATAATCTTAAAAAAATATTTTTATGTATGTGAGGAAATATATTTTGTGGCAGATTGGCTATTGGTTCTAGTTGGAGAAGCCTAGTCCTGGAAAAATCGTTATGGATTTAATAATGAACAATAGGATAATTCAAAGATCACAAATTAGATGAAGGGCTAGTTTTCAGCAGACTACTCAGTATATCAGATGATTTATGATATCAGTTGGTTTTTTCAGACTATTCCATAATTTCCTGCTGCTTTGCCTGAGTCCCTTTCTGATGTAAATCACGTCTTATGATCGAATGTTTCATTGAGCCAATAGCTGCCAAGCTTGTGTTATTTATATATTTTTTTTAATTTGGATTGATTTCTTAGTGATTTCTTTCTTGAGTTTTGGTTATTTGTCATTAGTTTTACTCAATTGTCATATTTTCCATGCAATTTAATTTATCCTTATCGTCTGTTATATTTTTGAGACGTAATTGTTAACTTAATATTTGTTCTGCTGTTGGCCAAGACTCATGGATTATGCAATAAAAATTTCCTTCGTATGCAGTTCGTTATTGTTTTTTTTGCACGCAAGTGTTATCAGTTCGTTCATTCATACAAAATTATTGATCGTTTCCTTTCCTATTTTTTTCTTCATTTTTATGATCTTCATTTATAAAACGTTAAAATTGCTATTCTATATTCTAACCTTGTTGAATTGGGTTATAAATTGTCGTACTTATTCCTTTAGAAATTAAATGTGGCTACTAATTAAAATTACTCTTCACATTTACGTTACCTCTACTTACAGGTTAATTCTGGTATCCAAAACAAATGATCAAATTTGTCAATTGCTTTATTTGCGAATTCAGTTCTTCTGTTGTAAATAATTATTATCTTATATTCCATTTAATCAAATACAAATTGTATAAATTAATTTAATAAAAAGCTAGTTTTTTAAAGTTATAGTATGTCTTTTCAAAGTTTACATAAATAGAACTTTCACTTCTTTGAGTTTTTCAAATGCGTATAAATGAGACTATTATCGGGTTATTCAAATCTGTTTATTATCAACAAGCTCAATAGAGCATCCATAATTAATTGTGAGAAATATAAAAGTTTCCGGGCTAAGATAAGAACAGTAAATAAATATGTACAAAGTTGCTTAGAATATATCACATAATGTTCTAATCTAAAATAATGCCATACTATTTTATCAGATCATCTATCATATTTCTTGTATGTACATAAAACAGTTCAATTTTACCTTTGTTGAAATGATTCTAATCAAATTTAACTATTCCGAAATTTACTAAGTTGACTTTATATAGAACTTTAGCATTCAACTGATGATATCCGCTATTTGTTCTAAAAGATTTATAGAGAGGGAGATTTAAAAAGTTATGAAGATGCTGTGTTAGATAAGGTGATTTGAAGTATAGTCTCGAAAAATTGTAAAGAAGGCTTAGCGTTGTATTTACTAACAGCAGAATAATAAATTAAGGAAATAATCATTTTTTGTTCAGTTAGTACCTTGATATAATCTGCTTATCTCTCAACGAAACCAGATCTAGAATAATATATTTGCATATTTGCTCGTATTGAATATTACGACAAAAATGTTAACATCGTTAGTAGTTTTAAAAAATTACAGTGCAGAGAAGCATCTGTGGAAAACAGAGTATATTTATAATAAGATACAGTCTAGAGTAGGTTAAGAAGCATATTTTATCTGGGTTAGAAGACTGTGCAGCAATTCAATTAAAACATTCATTTCCACTTTTTTTGTCGAAAATAGCTTTGATAAACGAAAGAGTAGAAACGATTAATAAATACAAGAACTTCTTCTAAAGATTTTGTTTTAGAAGCATGTTAAAGTATAAAAGCGAATAGTAATTGACTAATTCAGAAGAAACCTTACAGTATTACATTACTCAAAAATATTTGAAATCGGATAGTTTCCTCGTCTGAATGGTGATGGCGGCAGAAAAGTGTTTTTTGTTTACAATTTTGAGTTGTTTTCAATCTCTTTACTAGCCCCAAAATAGCAATTCTCTTGAACGAATTTATTATTTCAGTAAGGTTATGCGTCAAGCAAATATTGAAAAAATGTGTTATTATTCCCTAATACATGAAAAGTGCTTTTCGAGACTTTTTGATGGCTTTACGCGGCAATAAAATATTCTCTATTACAATAGGTAGACATATCCCCAGTAGAACAAATTGTAGATTGCAAACATAATCGGAAAGACAATTCTAGCTTTACGATCGATCCAGATTGCGACTTCATGAGGAGTCATTTCCGCCCAAGTTTGTTGCTCTTGAGTGGGAGTTGGAGGGCTCGAATCTGGAGCTTTGTTTTCTCCGTTAACTGGCATATTAATTGTTGGCACGTTCAAGGAATTTGATGAACCCTAAATTTTGAAAGAAGATTTATATGCAATCAGTAATATTTATTAATTTTATATAATTAATTTAGCTGAACTTACATGAACAGTGAGATATGTTCCAGTGTGTTTTGAGTCGAAGCTAGAGAATGACTCTGATTTCCTCAAATCCTTCCTTGCCAGTCTTGGAGATAGGGCGCCTTTAATAATGTATTTGCTGCTATGTTTGGCAAGCTCCAACTTTTTTCTAAAATCACAATTTTTGGTTCAATATGAGTAATTTCTAAAGAATGCAAAGGATTATGAAACTCTCCACTATATATGTAGGTTGATCACAGTTATTTCTTACTTGCGCCTCCAAATTACGTTAACAAAAGCAAACTCTGCCAGCGAACAAAATATAAATGCGGCGCCTCCAAAAAACCAAATCTCGCTGGCTTTCACATAAGATACTTTAGGCAGGTTCTTCATCAAGTTTCCATTGAGGGTAATAAATGAGAGCATAGTCGATGTACCTGCAAAAAAGTTGTTTAAAATGCGCATTTGTTTGAAGTACGAAGTCCTACCTAAGACTGTTCGGGCAGGCGCAGCATCAGCTTGTATCCAGAAGGAAACCCATGACATGGCTACCAAAAATATGGAAGGTAAGAAGTATTCTAAAATGTAATACCCAGCTTCCCTTTTCAATTGTAGTGTGAAAACCAACGTACTATAAGCTTCCTCTGAAATATTGTAAAAGCTCTGCTTAAATAAATTTCTTCCAGGAAATTACGGAAATCAGAAAATGGATAACAATTACTTACTCCATCCGCTACTAGAAGCATTGCTTATAGACGACTTTGCATAATCCACAGATATGCCAACCAACGAAAACTCTGTCAGTTGTAAAGTTTCTGACACTATATAAGGCTCAGTTCTGGACCATTGTAGCTCGAGACTTGATTCATTATAGGCCCCTAAAGCGCAACAAAATAAAATTAGGGGAAATATTTTATTATTTGAAAAATACTTACAGCTGGACCAAATCAACTGGCAAGTTTGGTGATCGAATGGAAATTTTCTCAAATTCATCGAACAGTAAAATGTGGTAGTCATTCTGTAGGAATACGATACGTCCCCAGACGGAGTAATTTGAATAAAGACGTCTTTTCTAAAATAATTAACTACCTGATAGCAGTAACTTTCACTCAAGTCCCTTGATTCCTTACCGATCCAAGCCCATCAAACTAGAAGACTTTTCATTTCTAACAAAAATATGAGGAACCCATATTTTGTCCTTCAGCGTTTCCTGGCCTACCACATTTCCTCTATTAGGTGATAAATCTACAAAATTGAGCCGTTCATCTCTGAAGTGCATTTGAACAAACAAGTGAGTCTTAAATTGCTGAAAACTTGGCGTCAGGTACAAGAGTTCAATATTATTTTTGCTGCTCTTACAGTATTGTCCACACTTTCAATATGTTTGACATCAATTTGGAACGTGACTTGAAGAGGCAGACTGCTGGATGGTCTGGAAAGATGATCGTATCGGCAGCTGTGTGTTAACTTGGAAATGAAATCTTCTTGGGTTAAATCGTCTAAAGGAGGCTCAAATGGGGGACATGTTGACGTGGTATTTCTCTTCACTCTTACGTGTCCCGGCATGGACAAGTATCTGAATAATTGAAATATTTATTATTTTGTTTTGCAGTCTCGTAAATATTCATTGGACTCCTTAAATGTCGATTCATGTTAAGGTGATTTACTAAGGCAGACCGATAATTTCAATTTAATTTATTAGTAAACAAGGATTAAGCATTTCAACTTATTTTGATGATTTCAGATGCATATGATATAATCAGACAAAATTTAGACTGCATTGTATTACTGACGTATAATGAATTTCCAATCGTTAAATTTACAATAGAGGGAAAATTCCTGCAGTTATCAGGTGATGTTCCACGTGCGTCAGTGAAAGCTGATTTGTTCATCAGAGGATTGAGGAAAGATTACAATGCCAGAAAAGCTTAAGTCATGCAAAATTACAACACTGATTAGAGCAGATTTAATTTCATATTGAAATCGAATATCATTAGTTGGTTAAACAAGTTTCTGCAATCAGATTTTGAACAAACTGTGTTGTTGCTAAGCCATCGTTCTGAAAATGCGTAAATATCGAATGTTATTATCGAACGAAAACGCAAATTGATCCAATTGCTTCTAATGCTATCAAAAATAACATATTTTTAACTTGTTGTTCTTTATTGTTAATTTTTTAAGAAACTGCTAAGCTGTATTATTGCCGTATTCATTCTCAACATGTTGAGCAATTTCTAGCTTTGTCAACAGTTAAAGATGAATTGGTTTCTGAAATAAATCTATTTAAAAAATCATGAAAATGAAAAAAAAAAACGAGCCGTTGTTGTTCAAAATTATTCGATTTTCTCTTCATTTCTTTCATTCTTATTAATCGGAGTTTTTTTTTGCGCCAAACAGTCTACTCATTTCCTACAGTTATTACTCATAATGTACTTCATCAATTATGTCTTTGCATCAACTTATTACTTTGCTTTTGCTATCACCAGATTTATACATTCTGTTAAACTGTCGTAATTCTTTTCGCAATTTTTTATGTTATGTTTTATGTTTTATATTTTTGCATGATCATAAAAAACGTAAAAGTGAGACCGCCGATGTAAGTTACTATTGGGTTTTAATTGCCCAATTCTTTTAATGGTCCGATATTTTTATATACATAAATCGATTTTTCGGATTCTAATAATCCAAATTCTTAATATTTGGCGTTTTACAGCTATATGGAACGTCTAAAATATTATCTATTGATGTTTTTGAAATTAAAGACATGTAGATTTAATATCTTCCTATGTAGATATTCTGTTAAAGATAGATTTTAAAAATTATAGTAATAAAACTACAAAAACCCCTTAGATTTATAAAAATTAACGACAAGTACGACTGAATTGAGAATGCCCAAAATGAACATTGATAATGTTCTTCTATAGGTTCAAATAAAATTTAATGATGAACTTATATCGAACAACACAAAGAATGAAAAAAAAATTATCAATTGAAATAATTCATGTCTTTGGTGTTCACAACTTAAGAAAAATTTAGGAGTTTAAAGTGAAAAAAATTAGAATGCAGGTGCTGACTTATGGAAACAAAACAATAGAGCAGAAGAGAGACAACTAAACATGCGAAAACGAATTTGCACCTCTTTTAAAAACTTCGAAGCTGAGACCAGCACGGTGAATTTGTGAAGCTATTAAAAGCCAATACCCAATTGAAGCAAATGGTAAGACTCCTTAGTACTGCGCCTGATAAACCCAGCGGTCTTCAGTCTTTCACAATGTATTTCACATTGGCATAGACAGAAAAAATTAAATAAACCACAACAGATCAAATTCGCTTAAATAGGAGATCTATAAGAGAGATAAGAGAGTTTTTTATTCAACGAGTGCGTGCTACGAACGCCGACGTTTTTGCAGATTTCAAAGCGGACAAACTGCTTTTGATATAATTGTTTTGAAGATTTATCTCACTACTGCGCTAATAATGAACTGATGAACGAGACACAGGAGGAATACTCATGGATTGACCGAATTTATTATTATAGTAAACTACAAAATATCATATTAGGCTAACTTAAGAAGATTAGCGAATTATGAAGATGATGAAGCCTTAATGACAAATGTATCTGAAACACATGGAGGAATTTATGATGATATAAAATAAAAGAAAAGCAGTGAAAATTAACTGTCAGTGCCCTTGCTTAAGATCATCACAATAACATCTGAATCAGGTCATTAAAAAGAGTATTTCTTTCCTTGTGTGCTCAATTTTCACAGTTCGGATGATTTGTTTGTCCATCTTCTACATTACTACCAATTTCAAGGCTCTAGCGCTTGCCTCTTTTTACTACTGATAGATGATAAAAATAATTTTTCTAAGTCCTATTAGAACTGATACAAGGTGGAACTAATTTGGGACATTTAGTTTTCATGGCAAGTGCTAATTAACTTTCGAGAAACATGCGGACGTTAATGCAAACAATATGGGTTTTAAAAAGCCTAGATGAGATTTTTTTAAATGCACCATATGTATTCAGATCCTCGAGGCAAAGGTGTATATTAACCTCTTACCTGGTTTCACTCCGTGTTGTTCCAACCCATATTCCGCACAAAATCACGAAAACAAACTGAATTTTAGCCAATTTCCACATCAAGAGCATTCTTATTAATTTGTTGGTGTCGATCTTAATGCCAAGCCAGATGATGAATGTTGCAAAGCCTAAGCACCTTGTTGGTAATTACATTATTTAAATCGGCAGAGGTGTAAAAAGATAACGCAAAGACGCGCTTAGCCTGTACAAATAAATATTTCAGTCGTTCCTGTTATTAGGTATGCACACCCGATTATATGGTAGGCAATAAAGTTGCTCTAAGTATACATGCGGTATTACTATAACAAATTCGTTTCCTTTTGTTTCTACCGTTTTGCCAATGCTCTTTATGTACTAACGGTTTACTAATTGGGATTGTGCTATTAACTTGCCAAACACTGAGGGTCGTAAAAAACGTAAATGTCGTAAACTCGACTAATTTACTTGGAACTGTGATTGATTTCTGTATGCCCATGTGTAAATGAGATTAGCTACTTTACAATTCAGTTCTAAAAACCATCTATAAAAAGACTAGATTTTCAGAAGTTTGACTTAGTTTAAAATTCCCTGGTTGTTTTCGGTATTGAGCAGCAGCGAAATACAACTACATATGGTCTGGTCAGTTTCAAGTTGATTAAAAAATAAATTATTTGTTGTAAATCGAGGAATTGGTAACAGCAGCTTTTAAAATTTCCACATGTCTAATTTATTATTTCAATTCTTCAAACTCAAACTGTTGAAATGTACATAATTTATTGAAAATATCTAAATTTTCAATTTCATTCCAGTTGCTTGTCACCACTTGTATATCCTTATATATCAATTTCGACTTGATACGTACGTATCTAACAACTGAACTAACAGGTTACATTTAAAAATTCCAATTCTTACGCTCATGTTTGCATTATATCTGATGTTAGCGTAAATCAAATGTAATCAACTCGCCAGTTCCATCCAAGATATATGAAATTAGTTAACTATTGGGTAGATTCGTAATTAAATAATCCATATTTTAGATCAGAAAAATTAATTTCTGGCATCTCATTCCTGTGAGTTTTAATTAGTTTTTTTGATGAAACTAAGACTGCTTTGAATGTCGAAAGTCACTGTTGCTAGAACGACAGTTGAATATTTCAAGTACGTGCGTGAAATAAGAAAATGTTTACAGAAACTCAAAAAAACACGCTAGGGAAAGCTGCGAATTTCAAATAGTGACTAATCGTCTAGTTTATTTTGCGTAAAGATATTAATGTCATAGAAAACAGAGCGTCAATTCTCAATGTCGATTCGAAAATTAATAAAGCAAATAATTCGGCGGTCTTAAAAGAAAAATGCTTCTTCATTTTAAATCACTTGTAAATTTCCTTTGAATTTACAATTAGTGCGGACTGAAATATTTCACGAGTGCTCGCAAATTATGTCCACGATGTAATTTTAAAAATTGACATTTTTCTGGTAAAAATCTGGGACAAGGTAAATAAACTCGCCAACAGGATTATCATTTCTACTTTAATAACACAGAAAGTATAAAACAATATAAATACAAGTCAATTAACACTAGAAGGCAATATTTACAGTTCATAAATGTTTCTTATGAGAGATTCAAATATTACTGAATCGAACATGTTTAATCTTAAATAAATTGTGATGATATGTATGAGACAAATTATTTAACACCAATTATTCGTTATTGGAATGTTTCAGATCACAACGTTTCTACAACTGAACTAAAGCGCATACACAAATGACCAATAAAACAAGTTAAATATAATAAAAGCCACCGGGAATGCTATTCGGGACTTTTTGTCTATCCAATTGGCTACTTCGTGTGGTGTCATTGTAGTCCAAGCCTGATGTGGGGGCGAATTTCTTTTATCTCCATGTTTCCCCGGAACTGGAATCGTCGTGACATGGTCCTCAATGTTTATGAGCTCATCTTGACTGCTGTTCGGTATTTTGATCGTTGGAATTGATTGAATTGATGTTGGAAAGCTCTAAAATTTAATTGACTTCAAATTAAAGCAAAAACAGTTTAGGACCTAGGAGGCAAATATCTAACAGTACCATCAATTAATTATTTCCAATTCCTCCAAGTAATTGCGTTATATTTGTTTAATTACATATAAATGTTCAAAATTATTTAACTAACTACAAATTATGAAAGAATTTGATGTCAATTCCGGCCAACTTCGGATAACAAACATCCACGATAATGTAATTGCATGTAATGATCCGAATTAGGTTCAACAGAAAATATTGAAAAAACCTAAGTGACTCACTTACGACTATTTTTAGAACAGTACAATTTCACTAATGGGTTTATGAGCTCCAAGATATATTTAAAAATAAAATATTTATGAGGCGATACCTACGATATAATCAATTTGGGTGAACTATATTTGAAATTACAATATTTTCATGACACACATGCTAACGATATCAAGTGAATAATTTTACTTACATGTACAGTTAGATAATTATTTTGGCTGTTTTCTTTCTCATTCTCGTCGTTTTCATTCAAGCTTGTACAGGAGCGTGTTTTATAAATGCTATTGAAGGACTCTATGCGTCTAACGTGCCTTCTTGCTAAACTCGGAGTCACTGCTCCTATCAGGATATGTTTGCTGCTTGCTTTTTTCACTTCTACTTGCTTTCTAAAACAGGAATTTTTTAAATAAAAAAGTGCACTTTCTTTCCTAACGGATTTTATTTCCTAGTCAATGATTGTTACCGAACGAATTTGATGTGCCACAATAGCAAGAAGTTTTGGAGAGGGATTCAGGCATCATCTAATTATTTTAGTTTACGTGTAAATTAGACACAGAAAATCCTTTCATTCTTACCTTCTTCTCCATATTACATTGACGAACGCAAACTCAGCCATTGCACAGAATATAAATGTGGAACAACCCAAAAACCAAATTTCACTGGCTTTAATGTAGCTTACTTTTGGTAGATTTTTGGTAAGTCCGCCGTTCAGAGTAATGAAGGACAACATTGTCGATGTTCCTGTAAGAATAATATGGAAAATATTCATGATGATTTTCGTCATCAATTTTTCATGTGAGTCTTACCCAAAACAGCTCTTGGAGCGCTTGCATCTGCTTGCAACCAGAACGTAACCCATGAAGTTGCTACAAGGAACATGGATGGTAGAAAGTAATCCATAATGTAGTAACCGATCTCGCGTCGCAATTTAAACTTGAACGTTAAAGCGCTGTAGTTTCCAACTGCAACAAAGTTTATCATAAACATGCACGTGCTAACTCTAACTTCTGATTGTTACTGTGATGGTCATTTTTGATGGTCACAAATTTAATATTTGCAGGTCCCATTTAGAACACAACTATAATTTCAGGTGGAATTGCTAATGTCTGGCTGAGGAAATACAATTCCAGGACAGTTCAATGTGTGAGTTAAAGAATTACAACTTTTAAATAAATATATAAATTCAACGACGATATATAAATTCAACGAAGCAAATTTGATACAGCCTGAAGAAAGCACGAAGTCGTTGAGTCAGGCATTAAGACGCGCCACTTATCTGACGAGACATTTGATGCTCCAAAAAATATTTATTCTGTTTTTGAACTACTTGGGCTGTCGAATGAAGTAAACTCTACAAAGTAAAATCGAAGACAAAGTTGATCTAAATATTTTTACTTTTTATAACTCTGTACAGAAAACAAGCTGCAACAAATTTCACTTCTACAGCCTGTAAATTTGTAGCTAACATATGTTTTGGGCCTTTATATTTATGCATTTTGTAGCCATTAGATAAGCTAAGCAAAAGATACTGAGAGACATTGGCTATTTATTTTTATTTTTATCAACTTTTAGAAATTATTCGTTGCAGGTTTGTTTAATGTATTTTGCCAATTCTGTGTAAAGCTTGTGCTTTACTCAATTCATGCACATGTGTTGAAGCGCTAGATCGAAAAACCGAATTACATTTATATAGTTGATATTGATAAATCTGCATTATTGCTTTTTGCAGCAAAGGCATAAAGAAAATACAGACTTAAAAAAATTGTCCAATTTTTTAACGGTTTCAATAAACTACAGTGACTTTTGTTTTAACACTTTCTTTACAATAAGATACAAAAAAATTCAAGACCCAACAAGCAAAATGCATCATTTTTGGGCAATAACGATTGATTGGCAATTATTTTAGAGCAATAAAGTAAAAATAATTTGTTCTGTTTGGACGCCTCATGAATATTCTGGCCGTGCATTAACATATCCATGTACTGCTTTATTGCAATATTCATAACCTGTATATGTATTTGTATGATTAATGTTTGATTTAAAATTAGGACCTCAAAGATTTATAAATTTCCTAAAATATTTTGATTCAGTTAATGCGATTTTTTATATTTTCGTGAAAATAACGTCATATAATATGCATCTAACTCTGACTCACTCACTAGATAAGAGAGCTGAAAATAAACCAGCAAAAAGAAGGCAGAATATTTGAAGTACTAAAATGCAGACCCCGTCTGGTAGTGTCATTTAATTGACACAAATAATAATTTGTTATTGAAAAAACATCCCAAAAAGTTTCTAAATAACTGAAGATGAAGTCCAAAAGCATTGTACCACAAACAAAATTAGAAGATCAAATTGATTCTTTATGGAAGGATTATTCGCTGGATGGTAAATTTGAGAAACATTTTCAAACTTCAGTTCAACACAATAAGTTAGTTGCAAAAAGCGAGTAAATTTATTGCTTTTTAGCTCCAAGAGTACCCAATCCTATTCCCAGTCATACTCAAGGTAAGACATCTTATTTCACTCATTTGAAAGATTTTTCTGCTCTTTATCAAAAAATTTTTACTAAAACAGTTTGATTCAAACTGTGTAAAAAATATTGGACAAATTGCTAATTTTCCTAAAAAGTATCGGAGTTATTGAAGCTAATATGTAAGCTAAGATAAAAAAATATTTAGGTCTGAGAAGAACATGTATAGTAGTCCATCTTGTTCTTCCGTTGACAAAAATCATTTTTGGACTTCGATATATGTACGAGTGTCCCACAAATGCTTGGTTGCCCTACTACATGTTAGTGGGTGGATTGCTTCAATTAGCATTTATTGGCACCTTGGCCTACAAGCCCTTAAGAAAACCGGCTCTTCTAGGAGCTGTCGGACTAGCAGCACTTGTTTGGATGCTTATTGGTAAAGTTATACCACTATATCAATTAAAATGTAAACATTTTGTATTTTTTTTTTAGCATCCATCAATATTTTTGTGGAATGGAAGCCGGATTTTTTCTTCGGGGGATTTAGGTACTGCAACAAAAATCTGTTCTATTTTGTATTCTTTATTTCAGCTGCCGAATATATTATATGTACAGTGCTGCTGTTGTACATTTGCACACAGTTTGCGTATAGCAAAGAAAATGATATTACTTGGCAGGTTGTTTAAATATTTAAGTTGTTAAGGAACGTTGATTAGCAATAAATAAACATAATATTTAAATCTACCTAAAATATGTATATTTATTTGTTAAATATTAATATTGTATTTTTAAATTGTGTACTGACGAATTAGTTAAAGCATACAGACGATATAGAAGGTATTTGTAGCTATTTACGAATTTACATTATAAATATTGTTTGTTTCATTTAATTGTTCCCTGACAAGTTTAAGTCTTTACTTATTTACTGTTTATATTTTAATTTACTTTTTTATTTTCATTTTTAATTTACTTTAAATTAAACTATTTATGACATCAATTGCCCAAAAACTTTAAAAGTTTCACTTTTAATTTTAAGCTGGCGAAGGTATCAGGTAGCAAGCTTGTTTTTACATCATTATTTAGATGTTTGACAAATCCCAACAGTCTGACTTAAGTCATCATAAGCACAGTTAATTTAAAAAATGAGCACAATAAAAAAATCTATTGATGAACAAGATCCTACTGATTTCGACGCATCTGATGTGTCTGATATTGAACTTTTCGCTGATGCAGGTTTAAGAGAAAGGATGAGCAGATTGACCATTGGTGAGTCAAAACTACTCACAAATTTCAACGCTTGAAAGTACATTAAACGTGAGTGGATATTTTAATACACAATTTACTACTGAATAATTGATTAGCATAATTTAAAGTTTCTGTCGGTTTTTAGAAGAACGAATTCGTTACTTGGAGGGCGTAAGGAAGCATTTGAAAAGTCGAAGAGAAGCAGAAGTATTCACTCAGGGAATTATTATAGTAGTTGTGTTCGTAATATTGGCATTTCTGTTATATTACTCATCATAATTGCTGTATAATTTTCAATTAAGCTATTAAAAGTAAATATCAAATATGCCGAGAATTTAATTTCCATTTTCCACCAAGTTTGAATATTCATATTTCTATACCTATATCGAAATTGCAAATATATATTCTTTGATTGCACAGTATTTTTATTATTTACATTTGCAACTGAAATACATTAAATTAATTGACACGTACCTAAACCGCCGGTAGAAAACGACGCTGGAACTGTGCTGGCTTCGGTCCAAAACGAATCCAGAACAAACTCAGTAAGATGCAGATTTTTGGCAATTTGCACTGGATCTTCATTGGACCATTTTAGCAAGAGGTTAGTTGTATCATATGACCCTAAATACCATAAATAATAAAAATATGCGAAAAACATTGTGGTTAATATGCGGATTTGAATGAATGGATGTATGAATGAAGATCACGTATTGAAGGTCGTCTTTAATCAATTGACTAGGATGATTATCTAAAGAATTTTTAAAGTTTATGTAGAATATTAGTGAGTGATTCATGTGTGATAGGACATTACAAGATTTAAAAGGCGGCAACAGTGTAAAGCAAGTTAATTAATAGTTAGTTAGGAAGAAATACAGATAATAAATGGTACTCGTTAGATTAACTTGAAACTCGTGTAGCTTCAGTATCGTAAACTTTTGGCCTTAATACTGAAAATAAAATGCAACAATCAGGTAAAATATTTTAGTAAAACCCTCACTACTTCTTCATTGAATAGGACGTTTGTCACAAACACCTTTATGGCCAAATAATATACAATACGTTTTAAATGGAAAAAGTGATAATATACTGATTAGCATAGTGCACAATAAATTTTACATTGGGACAGAACTTTAACTGCGTTAAATTTAACCTGAATGTTACACAATTGTTTTAAAGAACAACGACAACAACGTTAATTGTTATTACCTTGTTATGTCAACACATGTTTAGAATACTAAAAAGATTGCTTTGGTCAAAACGTCAGAAAATCATTGTTTGTATTTAGTAATCGCTCAAGAACTTCAGGTTTGATACAGTTGCAAATCTTATATCATAAGACGCTAATTGTCCGAAATTGATTTAGAAAAATCGCTTCTGATTAATTCCGATCAATACTGATTATAGTAGAAAAATAAATCATTGACACGTTTTTCAAAAAAGGAGCTGTTTAGGACACGCATTCAACAAAATATTAAATGTACAAAAGTTGAAAATATGCATTTACTTTAAGTTAGTTCTTACCGTTTGTCCATAAAATATATTTTTTTTTATAATTTAAGTATTAGTTAAATATAAAAACTGTGAATAAAAACAATCTGGTCAGGAATCTGTTATTTCAAAAGTGAAAATTTTCTTTATGTGTGTTTTGATTTAATAGTGTTTAAACCAGCATTATTTTGGTATTAGTAACATTTAACAATATGAAAACCCATTTCCAAAAACTGCAAAAAGGTTGACAATAATGATAGCAAATGAATAAATAACTTGAAGTTCATAAAGAGAAAATATTATTGTAATCCAAATATGACTTACAACTTATCCAGGTAATCCTGCATATTTGATAGTCGAACGGGAACTTTTTTAAATCCATCCAGCAATAGAATGTAAGCGTCATTCGGTAGGAATAGTTTACTTCGCCGTCTGGCATTACTTGCACGAAGATGTCTTTACCATCTAGACCCATCATAGAAGACTCCCTAGATCAAATAAAAGGAATTGCCAATATTTTATAAAGTGCACAAATTATTATTTGGTTTGATTTATAAAACTCATAGAGTCGTTGTTTATCAATTTTGAACTTTTGGAAGCTCGCAATAGAACTTGAAATTATTTATTATATGCTTATTAATATTAAATTTTATTTATTCCGAAATTTATCAGTTAATTGGTCGTTTTATTTGCATATCTATTCTTACAGATATTTCCTACTAATCACCCAGTGGAAAACCAGTAGATGTTTTAGCTTACATAATATCAAATTTACCTCTCGTTTCGCACTGTAATATGTGGAACCCAAATTTTGTTCCTTAAAGGTTCCTCCCCTTGGATGCAGCCTCTTTTTGGAGAGTACGTGTCGTATTTCAGTCTCACATCTTTATACCCTAATTGTACCAGAATGTAGGATTTCATTTGCTGAAATATCAATTGAATAAATTAAATCCAAAATGGTATCAAAATGCCGTTCTAACATTGAAATTAATTCTGCGTTTTCTAAAAGTAGTTAGAGACTGTTACTCTAACTCTCTATAAATGGTGCGCTAAGATATATTTGGTCGAAATTAATATAAAGTGATAATTGAAGCTTCTTGTACCCTTGCAGTACATGATAAATATAGTCCTACAAAATTCTCCTAAATTTTATTCAGGATATTTATTCCTGCTATTATTTTATTATATCTCATAAATTGTTATGAGAGCTACTCAAGAATTCTGTATTATCATTGTATCGTTTTTAATTCTACGTAAACATAATCCTTGGGAATCTACAAGAGTCAGGTTAAATTAATTAATTCATTCATTCTTTTAGGATCCGCGACCAAAACAATATAATTGCGTTACAACGGAGGACCCGGGGATAGTTTGATAAGAACAACTCTTTCTCTTCATTTAATACACTTGCGTGGTAAAGTATTACTTAAATAAACCTAGCAGAATTATGGAACAACTACATCGGAGTAAGAAGATCAAGTAGCAAATCATCCAAGAGAACCCGAAGAATGTGCATTTTATTATTAAAGAATGCCATGTAAAACAGACTGGTAACAAATCAACCGTTATACAATAAATTTATTTAAAAAAAATATCGTCTCATACAACGAAACGACATTCTCATGTAATGTCTTCAATTGGTAAGCAAGAAAATCGGAAACTTTTATTTGCGCAAAAACTATTAGGGCTGCAACCTTTTTCACAAACTTCTCGAAAACGTGAGCTTCGAGTTTTGAAAAAAAAACGTGAGTTTTGTCAAGACACTATGAGAATAATTTACTATTTGCCCAATGAGGATGGTCGGTAGCTCCATCAAAATTTTAGTTTTACTTAGGAACACATCAACTGCAAGTTTCATTAAAATCGGTCGTAATATTCATCCGATATAAAAAAAAAACATTTCGTGAAGTGCCAGTAAGCAATTAACAGCATAAATCTTCGATAAAAGTTAAGTCTGATCGTCTTATTTTGAGCCTAAGAAAAGAATCATGCCCTTACAGACAACCTATATACTGCTGTTAATGTAAACATGTGCGAATTTGATCAAAATATCAATCGGCTGGGTTTAGTTAAAAAAAATTTTTATAATTTCCGCATTCCGATAAATATGTCGAAATAATCGACGGACAGATATTTGAAAGGTATGGTCTCATCGGGTGTTTTAGTTGGTACCTTTTAGTAGCATAGAAAGGGTGTTGAACTTGAAAAGGAAAATCGCTGGCAATTTTACGTTTGTTCGTTTTTTTTTCACGTGAATTCATAACAATTGTACGACTGTGTGACGTGAGTGATAAGTGTGAGCAGCCACAAGGATCCTGCCTGAGGGGAATTCATTCTTCGATTCCAAACAATATGTGAGTGCACTTTTAATTCTTAAACTGAGGCTTAATAGTAGTTAATTGAGTTCGAAAAAGTCTAAGTATGAACCAATGAATAAAATCACATTTTATATACAAGGTAGATACATTAGTGTTCGCGGATCAATAATGAAATTATATCAGAACACTGCTGATTCTTGCTTGCTATATTTTACTCTTATTTACAATGTTTCCAGACTAGGTATTTACGACAATCTTATTGAATACGCTAATTAGTGAGTAATTAAAAATAATTCGATTAAGACAGTAAATTTGCCAAAAAAATGCTGATAATCTTTGGCACGCGCCGCAACAGTAGTAAACGCCATTTGCCCTAAATTCGACAAATAATTACATAATTTGGAACATAGTTTATGGCAATTTAATTAGTGGTTCCTCACATTACCTTTGATGTCTAATAAGATAAAGACCGCCTGTTCCAGAAATGATAACAATCTAACAATGTTTTCAAGCAGGCAATAGGTCGGCTTATCTATAAATTCAGCTGTTGATTTGCCTATTCTTAGACATTTATTACTAGATTTCCAGAAAATCAAAATATATCAAAAATTAATCAGAGGCAATTCCAGGAGATTATACCGAATTTAACTAGTTTGTAGAATATTAGGCCATAAAGTAATATATGGATATTGGAAATTGCAAGGACCTGTGGTGGGATTTTATCAGGAAGAAACCTGATAGAATGAGTGTTGTGCAAAGAAATGTTTATAAAAGTATTAAGCGTCTCATTCTGAGCCAATCTCTGAAATTTTGTTCTTGTTAAAAAATTGACAACTTCGAATTTAAATCGGCACTATTTGCAACTTTAACACTTAATTTGCAACACTCTCTGCTGAGTAGTTTTGAGTCCCGTTAAAAAATTGTGCGTTTTCCTTTTATCCATACATTCATACAAAAATATGTTTTTTGCATACAAATTTTCCCATCAATAGAGTATAGGAAAATTTATGCTTTGTTGCTATTAATAATTTCGAAATTACATTTTCTATAGGGAAAAGTAGTGAAAGCGCAAGATATTGACTATTATACAGGGTGCGCTATAAACACTGTAGCACATATTATTTTCCCTACTGGCGCACTTCTCTTTTTAATTTAAATTCTAATTTCTACGAAAAAAGTAATTGCTTTTTGATACATAAAATAAGAACAGAATTTGCATAGTTTTTTAGTAAGTCGGCAAAAATTAACGTTTTCATGCTGATGAACTGACAGTTTCTCCTTTATCTTCATTTGAAAAATTTTGAAATTTTGCAGGAAAAAACGGTACTTTGTACAAAGTTGAAACTTTTTTTATGGAATCGAATATAACGGAGCGAATTGTTAATTGAAAATCAAATTTTCTCCGAAATTATAATATATAGTACAGGAAACGTTTAGCAAAAATTAAATATTTTCGAACCATAAATACAATAAATTGAAATATAAGGACCATGAATTTTTTTCAGTTTGAGAAAATACTAATTTTAACCATTAATATGATCGCTCGGTACTATTAACTACAAATATTTTGCATTCCATATGTTCCAGGCCCATATAACATCCTTCCTTTCTCCTTTCGAATTTGAACGTTTTGTGCTTAAAGATTAAGGAGAAATTCCCGATTTATTAGCACAATGAAAACTTTAATCGTTGCAACCGAATAGCTAAAAAAACTGTCCGATATTCGCTCATACTTTTTATAACAAAAAGTAATAAAAATTACATAAGAATTAAAAACTTAAATTAAATATAGGGTGTATATTTTTATCTACGTTTGGAAAGAAGAAATTACCCTTGGTCCCATCATTTTTCTTCAGGTTTTAGATTTTTTTAAGACTACGAATTATTCGCCAAAAGGTATTTAAATCAGAACATCCAGCAAATATCCAAGTGAACTTGAATTGTAAAATGCACTTCTTTTTAACGGCTAATCTAATAAAATATGTTGAAATGTAGTAATAACACGATTCGTTGATTTTTCGTCTTTTCTGAACAGCCTGAACACTAACTGAATAAAACAAAATTTCCATAAACTGTGAATGGTGAAAATGGAATATAATTTGAATGAGGGAATATTTATAAATACCTAAATATATAATAAGAGAAAAAGATCAAACATAACGTATTACAAATAATTTAACAGGGTAATATGATACTAATGAATATTTGTCATTTGGTACATTATTAATACGGCTTTGCAATAAATTGTGGTCGAATATAATAGGAGTAATTTCTCTGTTTTGCAGATATTAATTAAAAACGCATGACAATAGGCACATAAGAGACCCCTGTTTGAAAATAAAAAAGTTTGCAAAATATAAAAAAATATCTCACCTGTGCATCTGAAGATTCTATATGTGTCAAATCGATTTGCATGTTAACTTCGAGCAACTTTGGAACTGTCGGTTTGATAAGTCGATCATATCGGCATGAGTCTGTGAGTTTCGATGTGAATTCTTCCTGAGTTACATGATCCATTTCTCCCATTAAATTCATGGGCAGACAGCTTATGTCCACTGGTCTGGAATGGGTTGTTGTTTCAGTCGTCTGTTGCGTGGTGGTTGCTGTTGGTGCTTGTGTAGACGAAAGTTCTGTAAAGTTTAATCAATTTGGTAAAAGTGTTGGGAATTCGGATAAATTTACTTCTTCTGCGAAAAAATGTGGCTGCTACTTACCAGTTGATGTCACGTTCACTGGATCGTTGCTCTTTGTTTCTTCCACTGCAGGTTGTAGATTGGTGGAAAGGTCGCTTCCATTAGGTATAAACTGAACTGCTGATCGGGACTCTATCGAAGTCATTGGTATAGCCTGACTGAAACAATGTAATTGTACTGACTGAAACAATGTGACTGAAACAATTTTGGTAGTTTTTATTTTAGAATTATTTAAATAATACAAATGTGTATTTTTGTCAAAGAATAATGTTGATCTCATACATTTAAATTAACCAAAAAAGTACTTTCAAATAGGAATTAGGTATGTGTTGAAATATTAAAATTTTTCAAAATTATTTCATTTGGTTATCGTTTATGCTCTGTTCCAGCAAAAACAAGCAACACTAAAAAAACAGTTCAAGTACATTTTATAATTGTATGACAATTTTTCAACTTTACTTTGCTGGGATCGTTTGAGCTTAATTCAGTTTATGCCATAAATAATAAAGTTCTGGAAGACCTAAATACCAAATTTGCAGATTTGAAATTGGTTTTTGGGCGGATTTTATAGTGGCAAATTAACATCAAGTATCTTTTAAAAAATGTAATAGATAATTTAATATATGCCCAGAATCCCATGGAATCTGCTGATCTTGTTCAAGAATAATTGATCACAAAACTAGCAACCAAGCCAATAGTTAAGAGCATTGCAGCTGTATTTTTAATGCATTTGCTAAACAACAGCTTCTTATTAATAAACCCAAAGTGAATAAATATTTGCCATGAATTAACTTTGTTTTACGGCTCAATAGGTTTTTATAAACCTTGAGTCGCTATTCGGATTACGATACTTATCACTCGGCCTACTATTGCAATATGTCTACATTTTGTTGTTTCAAAGAAATTAATGAATTGGTCGATGATGGAAATGTCCCGACCATGAAAAGAGAATCAATACATTTACATTTTGACTACTGCATTCTAATTTGAATATTGTATCATCTGAATTATTCTTCGTATGGGGCTATGATTACACTTTTTCGATAGTTTTCGGTTTATTATGTCAATATACAAATTTTGTATATGTGGTAAGACAGCAAAAGCCGTATTTAAGCATGTCATGAATATAACTCCACATCTGATACAGTCAGATACATAAATGCTGTTGGTGTATGCCTAAAAAGTTCAATTTGACTTTGACCTACACTTATAAGACAATCTGCTAGAAATGTTTTAAACCTACCAGAACTTAGTAAGCAAATCGAAATTAAATACTTACAGGCCTGGTTTTCCTGACGCTAGGGATAAACCATATAAAAATTATAATTTTAAATTCTTGTGTAACAGTAAGCCGGTTTCAACTGTAATATTATACAGGGTGACTAAGAAAGCGATATTTTTATTAATTAACTTTACTGCGTGGTATTTGAACTAGTCAACTATAAAAATTGCATTACATACTTAATATCTAGATAAAAAAATTACAGACATAGTTGGAATGTTCCTCTGCGTTTAGTG
The DNA here is from genome assembly GCF_020466585.1 of Dendroctonus ponderosae. NCBI lineage: Eukaryota > Metazoa > Arthropoda > Insecta > Coleoptera > Curculionidae > Dendroctonus > Dendroctonus ponderosae. Next base: position 5,572,645 of record NW_026018165.1, read on the forward strand.
CTAAAGTTTAAAGTCACAGATGACCTGTTTCTAACTACAGGAAAAGTGGAGCATTAGTTTATGATCAACAACAATTATATGAAACATGCTAAACAAATTACTTATGCATTTATAACTTCTATGTACTTGTGGTATACATACTCAATACCAATTAGGATTTTTCAAATCTGTTATGCAACTAAATTCCCGACTTTAGTTTAACATAATCTAAATTAGCAGCTTAAATTTATATGGCAGAAATCCAACTGAAAATCTGACTAATGCGATTTTCCGGAAATAAAATCAGCACGTGAACTTTCAAGATTTATAGAGCAGTAAAATAGTTGAAATTGTAATAGTAAATATAATCATTTTGTTGCGGTTACAGTCAGAACAGATAGGAATTTCATATTTGCCAGTTTGTTTCAGCATATAAAGATTAGATTATTAGATCGCATAATATGGAAATTAAACGGCTTTTTCCATCTATTAGAATGTATAATTGCACTAGTTAACTACTACTTAATACTAAACTACCAGATATAACTAGTTATGAAAAACTAATTATTTCACTCCAATAAAATTTCCAATCCCTTAATCATAAATGTATCACCTGCAAGTTTGAAAAATTCCAATCAAACCATAGTTGTTGACACATCGGTTTATTGATCAGTTTAATTATCAATAGTATGCCAATGACAATAACAAAACTCAGCTTTTAACGTCATTATTCTAGTACAATGCCACCACAATTAAGTTACTATGGCATGAAACATTTGTATTCGAATTATCGACTTGTCGCTTTTTCATGCTAATTAGAAAGAACTACAGATCTGTGAAAAATTTAGCTCACGAATAAGCGTTTAGTAGAGTTTGAGGTTCTAATTTCAATAGGGAGGAGAAAGTAGAAAATGCCATTTCAATTTTTAATAATAACATCATGAAAGAACATGCAGTCAGTGAGTTGAAGTGTAAATTCTATTCAGATCCGCAATTTTCTTAAACTTGTATCTAATTCCTTCATTTGATTCGAAGAAAATAGGCAATAATCTGACGCTGGAGATAATGTTAAGGTATAAAATGCAATTCAGTTTCCAAAAAAGTAATCAGTCCGACTGAGATCACCAAATTACACTTAGATGCTTAGAATACTTTTCTGTTTATTAAACTTTAGAAATAATATAATTTTTAATTTTTAATTGTGCATAATACCATACATTTATATAAAAATACATATGAAAATAATGAGCAGCATCACAAACTTTCACAAAAAATAAATTTGGTGACGAAAATTAAATTTATTGATTCGCTTTATAATTAAAAATCGAATTAGGGAATTTATGACTAAATAAAGAATGATTTATAAATAATTAATAAGTTGTAGATTGTACTGCAAATAATGATCTAGCAATATTTTATGCAGATAGTTGTGTAATTGTGCTTTCTGGGAAGTTAGAAAGAGCAAAACCCAGTAGAATTAGCTCACAGTTTACCATATTAGTAAAACAGCTCATAAATAAATTTATACTGCTGCAGTTAGAAATTTTCTCGATTTTGAGTGCATTGTTATTATTATAACTTCACTCAGCAAAGCCCCGTTCTACAGCAGGCATAATTTTTTGTTATCGAAAATATTGAACGATGGGTAATCAACAATTTTAGTAGTAATAGTACAAAGTATAGTAAGTACAAATAGTAGTACAAAAGTAGCAAATTAGAAACACGTCAAATTCTATTAATGAATTCTATTCCAATCCCAATAATCTTTGAACAACTTTATCTCAATCCTCTCATAGTAGTTATTATGGGTTTGGTCAGGGAATTATAATACAAGCAATAATCCTGCAATTGAATGTATGTATTTATTTATATTAAAAAAATCAGAACAATTATAATTGCCTACAATATAAATCATGTCGTAAATTACCATTAATACTTCTTCAAATGTATGTGGATACACTATACAATAAAACGACCATAAATTAGAGCAGGTAATCCAATCCAGTATTTTATAGTCCAATAAAAATGCATCATGGCTCCGACGCACGACTAAATCCGACATTAAACAATTTTTGAAAATTGTGAACGTTTGTTTCAATGTCTTGACGCAAATTTGAACAGAAGTGCGTATTTGGGTGCCTTTAGTAGCTTTATGTACTTTCGATTCCATAAATAAACATCTCTGCAAGGAAGCCGGGATTATCTGGTTTCTTGGGGATCAATTTACAATGTTACTAGTTACGGTGGTTACCAACTAGATATATAGTGGTATTCATTCATATAGAGTCAAGATTTAAATTAGAAATATTGAGTATTGACTCAATTGAGTAAGTTATTGATAATATATATGTTTATGGTCATTAATAATTCTTCTTTTAAATATATATGCTAAATGATATTATATTTTTTCTTTTCTGTGTTTCAGTCAAAATATGAAATGAAAATCTTCATATCGTTTATTTCATTTACGTTTCGGCGAGACAACAGTGCCATGATCAGATTAAAATTCAAGAAAAAAACTACAAACACCAATTTACAATTAAAATATGTTGCACTAAAACTATAATTTAGAAAGCATTAAAACATCTATTAGTTCTTAAGGAGAAAAGGTTCTTTAGGAGAGATAAACATTTGAAAAACTTTTTAAATTTTCTCCTGAAGAATTAATGGATTTTTAAATGCTTTCTAAATTATAGATTTGTGCAACATATTTTAATTGTCAATTGATGTTGGTAGTTTGTTTTTCAAACGCAATTTGAAATAAACGAGATAAACATTTTTATTTCACATTTTGACTGAAACCCAGAAAAGAAAAAATATAATAACAATTACACGCAGTCAGGAAAATAAATCAAAATATATGCTGAAGGGCTTATTCACTGACAAAAAAAACTTGATTCAATTTGAACAACTGTTACAGGTCTAATTCACTCTTTCTATGAGTTATAAACCATATTTAGTAACCTTAGAAAAAGAAACACTTTTTATAATTTATTACTCGTCGCCAAGAACAGAAATCTACACAAAGTTATTCACGTACATAACAACATCTAACATTTGCATTCCTGCATTAGAACACAAACAATCAAATAATGCTTATAAAATGTAATGTTAATTAATTTCTCCACTTTCTTGAAACTGAATTCCTGATCATTAGTGTGTTGACTTTAAAGTCTGGCCTGTGCAAAGTTTCTAGACCGTTATAAAAGTTGATTGCTAGCATAATTTTAGACATTTATTTTATTATTGGTATTAACTTTATTTGATCAAGAAATTGAAAACCCGAATAACTTTTATGGTGGTTTTGTTTTGATCATCGACACAATGAAAGTTTCAAAGAATCAATAATTAATTTATTATTGCTGAATAACTGCACATCTCCCAATGAACTGGGAATGTATTGAAAAATAGAATTGTCCCATGATATTTAGATTAAAATAGCATTGTTTTATGGCTTGATCTTATAATCGTTGATCTTCAGAGAAGAAGCGATTATTAGAAACATTATAAAATTAATCGACAAAATATCTTGGAATTTATTAATCTGGCGCTTTTAATTTATTTTGGGACCAGTCCGCCGCTATTCACTAGACAATAGTAAGGTACCTTTTCAAATTCTACATAAACATTATTACTTTTGAAGAAAACAGAGATGGAGCTCATGGATACAGCAGCCATGTCTTCATACCGATTTTCATTCATTTGACTTTATAAAAATTGTATAATGAGTGGCTTTATCAGATTTTCTGATGAAGCTGTATAATAAATATCAGCTGTATAACAATTTTTTCATCTAAAAGGTTGGGTGTTAAAGTCGATTTCTTTAGCAATGAAAAAAGGTTTATTTTTCTTACAACTTCGGCAGTTGTTTGATATTATAGCATTCAACTTTCTATCTACGCCAAGTTCACATAAAATGTGTTAAGTTATATAGAAAAAATGTTTCTATTCCAAATTGTTGTGTATAGAACCTGCAGAAATATTTGTGGACCTAACAACTTTTAGAAGCGATATATTTTGATCAGCATCGCACTGACCCAAATCCTAACTCAGTTTCTTCTAGCAAATAACAATAACTTTGAGGCTAGAAGCGCCAAATCAATAAATTCACGGATACTTCGTCGATTATTTCTATCTTGACATGGCATATTTTACCATTTATTTCGACTTTTTTCTCAGTATTGTCGCGTTATGGGTTTTAATTATTTTTGTGCCACAAGAAAAATACAGGTTTACATTTTATCTAAAAGGTGCGGTTCACAATTCCTGACAGAAAGTTAACGAAAATTATGTATTTAATAATTTTTTTCTGTATCCAGTAATCATTCACTCTTACTTTCGAAAGTTAGTGAGCTGGTCAGTTAAACGGAAAAAGACTTTAAACTTTTTCCTCAATTCTACCTAATTTGTTATTTTATTTTATTTATTTTATTGGCTTCAACTTTTATAGCTGTCAGTGGAGATCGCAGGAGGTAATATTTCAAGATGTTGTCAGCATATTTTCAAAACACAAATTTAAAAGGTTTGTTGAAACACATATGTTTTCATAACGTGTTTATGTAATATTTTCGTTGCTGAAAGCAGTCCTGGAATAAAAAGTTTACATTGATAAGTGCTCCCTCAGGGTTATCCTAAGAGTAAACTAGGATGATGCCTGTTTTTATAAGAAAACTGAGTCAAGAAATTTTTTTTTTTGTATTCATATAAGTGTACAATGTGGCCCAGTTTTTAACTAAATATTTTCTTGATTAATTCAGTTCTGACCGATAAAGTCAATAATTTTATTTAAAAATATGATCAAGTTTAAGTCTTCTTGTCTTGTCCTACATTGCAGTGTTTCAGGCGTAACTTTTTTTGATAAATTTCAGAAAATTACAAAATTTACAAAAATTACACAATTACACAATCTTACAAAAATGACACTATTGCCTTTGATATTAATAAAATCCAAAACGTTTGATTAACACCAAAGAGCAAATTTTGTCGTGAAGTTATTTTTTAGTTTCACTAGCAAATAAAAAAGTTCAATTGCTCATTTCTGAGCTGACTGTAGGTTGTTAAATCATTTTTCAATAAATGCGAAATTCCTGATATAGCGGCGAAGTTCAGGGATATATAACTGAAAATAAATACAAAATTCTTAAGCTGATTTATTGATGTAAATTGGAAACTGAGTTAGAAGTAAATTTAATTTCCCAAAATTTGTACGTGAAAGTTTTGAAGATTAAAAGCACTTTTCTTTCACTACATTTCATAAATCTTAACTACATTTAGATAGAAAATTTATAAAAACATCTTTACAATTTCTAACTGTTTTTTTTTTAACTTACCAATAAGTCAAGGGCTCGAAATAACAAATTACAGCAAAAACCACAAACACAAAACGAATTATCTTAAACACCTCGACCGAAAACATTATAAACAAACCTGAGTCAACCGGCGGGGCGACAACAATTAAGATTGATTTTAATTGAAAACAAGGTATTGGAAACGTAAAATAAAAAATCTCTGCTAAATCGACGATAAAAGGTATTCGCCAGTCAGCTGGTGGCTAATTAGAATTACGGCTCCGATTTTTAACCTTTTTTTCCAATTTTGCACAGTTGGTGATAGCAGGCGCGCCTACTATTGCACAGCACCAGGCCGGAGCTCACACTCTTATTGCTCAAACCGTTTGTCGTCAGTCGTCGCTATTGTTTAAATAGCATTTGCAGCGATTGTTGTTAGGTAAATAGTAATCATGAACAGATTAAATGGAACCACTGCAACTTTATTATCAACATTCTGGGATAATTTATGCGTGATTGTTCATCATGGTCCATCCACCGCAAAATCAGTGAAAATTCATTGAAGATTTATTACTACAGATTTGAACTTGGCGTTTAATAATAGGAAAACCTTGGACAAAATCGTTAAATTAATTTGAGCATTTTTTCTTTAAATAACAGAATACGATCTGAAGTAGTAAGCAGTGCAAATTAGACGAAAGACTTGCTTCTCTTCTTTAAATTCCGCAGAACTATGGAAGTGAACATTTTTCAAAAATCAGATAAGCAGTTGGAAATTACTGAGTCAAATTAATGTATTAGTATTAAATTCAATCAAATACGATTTAGTAGAGCTGAATGTATTTTAGTCAAAATAAATAAAATGTGGCACTGGGCTTTAAGTCAAAGAGATAAAACTTAATTTTTAATTTAAACTTAAGTAAAAATCAATAAAACCTACCAATTTGTATTCTCAAAAAGGTAGATAGATCTAAAGAAAAAAGAGTGTAGGTACATATTAAATCAAATTAAAAAACATAAAAGTTAGCAACTTTTTTCTTGTTCACGAAAATTAAAGGACTAAAATTTTCTTCCCGTATGTGTTTGAAATACTGAGCTTTTAAAAAACCTTTTGCATTTGCATAGGTGTTTATATCTTACTCTTCTTTTAAATATTTTACCGCAAAAAAAACATTTTTTTAAATAATGCGACATTCAGTCAAAGTATTAATGCCAGTTTCAAATGCAAAAAAATTATTAGTTCAATTACTTAGTTTGATCTTTTATTTGGAAAATAATTTGATTGATTAATTAATTTAATGATGAACGAAATGAAAAACAACAAAGAGTAAATTAATTATATCTATCAAATCTCTTATCGACAGAATACGAAAAATCTAGCAATCTAGATTTTCTACAAAAAACGCAAAAACTGTAAAAAACTATTGATTACGTGTACCTATTTGCTATTTACTGTCTGCATTAAGATTTAAATAATTTGCCTTAAAGTCAATCAAGTTTTAATTAATTTCGTCCAAGTCTATAATTTAATTTTGTGGCGAAAGTAAAAAGTGTGGTTTCTGGAAATAAAATGTTCTTATATGAAAGAAAACAACTCTCATCATTCAGACTTGAAGGGTGGTTGGTAAAGCTTAAAGCTTGCCGATGTTAAGAATAAATTAGATTCAATAACAATTTTAAACTCGTATACATGCTGAACTTCAGGCAAAATAAATCGATACTTAAACTCGTTCACTCAAAACTCTCATCTTCAAAAATATAATGCGCTATTTCCTAGAGTACGTATTTATAAAAAAAAATATTGGGAAAGTGATAGTCAAAGTCAATATTAATAAGCAATTAGTTTGACTTAATACAACAATATTTACTATATAAAGAGTATAGCTTTACGTTTTGTGTCATAATTCATATTTATGATTTTTTTAAGTGCAGAAACAAAAATAATTTTGTAGGAAATTGTCCCAATAGCGATGGTTTTGCCAACTTGGAAAATTTGGGTTTTTACTAACCAATAACTTCACATGAGAAGCTGTGCTATTATAATTTTATTAGTTAATGCAGTTTGCCTTTTGTAAATTAAAAATAGAAATTACTAATATGAGCTTTTCATTACCACAGCACCATCCGTAGTACGATTCCATTATTGCCAATATCAAGGCGAAAATATTGTAAATCAGTTTTATTTCCTGTTTTATCAACGTTATCCACATCTATTTTTTAAACTTTAATTTGACTTTTTAATTATTTAACGGTTTGTGCATTTATCAATACCTACTTAAATACACCGCATCCTTCGACTCATAGTTTTTCTTCAAAGTTTCAAATATATGAATCAACCTGTATAACAGAATCCTATTTAACGATAGAACATACATATTACCAAAGTATTTCTCTATGGCATGAAGATTAGGTCACCATAATTGTTATCACCTACTTTTAACAACGCATTAATAAAACAGATAAAACTTACCCGAAATCGTAATTCTCGGAATTCCTAATTTCAAAGAATCACTAATCTCGTCTTTAAAGTTACTAACATTTAGTTTAGTTCGACATTTTCAAAGATACGTTTTAATTGGTCCTTGCTAGAACCACTTTTTAAAAAACACTTAATGGGGTTTTCCACCACATCAAAAATACTTTGAAAATATTATTGAACCAGCCAAAGTTATTAATGCTTTTTAAAGCCTTCAAAGTTCTAAAAATGGGATAATTGCGCAACTAGAAATATAACAATAACAGAAATACAAAGAAAACTGATGTGTTAGCAAGCCTCAAAAAAATTACTTTTATAATTATTATTTGTAAAGGCGTCTTGCGAAGGTTTTGATACTGTTTTCATGTCATCATTTGTGCTCTGCTAACTACATTTCTGATCCGTTTAAATTTAAAAGTGTTTTCTAGTTCCTAGACAAAAATTGAAAATAAAAGGATCATATATCAATCAGATTAAGAGCTTGCCTCGCAGACGGATTATTTAACTTGCCTACTAAAAATAGAACACAACAAAAAAGTATAATTATTTTCTTTGATGCGATGAGATTGCGTCAATTGAATTCGGGAATTCCACGTTATATAGACATGATTAGACATGCATGTAAAATATAGAATATTATTGACATGGTAAAACCATGTCAATAATTTTCGCATTCATTAATCAAAAGCCAATAATAAAATTAATTTAATCTGGAAAATTATCCATTTCTGCCTATTTCTTCAAAATGATTATGCACTCAATTGAATAGCGTATAGCTCTCATGAATAAGTAATTGAATACACGTTAAGATCTTTTGGATGTTGTTTTGGACTCTCGATTCTCAAGAATATTACTTGCATAATTGCGGTCAGTAGGTTTTTGCTTTTAGATTTACTTGCTGCGCTATACTGAAAACTGGTTAAAACTGTTTAAACCTGTTAATATCAAATAAAAGACTAGAAATTCCGTTTTGATATCGTTGAAAAAATATAGAAGTTTCTGTTTTATTATTATTTAGTTAGAGCAATCAGTTAAATGTTTAGCTTCCTTCTATTTTACCATTTTATTTCGTCAATTTAGCTACGTAAAAAGAAAACTGGAAATTTTAGTAAAACTCATTCCCAATTCAAATACTTCATCTAAGTGGAAAAATATGAATTAAAAATGGAAAGTTGTAACAAGTTAAGTGTATGTTAAAGTGGAAAGCAGTATAACATTTGGGTAAATAAGCATAAAGAAATGTTTCTTAATTGTGCAACTTGATAATCTGAGAAACAGGGACACTATTCACTTATTTTTTTAAAGATCTCTACTGATACAACACTTCTAGAATCATGATCAGGAAATGATTCACGGGTTTAATTAAGAATTTGCGGTTAGAAAAATGTACTTATTCTCTGTGTTGGGTATTTTTGTTTTAACCAATACCAAATAGTTTTTTAAGTTCGTTGCTTGGTTCATTAGTAAACTGTTTCAGTCATTCGGAAATGTGACTTTTTCAAGTCGGTTAAATATCCTTCGACTTCAAATATCCAATATTAATTATATCTTCCTAATATTTAAATCTCATTGGGAATTATGAAAACCGTTAATTGCCTTACCTAAGTAAGTGACTTTAGTACTGAACCCAATTTTCATTTGATTTTTTTAAATTATTGTATTTTATTTTCGATTGTCACATACATCATTAAAAATCATCTCCCAAAGGTTTGAGTGTAAAAATTATATTTTCTAAATATTATGCAGAGCCAAATTTTATAATTGCTCTTAAGTCAAGCAGTTAAATAATGTTTCATTTGTGTTTTAATGTTGGAATGATTAGGAATCTCAAGCTTAATACCATCTGGAACCATACTCTTTTTAATGAACAGGCAATTTGCTTTATAACCATGGAAGTTACTTTTAAAAAACTTGTTGTGTTATGCAAATTTATACCACAGGAAACAAAGGATTAGTACGGCAATGACAATTACGATACACATATTTATTAAAAATTTTCTTAACAGTGATTTTTGAGGCTATCACTTATGATTGAATAGTAGATTAGTTTCAATTAAATGAAATTGTCGGCCCACTCTTTTTGCTCCTTTGGCTAAAACGAAATCTCATTTTTGATTGCTGGGGGGCAAGCAATATATTATATAGTTTTTTAATATAGGGTATTTTAATTTGGAAAATATCCATTTAAGGAATGAGAATGTAGCTGTTCGATTAAAATGACGACTTTATTTTTGTTGAGTGTATTTTTCAACTTCTTCGCTTTAGGAAGGAAGGAAGCAGGTGAAGATACACTGAAGAAAATCCAATCAAACGATGTGTTGATTTTCTTGAAATTCTTCTCTTCCTATCATCTTCACACTTCGAAATGTATTCTATCATCTTTATTCTTCATATCACTTATCATGAAATACATATTTTATTTTCACTGCACTTTTTTTTCTTCTTGAAGAGTTCTGTTAATTCTGAGCTTGTTGCATTCGTGTAATTCCGATTAATTCATAAAATTTTTGTGCTCGGATATCTTTTGTAATCTGTCGTTAAATCTTTTTTCCTCCAATGGGCTTAAAATTGTCTACTACTGCATGCAATCTAATTTTGCTGTCTCAATCAAAATTTACTTTCAATGCGCACTATTTAATGTCGTCGGTTTTATTTTTCTAATGGAAGAGTTTTATACATTAATGCAATCCGAGTCCGATTTATCATCGAGCGTGTTCAAAACGCTTTTAAATTATTTTATTTTATTCGTATTAACCATTATATATACCAATAACTCCTTGTTAGGTTATTTTAATTGGAGTTAGAAAGATTGACAAAATGTTGAGAAGGATTTTTATTTTAATTTGAAGTAGTTGTTTTAAGATGTATTGCGTTTCAAACGACAGTACCTACATTTAGGCGAGTTTGTCATGTTTTGATGACGATCAAATGATTCTGTGCTGGCTTTAAAATCTGGAGTAGTATTAGTTTCTTTATTTTCCTTCAAATAGTAGTGCATTTTTACGGGTTCGTTTTAAATTATATTGATGCACAATCAGTGTTGCTGCTTTATTTAAATCCAATTTTAAGCACCAAACGATTGCATCCCGCCTTGTTTGAGTGAGAGCCTGTTATTTATTTATAATTTTAAATTTTAATTCTATTAAAAAAAAAATAAAAAAATTTGAGATATTTTGGGACGATTTTTGTTACGGTTACACATTTATTCATAAAGTTTTTTTTCTTCGTAAAGATTCAGCACTACCTACAAGCAATTAGTTAAACGGCCGATAAACGAAGTCAATAAATAACAACATTATTAAATTCGTTGAAATCCAATAAATGGACGGAATTAAAGCTTTAAAGTTTATTCAAGTAGCATGTTTATTTAGTTGTTACAATGGAATTTCAATAATTTTAAATTTTCCAATTCCAAATTACATAACCGAGGATTTTGCCGAATTCTCGAACCGTATGCAGTTTTGTAGTATACTTGTTTATTACGGTTTTTACCAAATATCGGTTTGAGCTCCTTATTAGTAGTATGGGAAGCAATAAAGGTAAAAATAAAACATGTTATTCGAAATTCGGTATAAGTTTTATTTAGAATATAGTCATGTGTAACATGGAAATAACATGTCATTCATACTATATACAGTTCATGTAATACATGGCATGTTTTTTCATTGTAATCATTATTATTAACAATGAATTCACTATACTTAATTAAAATTTTATTTAGGTAACAACGACTGTTTAACCAGCTAAAATAACATGTTTCTCCTAGTATACAAACAATATGCTGTTTATCGAGGTAAAGCTTAGTGAAATTTATAAACACACTGCGGCAAGATTAATATCTCCTACCCTTGAAAGCAGAATGCATCTAACAATGTTTCGTAACTGTTTAGAGCTTCCTCAAAAACTGAAGACAATTTCGTATCATCACGGATTTTTCCTGTGCTTATTAAAATAACTATTTACAAATGGCACATTATGCCACTGATTGGTGTTTTCTATAAATTTCACTAAGTTTAGGTGCGATTTTTCAATGTGGGATCAATTGAAAACGAATGCTAATTATTATTACGATATGTAAGACATTTTGACACAGTTTTAGTCATTATACTTTTACAAAAAACGTTTCAACAACAGAAAAAAACGCTCAAGAAATCAGCTGCGGAATACTCAAGTATCCACCGGTTTTGTTTTTGGTTTTTAAAGTCCAGATAAAACCAAGTGAGACGTAAATAACTTATGTCATTGTTTTTTGCCTAAGTCTAACTAGAAAATCGTCAACAATAACCACATCTTTTGTAAAATATTTCCTTTTTGAAACAGCTGTAATAAGGATAATGAAATCTATTTGGACAAGTCATCAATTTCACATCTACTCATATGCATACATATACAATGTAAGCCAATTATCTCGTCTCATTCCAAAAATACAGACATTGCTATTGATAAATTTAACTTACAAAAGCGTATTACTTCCTCTAATAATTATAATTGAAAATAAAAGATTGTTTTAATCAACTATTTATGTCATGCAAGATCACCTTAAATTAAGCCTGATCATTAAAATTGGATATTGGGCAATTGAATTGTACTTTCACGTAACTGTGTATTACGCCACGGAATTTAAGAATTTCCAAGAAAATCGGTTGACGTGAGGTCAACATTTAATGCTTAAAGCTCACTTGGCTTTATTACGTTATATTTAGGGAGTAATGAGAAAACAATATTGATGATACGATTTGGTACGAAATTTAAAAATACTTTTGGGTTTCTGTTCACAAAATCTGGAACATCTTGATCGAATTTTGGTATATATTTTAAAATTCTGCCAGCGGTCTATATAAATATATACATGTTTTATTCCATATGTTAACGGCATCTTTATTAAGGTGTTTTGAAAATATACTGGTTTTACTCTTCAAGTTAATTGATTTTCCTCATTTAAGCAGGAAAATAAATTTCATGAAGTTACATCAGACATTGCATAATAATCAAAGCAAAGTCTGGGGTTTTTTTAATGCTTGAATTTTACGAACTAAAATATAATTTTTATTGGAAGTTTTACTTAATATTAAAGATACTAAACCGAAATTCTATTAATCATTTTGATTTGGGTAAACAAAAGCGCCAATATTTGGATCGGGAGACACTAAGAAAAGCACACACGATGAATCAATAGAAATTTTTTATCTAGGATATTGAAATGCACATATTTTGTATGTTTGCGTTGGAGATTATAAAATATCCAATCACTACGACAAACTGGGATTCAACAAACAAGTGAATGATACACATTTTAAGCAATTTTTACGTTGAAAACAAATCAAACTTTAAAAATGTACTAAATATCAACTTGGTGCATAGGATGAATTATTATCACCAGCTTTCCAATGCCCGAAGTGCTATAATTTTTGTTTAACAATTGAAACTTATAAACATGCATGAAAAGGTGTCTCGGTAATTTTTACGTAGCCTTTTTCTGAATAAAATTTAGGTCAGATCGTCTTCGTATGAACCAAAGAATGTCACAGTATCCTTCTGATCATGTGTTTTCAGGGCACCCTGTATATCTTTACGCGTTTCGGAAATTAAACTAATTTATGAATGTAACTTTCATCTAACATAATCCAACACGTTTTGTTACATACATCTACAGAAAGTGTGTTTTTGGAGAAGTGATTTTTTTATTGTTTTGGGTGCCAAACAGACCACATCTGCTTTTGATGAATGAATTTGAACATTTGTATTTGATTAAAAATCAATCAGTTTCATTCCATATTTATATTGTTTCAATTTTGAGAATTTTAGAAACGAGCGCAAGCATTTGATACTTATTTTTGCAAAATCAATCAGTCTTAATACATAAAGTTGATTGATTGATGAAAGTACCAGAACGTTATCTATAAATTAAATTTTTATAAAACTTTTAGCGGCATGCCGCATGTTTGAGATATATTTTGGTTTAGTTGATTTGGTAAAATTTGATCTTAACTTGCATATTTTTTGAGTGATTATTAATTTATACCTACTTGTCTTCAGTGTTTTTACAATTCAGTTCATAAAAAAGAACCTTCACTACCCAAAGCCAATGAATAACGCTGCAGATCAATCAAATCTGGAATTTAGATCAGAAACCTGAACCAAAAACCCAAACCATCGACTTGTATATAGAAACTTAAATCTAATCCGAGCTTAACTTCTACACTGGTGTAGTCCTTCTGGCATCATTTTCAAACGTTTTTCGACTACCACCACGCGAACTTATACTCACAATACTTTGAGCTCTGATCGGTAACGGCTGATCCAGATCGAAAGTAACGAACTCCTGCGGCAAACTTGGCGAATAATCGTCAAAGTACGGTTCGGGCAAATCATCCAGATTGACATCGGCAGTCGTCGACACTGTGTTGACAGTGTTCAGGGTGACGTCACGGGATAATCCGCGCTCGCGATTGGTGAATCTTTCGTCGAACTGATACGAAATTGTCGGCGGTGGGGGAAAGTCATAGAAAGACGCTGAGACATCTTTCAGTGAGGGCGTTGATTGGTGGAAACGAGATCGGTGCAGTGTGCAAGGCGACTCATGGGTACTATCCTTAGGTGACATGTGGTACCTGTAAAAAGAGAAAGATTAAAAACTAAAGTTACTTTATGAAAAATACCTTATGGGAGCTACAAATATTTTTACAAAAATTACCATTTTTCAGTCTATGGCATTGTTAAATATGTACGTTGCTTGATTTGATTTACGTGGCCAACTTAAAGTAATTTCTGCGCTCTATTCTCGATTTGCCTATATTTTTTCGACACTATGAATGATTGAACAATTATTAAGCGAACTTATATAAACAGTTTTTTCCTTTCTTGCTGATTTTCCTTTCTAAGCTACTTTTAAAATAAAATACATTTGTTGTCATCGGTTGCGATTTAATATAAGGTTTGTCTTATTGTCAAATCCTTAAAAACATAATTTCTTCCGATTACTTTGGTTGCACAGAAAATGTAATTCGAACATTTGCCTACAACAAACGAAAACAAATTTTACTTACAAAGCCTTACAAAACCCAATTTTTTTATTTGAATATGGCATTTCATCATCGCATAGTGAAGAGTTTCTATCAACTGAGCATTCGCCCCTATTCATACACTACGAAATTTGTGCAGTTTTCATAATTAGCTTCTGAGAGCAGACGTTTTTTTTAATACCATTTTTTTTCAAAATTCGTTGAAAATATGCTAGTATTTAGTAATTAATCAAGAGTTATATTTTTATATTAGTCATTAAAAAGTGGTTGAACAAATTACTTCAAATAATTAATATAAAGCAAGTAAAAAACAGTAATTGTTCCCTTTTATTGATATACAGTTTCACTCCATAAACATGTCGTCAATATAATCGCAATGAGGAAATTTTGTTTTGATCGCAAATTGATTTTTAATAAAACTCTTCTTTGTCCGCATGCTAATATTAATTTTGCTTATTGCAGATGACAAAGTTCTGAAAAAGATAACTCGAGGTTCATCGAATTGATATTTTTACAATAATTGACGTACTTTTTGAAAGTGCTCTTCATTGCATCACAGTACTGTCATAGAAGATGCAGTTAGCAAGAAAATTTCTATCTATGCTTGTGCAATTACTTATATTACTTCGCAGCTTTTTGAACTGACTGTTAGCAAATATAAAAATTGGTGGAAATCTTCAATAAGTTTCAACATTTTCACATAAAATGAATTTTCACAAAACATTTGTTAGTTTTGTAGCTATAGTAATAAATTTGTGGCAAAAAATGTGAAATTACTAGTTTCGCTCATTTTGATTTAAGGAATATATTTTATTATATTTAATTTATTATAATTCTAGATTTCGCCCTAAAAATCAAACGTATTAAACTTGCTGTGCATTCAAATATTAAATCAAGAAAACAAGGTTTAAATTAAGAAACAAGCACATGTGATTGAGAGTGAAGAAAATGGTTTTTGTTTGAAAATTTCGCAATGCATACTCACTGTGTAGCGGCGGCTTCCATTTAATTTTTGTTCTTATATTTGAAAATTTATCAGTCTTTATTTATAAAAAATGTGACATACAAAATATGTGAGCAGCTATTTATTGAGGAAGTAGGAAACTTTTAGTTTTTATTAATTATTGAGTACTTTTCTCTATACATAGTATACCTGGTTATATTTCAAGAAACCCAAAATTGTAATTCAATTACTTAATTAGTTCACATTACTTACATATTTCTTGCTGGACTTCTGGGGAACGTAACGGTACTATTCGAGTTAACGTAGTAATAAGGATGTCTCCTGCATGGATACTCTACAGGCATTGGAGGCTCTATAGTTCTATGTAAGTTTGGTATCGAAGGCGTTCTATTTCCCTTCCTCAGCTCGTCGATTTGTTTCCTTCTCCAATGGTACCTTACTCTAAAACAAACACGTTTTTATCAATTTGCTATGACTTTTTCATGTTGGTTTCAAAAATCTTATACAGCTTTTGTTTGGCCATTCACCTTCTGTCCAGAATCAATAACCTTTTGCGGGGATTGAAATGTGGAAAAGTTGCGTTTTACTCACCTATATATAAATAAAAAAATACAGCCAGTTCCCGTTAAATTTACAGAGGACAGTCCAAAGGCGTACAGTAGGAATGAGTATCCGTATCGGTATTCGAACAGTGGTGGCCTTATTTGGGACTGCGGCCTAAGTTTACTACCCACTTCTGCTTTGAACACAGATATATACACTATGAGACCTAGTAGCATTATCAACCCTGAAAAAATTTGAAAAGTTTATTAATAAAATTATATTGGGATAATAAGTTGTAAGTGGTCGTTTCWTTAATAAACCGYTGGATGGTTTTTCATTCACTCAATCTAAATCAACCTATATAAATAGCATTAAAGCGGAAATTTGCGTATTTAAAATACACCTAATTAGATTTTTTMATTTTWTTTTTTKKKAAATTAACCAACGGAAAATGCGTGTRATATATACCGAAGTTTGCCTYAGAATTTTATCAATTAGTTTATCYTTCGCGCTTTTAACTGCTTTCATTTCAATAATAGTAATAAAATTAAACTCACCTGTRAATATAAATAGTAAACCGGATATAAAAGTATATATTCCTCTATATCTAACGCATTGACCAAGCATGCAACACATAAARGCTGCAATCATGATYGATCCTGCCAGCAGAAAAAARATGGCAGCTTTTGAAACAACATCTGGAAAAGAAGAAATATTAAGATTTTAGAGTGTTACAAACTGAAAATATTCAAATACRGACTAAAAACAAATGSTTYGTTTGCTCCRACGGGGCTTAATGGGTGGTTGAATTTGATACACTGATTGTTTTACGGATGACAATTTATGTATATCGATGTACAAGGTGATTGAACAATAATGGRAAATACAGAAACTGGAGATACTACGCATCCGAAACTCGTGATTTCAGTTTGTCAAATTGTATTATTCTASAAATATCKTAGTTGGRAACTTGAGCAACGTGGAACTTGTATTCGTCACAAACACGTATTTTATTCTTAATCTAAAAAACSTAATGTTAAAAAAAAATTAGTTTAACCTAACCCAAATTAACCCAGATGTTTTCAAAATACTGTCAATCGAGCGAAAAACAATTYCGAATTTKAATACACTGTATTTTCGAAACTATCAACTTTACCCAATGACCACTAATTAAMGCGTAATATMTTCAGTATCAAGCTCTACAGATCTAGATCTCTACTTTGACGCTATYCTATCCTATATTGAATCCAGAAATTTGTCCTTGTGTTGAGACATTCGATGCATTGCTGAAAATTATAACGAAAAACATACAATAAACCTCATCGAGATTATTTATAAGCGGAAAAATTTATTACAAAAAAAATCTTTATTTTTGAACTGAATGTTATCAAATGAATGTAAAATATATTAAAATTTCGACCAACTTGTTATTTTTGTCAAATGTTAATATTTTTTGAAATCTCATAATATTAAACTATTCTGGGGTTTGAATTTCGAACGTAACTTAATCAAGAAAACATTTTTTCGTCATCAATTTTGTTTCAATGTTATCCAACCATTATACATATATGGATTGCATAAAATTAATAATTTAAATACTTTCATTAAATAGCAACTAAACTCATTCTGTAAAGGTACACAATTATATAATTAATGTAAATTTAAACCATATACGTCCGGTGAAATATAGCGTTCATATAAAGTGTTTTGGTAGTTATGTTTCATTCTTGTTAAAATAGTACTGCAGTTAATAGTTTATTTGAATTTATTATATTCCCACTATATTATTAAATTTTATTGATAGAATTATGTTATTTTATATATTCTAACAATTTGTACATGTGTGTATTTTCTGTAGGAAAAGCTGAAATTTGGGAATTTAATCTACCATAAAATTGTTTAATAGAACGGGAGCACCAAACTCTTAATCAAGGTAATTTCTGCTCAAAAGTAGGATTAATAAGAAATATCAAATAAGCTTAACACAGTTTTACATTATCTCGCAGAGAGTATATATCGAGAGTTCCCAATGTAGATAGTTACAAATTTATTTGATATTATTATAATTTATGTATATTTCAAATAAATTTTGAAGACTGTTTTTATGAGTAAAGTAAGAAGTTACATAAATGAAATAAACAATAAAAATAATTTTGAGTTGCGTAAAGAATATTACTTCAGAATTAGCTAAGGTTCTTAAATTAGAAGTTATCTAGAGAGTCTAAGACGAACACCGAAAAAGCTACGAGAGGCAGAAAAAAATCATATATTTTTCACGATTGAACATTCAAGTTTCTAAAACTAACGATAACACTTGAATTTTACATTGAACATTGTGTTCAAATAAACGTTTGCACTTACATGGAATAACTAACGTTGAATCTTTGAGGTCTGGACTGTAATCTTGAGCGAAATAATCGATTCGTTTGCAGGCGTACTCGTCTTCACCAGCTGGAATTAAAGAAAATGTTAGCAGAAATGATTAACAGAAGCCCGGTAATTTAATATGTTTTTTTTAATACGGAACATAATAAATGAGCCCTTTTCAAGCAAGTATTATTTAGCAATTGACAGATAAACTTAACAGCAGGAAAATATGTGTTTTGAAATAGTGTTCACCTTGATGACAATCTTCCATACAAAAGCAACTGTTTTACTTGCCCAGCCTTGAAAATTCGAGTGGTCCCAGAGCGATGATAATTTTCCAAGATCTTTAATCGGGCTTCAATTTATTGCCTTTTAAAAGCTAAACAATATTCATTGATCATCAAGTTTACATTGGACATATCTTAGATATTATATTTCAAACCGCTATGAAATTTGAAGAAACTCTATAGGAGTTTGGGCCATTAAAATATTTTTGGTATCCAGAAATTTGTGATCAAGATTCCCTACGTGATCTAGTGGTAATGGGGACCGCGCCCACTCACTCCATCACGGTGGAAAGAAGAAAACACTGTCAACTTTTCAAAGCCGTTCGCATCTTTTCGGGCACACACGTACGTGATTCCGGTTTTATTTTTCTTCTCGCATTTCCACATCCGGAGCCCCGTTGACATGCTAAACAAATAACGTCCATATTTCAGATCCTTTCATTTAAGGCCGGGAAATGACGCAAGAGCTTGATTATAGAGCCGCTATTGCGGATTTGTTTTGAGCCTGTCAAATTGAGTTGCCTCGATTTTAATAGAGAGCTTGGTATATGTTCCATTGGAAATGACGAATTGTTTATTTACGTAATTTATAACATGCATTCAGGAATTGAAGAATTAAATTTTATCATATTTCAGGGGTGTTGAATTTTATTTAATTTTTTCATTAATTAAAGGGGTTTTGGAATGGGTGGTGAAGAGTTTTTACGTTTTTTTGAAATCCACTACTTTCATATTCACATTCTTCACCTCCTCACTTTCAGTCGCATTATTTCTATCTGCTGTTGCGTCTATTTCAATTTCATCTGCAATCATTCCATTGTCATGTGCTAAACTCAAGGCAACATTCCTTCGGATCCGTCCCAGAGTTTAGAATGTGCAACTATTTTACAACTAACACAGCAACTTATTTCAATTATTTAGATATACTTAGGTAATCTGGTTGAAAACCCAATTCGAAGGGGATTTTGTTGTTTTCACTATGAGTTTTCGTACCAATACGTGGTGAAGTAATGAGGATTTAGACCCCTTCTGGCCCCCATTGCAAAACTAGTAGAAACCATAACGGGCCACGAAGCCCGCAAATAGACAATTAGAAGGAAATTGCGCGCCAGCATGCACCCTCGTAAACCAAACATTAATAGTAGTTATAAATATCCTTAGGGGACACCTCGGCCATTTTACAAGTCCAGAAAATGTCTATTGTCCTAAGTTAACTGAGCTTAGTTAGGAAATTGAAAACTGTCCATTTAATTGGCCAACGAAATTGACTTCTACTTTCCTTAAAGTTCGAACCTTGACATTCACTTCATAGGTTCTTGAACAGCTGTACTTTTACAATATCTAAAATATCTACGTTCTGAAAAACATGTAATGCTAGGAGGCGTGGCTGCACCCTGACCAAGTCTTCGACGTGGTTGAACAAAATTTTCGGATAAAGTGCCATATTCTCAAAGAATTTGGAAATCGTCTGCACTTCATTTTTCAATTTTTCAACTAATTTGGCTCAGGTTTCATCAACATAAACTTTATGATTTGCACTTTATTCGACTTCCGACAAATTGTCGTCAATCTAACGCCTCCGGTCCGGAATTAAATTTTCAGTGGTTGATTCCATCTTGTTCCCTGTTTTTCATAAGCAAGTTCATAGGGTTAGCTGCATTCTACTCATATATTCGTCGAGAACGGAAATTTATTTTCCACATAAAGCGCAATTCTGCTTTCGTGTTACCGATACAACGAGGAGAATGAGTCTTGTGGGAAATCAACGTTTTATTTTCCTTCTACTAATAGCTCTTGAATAATGCGTACCATGGATAACAATGCCTTTAAAATTCCACGGTAAAATATTTTTTATTGAGAAAATCTCCTTTCCGATACCATAATTAATCTTAATGCACGAATATAATATGGTGCTTGAAGCCAGAGTTCATTAGACTTAAAATAATGCACACGATCATCACAAATACGTATGTGTAGTGTACGTGTAGCAACTCTCTAATAGAAAAGTAGGCAAATGCAGATTTTTAGTTTGTACCAGGGCAGCAGCATGTTGAAAGAGGTAGCAAATGAATATCAGGAGAAGATTCGTTTTCAGCGTTAGCGTTCCCTTATTATGAAAGTGGGTGTCGCAAGTCTCTAATAGAAAAGTTCTGATGGCAAATGCAGATTTTCGTTTGTACCAGGGCAGCAGCATGTTGGAAGAGGTAGCGAGCGAATAGCAGGGCAACTCAATGAAACTCGTCATGTGGCTGTCCTTAATCATCACTGTAATCAGCAGCACGTCTTCATGTATGATCAGCAGTTGCCATATAACAAGAATTTTACTGCATAGCATTTTACTGCTTGCAGAACTCGTGTTAAACTCGATTTTGCTAGTGATCTTGTGATTGTTTTTTTAGTTTGTTGTTCATACTATAAGTTGTGCTAAAAAATATAAATAACTAGAGGAAAATATACCACTGACTTATTTATCTATTGCTTCAGATCATGCCTTGACTTTATTATAAAAAGTTTTCATTTTTGTCGTGCGAAAATCGTATCGGGAATCCGAATGTGAGGTTCCACATGTTCCCTCATGGTGCGATTATGTTTCAACACTGGATGGACGTTGTGAATAATCCAGCATTGTCCAAATTAGCTCATACCACTGTTAGAAGGTGTTATTCGGTATGCAATAACCATGTTATAGTATCTCAATTTCAAACTCCCGAAAGGAAGACGCTGCTGACAAAAGCTATTCTCAAAAGTTTTATAGCTCCTTCTAACATTTGCATGCCACCGGCTAGTGATTCGGAGACACATCCGCACACAGGTAGAGATACTTTTTCGACAGAAATTTTTTTTATAATAATGAAAAACTTATCAGGTATACAAACTTCTCATGATGATTCTACTTCTGTCGAACGGGAACAAGAATCAACTTTTTCGATGCCTACACATAATGTAGATAGTGAAATCGGTAAGTTTTAATAATCATTAAAAAGTAATAACTACAGTAAGAGTAGGTACACGCTTTTTCTTAAGTTTAAGAAAACGCTGTTCTAAAGTATTATTTAAAAGTATTTAATAGGTTGACCGCTGCATGTGAGAAGCGAATTGCTTCATTCCATTGGAGTAACCAGCAGGAACAAAATGACTCCAAGGAAACAACTTCTATTTTACAAGCTATGCAGCATGAGGAGGACATCGAAACGTTATGAGCATAATTTGAAGAGTTGCAGGAAAGACGTGTTCGGGGTAAAGAACATAAGTAATCTTTTAAACAATAAAACTTAGATTTGTTTAGAAGATATATGATAGAAGACCGTGGGCGCAGAAATTTTTCCTATTGCAGCTACGTCAAAAAGGTTTAATGGAATTCTTAATCATTTTAGTAATTTGTTGCCCTTTGCATGACGAATATATGTAATAATACGGCAGTTTCGGAATTTATTATTTATAATAGGTGAAAATATATTTTGCTTCTAATACATCGAAAATTAAGCCGCAGAAAGATAGCCGCGACAATGCTATAGTGGATCAATACATCCAAAAATTTGCACCCAAATTGTATAAGTAGTTTTTGTATTATTATTTTATAGAAAGGCAGATTTTGACATCAACAATTTTGTTTATTTGCTCCTTACATGCTTTTTAAGTTTTTACTTTTACTTGTTTATCATTTAGACGTCTGTTTGTCCTGTTTATGTTATATATGTTGATCGTTTATAGGATGTACTTTGTTCTTTCCTATTTCTGTTATTATAAATATGTTTATCATTTATGACTGTTTTTCTTGTTTCTGCTATAATAAATAATTTTATCATTTCTAGTGTTTTTCGTATTTCTATTATTATAAATACGTTTATCATTTATGACTGTGTTTTTCTTGTTTCTGCTATAATAAATATTTTTATAATTTATGACTGTCTTTTTTTTAATAACGTCAATACATATACCTACATGTTGCCATTTTGTTTCTAGGTCAGTTTAAGTTTGTGTTTGCCAGCGTTACATCATTTTAAAGGTAGCTGTTACAGGTGCAGCGACTTTTAATGTAGTTGGACAAATATTTACCTTGCTACGAATAATAAATTCACAGAAGTAAAGCCTGTGTCCCATGCATCCGTTTATATGATGAGACGATGATACGAAAGTGTTTCTATTGGTTGGAGCTCTGCGAATTCTTCCGCCAACCAATAGAAAGACTTTCCTATCATCGTACCATCGTATAAGCGGATGCATCGGACACAGGCTTAACAATCATATTGTAATTCCTAAATCGAAATTCCCGCTTTCTTTTAATTTAGGGACGTAAACACCTGGCAGAGAGCGCGCATAAGCGATCACGGGCGTTTGCATGGAGTTGTCACTTCTTGTTCAGAGGTGATCTCTGATCAGGGCAGTCAATTTTTTAGCGTTAGCGTTGCCTTATTTCGAAATTAGATGTAGCAAGTCTCTAATGGAAAAGTTCTGATGGCAAATGCAGATTTTCGTTTGTACCAGGGCAGCAGCATGTTGGAAAAGGTAGCAAACGAATATCAGGAGAAGATTCGTTTTCAGCTTTAGCGTTCCCTTATTTTGAATGTGGGTGTAGCAAGTATCTAATAGAAAAGTTCTGATGGCAAATGCAGATGTTCGTTTGTACCAGGGCAGCAGCATGTTGGAAGAGATAGCGAGCGAATATCAAGAGAAGATTCGTTTTCAGCGTTAGCGTCCCCTTATTTTGAATGTGGATGTAGCAAGTCTCTAATAGAAAAGTTCTGATGGCAAATGCAGATGTTCGTTTGTCCCAGGGCAGTAGCATGTTGGAAGAGGTAGCGAGCGGACATCAGGAGAAGATACGTTTTCAGCGCTAGCGTTCCCTTATTTTAAATGTGGGTGTAGCAAGTCTCTAATAGAAAAGTTCTGATGGCAAATGCAGATTTTCGTTTGTACCAGGGCAGCAGCATGTTGGAAGAGATAGCGAGCGAATATCAGGAGAAGATTCGTTTTCAGCGTTAGCGTTCTCTAATTTTTAAAGTGGGTGTAGCAAGTCTCTAATAGAAAAGTTCTGATGGCAAATGCAGATGTTTGTTTGTACCAGGGCAGCAGCATGTTGGAAGAGATAGCGAGCGAATATTAGGAGAAGATTCGTTTTCAGCGTTAGCGTTCCCTTATTTTTAAAGTGGGTGTAGCAAGTCTCTAATAGAAAAGTTCTGATGGCAAATGCAGATGTTCGTTTGTAGCAGGGCAGCAGCATGTTGGAAGAGGTGGAGAGCGAGTAACAGAAGACATGTTTTCAGCGTTAGCGTTC
>NW_026018165.1:5596895-5604731 GCF_020466585.1 Dendroctonus ponderosae
GGTGTAGCAAGTCTCTAATAGAAAAGTTCTGATTGCAAATACAGAGGTTCGTTTGTACCAGGGCTGCAGCATGTTGAAAGAGGTAGAGAGCGAATAACAGGAGAAGACATGTTTTCACACAAAATGATTTGAAAAGCCTGAGTCATAATATTTCATCTATAATTCAGATTTTACTACTACTTGGGTGTTTTCCGGACTAAACCTCTAATACCTATAAATTATTCTTTAAAGTTGCTTAAAATATCCTCACGGTACCTTTTCAAATTAAGTTGATGCTTTGGCCGCTGATTTCAATTTCAATCAAACTGAACGTGCACAACCCTTGAAGAGAACCATTCGCCATAAACACAAATCTCCGGAGCTTTATTTGACTTCGATATAATTAGCTAACGCACTAACTAGCTAGTTAATCAATGACCCTCCTAATCCACTTTGGAACTTAAATTAAGCGACGTCGTTAGCCGAATTATTCGGAATTTAGGTGTTTTATTCGATGGCTTCTTAGTTAGTTGATTTAAGGCAATTTCGAGACGACTCTGTATCTTACCAGCGGCCGACAAAAATAGACAGCCATTAAAGATTATTATTTGCTTTGATACACTTAGCAGTTCACTTGACCTAATCGAATTACATTCGAATATAAGAGTTTGAGCAATCTATTGATTGGGCAGACACAATTTTATTAAAAGGTTCTTGAGAGTTACGCCTTGAAGATGGCAAATTGTTGGGGAAAGCTTTGGTGAACTTTTCGATTGAGAAACTCCAGGAGCCCATTTAGTTTTATATGTGCTTTCAAGATACCTAATTCATTAGTGCTCAAAAATGGTACTGATATTTGTTGTGTCTACAATAAAAAGAGTAAATAATAATGGAGGAGATATAACTGCATACAGCTTGTTTTCCATAAAGAGATGTCTTCAACTTTTACAGTGGGATTTCAATACAAATCGACCCATTCAGTAAGGTTTTATCGGTTTTAATCATCAACTAGAATTCCGTATTACTTCAAGGTGCATTGTTTACACTCCAGGCTGCAATACGGGATAAACTACTCAGTTATTGACTAACTGAATATATTCATTCAAAACCGGCAGCCCTTTCAGGCGTCGGTCTAACAATGTGAATTTAAAACCCTTTTAGTCTTTATTGCCAAACCGTACACGAACTAATTGTTGAGTATAATGTACCGCGAACTCCGCAAATGGACAATTATGGCAAAATTGAACACTCTTACTTACACTCTTCTAATGCAAAGATTATGAAGGATGACAAATTACTTTTTGCCAACACCATGCCTTTTAGCAAGGCAATTGGCTACGGTAACTTCGCATGTAAAGTGATATTGACATAATGGAGTAAATTCAGATATTGTGAAAGAAATATGGATTTTTTTCATATAGTCATACAAGAAGGTCACTTAGAGGATATTTTTATGGAAATATTAGCGCTCACCTCTTTAGGGTGATTCCAATTTAGTCATTTCTCCAGGGGGAGGTCCAGTGCTCTTTTGGGAATTAAAATGGTTATTAGGCTTTTTTCTCACTGGAACCTAAAATATTTGAAAATCGCAGTATTTTAATTGAAGTAGCCGTGTAACTTTTGCATTCCAGCGAAAATTTAATTTCTTTAGCATTTTGGCATGTTTTGCTCTGTATGTTTCCAAATCAACACAGCTAATTTTTTACTTAAATTGAATGAACGCTGTTAAATTCTGCTTACACTGCTTCCTGTATTCCTTCATTTCTCTACTCCATTTTTTATTATTTTGCCAAATATCTATCTCCTGAATGCTCATCATCACTGTTCATATATAGTTTTTACATTCATTCTTTTGTCGATAAATTGGCGTTATCGAGGGCAAGGTTCATATAATGAACATTTTTTTAGGGCAAATACTAATATTTCTTCTATAACACTAGCTTTCCATTGTTCATTGGGAGTCTTTATGCAAAAATTCTTCGTTTATGGCTACTGGGTACCCTTGCGTTTTTTACGTAAAACGGAAGATTGGATGAAGTACCGGTATCTGTATTTTTTA
The DNA here is from genome assembly GCF_020466585.1 of Dendroctonus ponderosae. Lineage (NCBI taxonomy): Eukaryota > Metazoa > Arthropoda > Insecta > Coleoptera > Curculionidae > Dendroctonus > Dendroctonus ponderosae. Next base: position 5,598,934 of record NW_026018165.1, read on the forward strand.
CTTTCGAATAATTGCTATATTTGCTGTTGAATAAACTACAATTTTAGAATTTGTATTGCAAATAACATTTTATTTCGCCCTCTTTATCAAGCTTTTAAGGTTCGATTCTTTGATCTCAGCAGTTATATGAAATGCATTATTTGATATCACGCGACCATTACCGCAAAACGGCAAAAATTACCGACCATTATTGTAACGAGTAAAACGTTTAAAAACTTCTGATAATACAAATGTTTTATCAGCGTATTAGAAAAACGTACATTTTTTTCAGTAGCACAGATCAAAACTTCAAAAAGAATATTGGAAAACTCATTTTAACAATTTTAAAATGTGCGTCTTCAACTGCTAATATCTCCTCCAAAATAGTGATGAAGGCCAATTAAAAGAGTATAAATGTTCCGCAAAAATTTTGGCAAATTATATAATGGAAAGCAGTTGTACTTTTGAAAATTCGAAATAATTCGGAAATCTTGCTTGCATGTGATACCAAAGGCCAAGGGCTATTATATTCCGATGGCGTCATACAGAAAGATATTAATATTATTTAGATTGATTGATAAATCGAATACGTAATTGTTCACCTGTAATAAAAAAATATGTATTTTATGATCAGTCGGCAAGAAAAATTGCAACAAATTTCCGTGATACCATTATCATATTTCAAAATTAAATTTAAATATACGTATTGCTGTTCAAAAGCTAATAGTAAATATATCTAATAGTAAATCTATTAGCTTTTGAACAGCAATATGTATATTTAAATTTAATTTTGAAATATGATAATGGTATCACGGAAATCTGCTAATTTAGATATTTCTACTCGAAAAGTCGGAAATTATTCCATACTATCAATTGAGATTGAGATAGCAACTTTTCTTACTGACCGATCATAAAATACATATTTTTTTCTTACAGGTGAACAATTACGTATTCGATGTATCAATCAATCTAAATAATATTAATATATTTCCACTGCAAATTGCACAATTGCTTGCCAATATTTTTCTTGCTTCTGCAAATTCTGCTAATAATTATATCTTAGAGTGTAAGTTACACAATACTTAGGTTACTTCAAACTAGTCATACTCCACTTTTACAGCCAGCAAAATTCGTCACAATCTAAATTATGAAAACTATTAACAGGAATAAAACTTGAGTTGAATACAGCAATGACAGAAAAACATAATCAAAAACTACATAGAGAATAACAATTGGAAAAAGACGCTGAAAACTATTCGTTTAAACTCAAAATGCACATTTCAGTAAACTTAATCATGAACCGAAAAAGACTGAGTTAAAATCATACGCGGCTCTCGGCCCAAAATAAATTGCATTTCCGAAGCTCCCTGACTGTACATGACTAACGAAGCTAAACGAGCTGTTGGATGGTCTTACATTATATTCCAGAAATGTCATTCCTTAGCGTTTCTTGGCCCGCAACGTCATTAATTATTATTTCAAAGGGATGTTGGGGTCATTTAGGATACAAATTATATCTTGTAATATTAATAGCGCTCAGGCAGCAAAGCTTGACATTGGGCCAGTTTTTTGCCCTATGCAGCCTGACAATAGTTTCAGTTTGATAATTTTAGATATTTGCTCGTCAGCGTCGATGGTTAGTATATTGGAAAACCGCATTATGATATAAAAGACAAGTTTCTAATTAAATCTTGCCCTCAGGCCCAATAGATTAGTGCTAATAAAAATAATAAAATTGTTTGAACAAAAAAAACTGGCAGAATCTCAGAAACTCAAGAAGTTATTTACTATATTTACTTGGGTGTCATATACCAAAAGATTGAGAGTGTTCCTTGTCTTATTGTTTTTATATTAATGTAGTTTTTTTTAAGAAAGTAAAGCAAGGGTTTGTTTAAAATTGACAAATTTTGCCGTTCGGGATGTTCGCAGTCTAATAAGAAGGAAGAGGACTTTAATGATAACTCTGAATTTAAAAACAATTTTCCTAGATATAATTGCTACCGGTGGTGGAACTTTACCAATTAACACTGCAATAATTATACAATCAGAGTCATACCTGGAATGTTCAAACTACCAAGTATAAAATATCGCTCAACTTATTTTAGATAATTCAATATATTAATTGAGGAAGGCGAGCAATGCCTCCTTGTCTACAAAATGAATTATTGAGACCAGCCTTTTGCTTCTTTATAAACTTTAATCTCTCCACTACTGAAGATCTATCTTCAAGTTATTTCCAGATCTGTCTATTTTGCGCTCTTTGCACCGAGTTTCTTCTGCTTAAAACTTAATTTTGTTTATAGTTTTCCGTATTAGTTTGTACAGTACATCTGAGTATTTCATTTGCGATTCATTTGTGGTATTACTGGTCTTTGAATTTGTAGAGTGTACCAACATAAAGATTGGCCAATTGCGTTCCTTTTTAGTTTTTGCTAACCTAAATATATTTATATAAGCTTACAGCTTATTATCATAAGTGTATGATCAGTAACTGATTTCACAACCCCACGTCTGCCTTAGAATATCATTAATTCCAGTAACTCAAGCAAAATGTAAACCAATTAACTAATTTACTGAAGTCAAAGCTTATAGCAAGGGTTTATTCGGCTTCTTATTGAACGCATCATCAGCACGAAAGAACGGGAAGTCATACTTGAAAGGAAAGTACTTGAAGGAAATTAATACAACCATTCGCTAGAATGAGAAAATTATTATTTAGTTCATTTTGCTCTTTCACTTTTCAAATTGTAAAGTAATTTAGTCAATTAATATAGCGAAGCACAAATTTTATGAAATATTTAAACTATAATAAGAGTTGGTTTAAAAAATCAGCAACATGGGCACAATGGGCGCAATTTAAGCTGATCCATGGCTAATTAAAGTGACATATCATAAAACTGTGCAGAGTTCCTTTTAACGTAAGTTTCTTTGAATGCGTTAAGAAATTATGAATCTTGCTGAAAGTTTTTATGAGTGTGAGCATATTAAGAAATCCGACTGATTTATCTGGATCCACATCTAATCTCCTGATTCATTACTAACAATTTGCTGCAAAAGTTTCCAAAGAATAAATATCAAAACATTCAACTCAATAACACTACCATTATTGCAATTTCAAATTGCTTTGTCTAAATTAATTAAAAACTTTCGGATTCACTTTTTATTCTCGCATCTGAATCGTCTACAAACAATCCTCGAATGCTGCATTTTTAATTGAAAACTTTTCTAATGATTATCATTTGGCTTCTTTTCCTTTTGTGTTGAATAATTGGATGGAAATGGGAATTGTATTGTTAATTAGTTTCTGGAAATTGTTCTGCCATTGTTAATCCTCGAAATGCAAACGGAAAGATACCTGATGTTAAGTGTTTCTTTTGCCGGAACTGAATAGTAAAAAATTGGCGAGGAAAATTGCAACTAAGTTTTCATTCAGTAAATTTCACTGCAGTTGATTAATAGTTACAAAATTATGTAATCCGGAATTTTTCTGTATGAAAATTTAATTATCCTCCCGTTTGAATAGGTTTATAAATTGGTAAATCAGCAGTTTTCTAGACAAAACTGTGCAAGTAGTTTAAAATAATATATACAAAATTTATTCCAAAATATTTGATGCGCTTCTAATGTGCTTCCGGTTGACTACTTGTCTGGAAAATAAATGTAAAATAAATAAATATGCTTTATTAAGATTAAAATTAGAAGAAACTCCTTTTAAGCTTCTAGATTTCCATCGGCATTTCGAGAACTTGTGATAGTGTGACGTGATTTTTTATAAAACTCTTATTAGCTTGAAACACTTGATGAACGCTAAAAACAACATCAACTGCTCAGGTCATTTTATTCTGTTAATGTCAGTTGACTGTTTGACACCAGTCTAATGCTAGCAATGTTACACGACAGCAGCAACTTAGTTATTTTTTTAAAGAACAACTAACATTGCTAAATAGAGCCTTGCTGGTATAATCGAGCAACTTGTACGACATTGTTTCAATGATACGTATCACGTCCCAGCGCTGATTACGTCTCCCTTAATTGCGAACCCAACAGGAGAAATTTAATGTCATTTGCCTGGAAGTCAGGGGAATTATTCTTGTGCAGCATCAGATTAGTTATAACCTCTTGAGCGGAATGTTTCCACTAATCAAACAACTCAGCTAGTGAACGTATTGGAAATTAAGCAGAAAACTGATATGTGGACGGATCACAAATAACTTATGGTTAAACGTGAACCAAGAAATTAAACAACACAAAAAAATAAATAACTTTATTAAGTCTAAATAGTGCAAACTTCCACTAGCCTGAGAGTTTAAGCATTTCCACGTCAATATTCCATTGAAAACCACCGACGGTAGATTAATCGTATAAAAATTAAACGACCAAATAAATTTCAAGCAAAGCATGATTGCAAAAGAGCTTTTGCAGTCTCATTTTGATGTAAAAAAAGCAAAAATTTTCAAATGAATGTATCATTAATCTTATAGAAGAGACTCAGTGTGGGAAATAAGGTCCGGATTATAATTTGTTAATTTAAAAAATTATCGGCAATTTGCGTTACCTACCAATAAACTGCATGTTTGGTAAACGAAGTTCCAAAACTAAATTGAAAAAGTACCGTTAAATTGGCATGCAATAATTAGACTTACTTATTTAAATACACTCAAGCAAATTTTCGCTTATATTAAACAATCGGCTGTCCAAAACAGTTATTTCCTCGAATATAAACTGTGACGATTGTCTGTTGCATTAAAATATTATCTGTGAATTAACGCTGGCCTTTTAAAATAGAAAAATGACCTTTCGGGAACAAAAATCTAATTAAAACCCTCTCAATTCAACGGATAATGGCTGAAAATGATAATAACGAGATAAAAGAAATATCGACAGTACTAAACACTGCATTATACCGGGCTGCCGTTATTATAACTACTAAAGAACTGAGCTCTGGTTTTTCTCCCATTATAAATTTAAAAATCCCGCAGCGAAAGCTATATTGTAGCGGATTATTAAACGCGGTTTAAATTTATTTTGCCGGAGCGTCTGATAATAATAAGCTGTCATTTCAGTTAAGAAAACGTTAATTAAACTAGTGGAACTGGAGAACAAATGTTTTCATTAAGTTCAGATAATTAGTGTTAACTATAAGTTGAAAGTTCAAGTGAAATCAGTTTTATTTTTCCTTATGTATTTAAACTATGTAATTAAAACCAATAAAAGCCAGTGAATCGCTAAGAAGTATATATGCCGTAAATTGTGATTCAAAGTGTAACAAACAATAAATTTTATGGTGAAGAAACAACAACCATTTTCTCGCAAAAGTTTCCGTTCTTTAAAAGGTTTTTGAAAATGGCAATATCAATATTTGGTGAATTTACTTCCTGGAAAAACCCATTTATTTTCGTTCTAAAATTGAAATTAAAATATTTTTAATATACGAGCAACTCGTGTAATAACGATCGCACTTAATTTGTATAAAAGCGCTAGTAAACCTTACTGGGATTCCTTTCAAAAATTTCTCACTTTCCTAATATGCACATCTACTGTGAAGAGTAACGAATATCCAGTTGAAAATTATAACTGAAAACTTACAGGCCCTAATTTCATTATGGCGTCATAAAGCTTGAAAATTACATGCTACTCGGTAGGTATTATTTTAAATTTAAATGATTTGAAGTAAGTTTCCCCAAGCCTCAATTTCACCTGAAACTCCTTTATTTTCACCTTCAAGCAACTTCTCGCTAGCAAAGTTAGCCCCTCCTGTAATATTTATGGAAGTTTTTAAAACTTTATCAGAATCTCCGAGAAATTAATTAACCCAGCCC
>NW_026018165.1:5605212-5625091 GCF_020466585.1 Dendroctonus ponderosae
GGATACCCAAAGCGCGACTATTCACCATACAGAATTAAATCAAACTATCAATACCCCAAGAAAATATGTTTCTGATCATTCAATGTTTCTCACTTTTACATCCATTTTAATTAAACCGAATCAAACACGTTGTTCAAACGGACCAGGTTAGGTTAATTTGTTAATAATTAAACTGGTAATAGGACCATTTATTGGAAATTATGCAGCAGTTTAATTACAATAGTCTTTAATTAAAAGCATTTACGACAACCTCACAAAACAAACCGTTTGAAATGTTCGCGTCGAAATAATACGAATACAATATTGTCGTGTTAGAAGCACGAAAATGAGTATTTGTATGTGCGAACTATACAGACATATTTATTATCAATATAGCATAATTTTATTTAATACGTTATTCCTAATTAAAGCAATCTATCAGAATTCATATACTAATTTACTTTTAGATTGTGCTCCAACTGTAGTTTTATTAAAGTAAATTAAATTAAAGTAATTAGCTGATGGGCGAACTTAAAAATGCAAAGACAGTTATTCCAGGTGTAAGATAATTTATAGGGCGTTAATGAATGGGTGAAGACGCATCTGGATTGTAATTAGGACTGTTGAATACTCCTTGATGGCATCAAAAGTAATTTTTTTTGATTATCTCAATTTTTCTCTTTAATGTAGAAATGAAAAACTCATTTGCTAGGACGATAATCGAATACCGTTGTACTCACAATCGCGACCGCTTCGCGATCTACAATTTCATAATTATCAACTCCAGTTTCGGTGGCTTAAGACTGAAATTAAATAAACCTCAAGCTGGCAGGACGATTTATTAACTTGGGTACAATTAGCCCAGCTTCGTCAAGGAAAATTAACAAAGTGGCAAATTTTCGGCTAAAGATGGTATTCCTGAAAAGTTGTCTCGGTCTAATTTACGTCCAAATGAAATTACGAGTGTTATTGCTGGAAGTTTGCTCTAGTGAAAAGAACGGGGCCTATCCTGAAAGTGCAGTTGTTGAGTTTTGGTCGAAACAAAGCAGTTATTTTAAATGTATTCAAGGCAAAACGGGATCTCGACTGGAACTCTTAAAAGCGGGCCCGCAAAATGTACTTTCTGGGTTCTCATTTCAATGCAAAAAATATTTTAAATGTTCACTCAGCTCGACTTTGCAACATGACTGATTCGAATAAATTTATCAACAAAACATCTATCTTCAAGTGGCCCTGGAACGACTTTGAAATTTGGACTTTCGCAGCCATCCAAGTGCATTAGAAATCTTTGTAATCGTGAAATTTGCTTAAAGTTTTCGAGGGCTGAAAACGGCAAAACATGGCTCGTTCATCTAATTGCAAAACTTCAAAGCTGCATCCTGTTTTTTTCTCGAAAGAAAGACTTTAAGCAAGAGTCGGTAAATAGGGAGTTGCAGATAGAATACATTTAATTCAGTTCAGAAAACTGGAAATGTTAAGTTTGCTTAACTTTGCTAATAGCAAAAAATTAACTTTTTAGTTTTCTAATAATATTTTATTGTTTTTTTCTGTTGATCTAAATGTCGAACAATCGGTTTTCAATGTTCATTGCAATTAAACTACAATATTTCTGTTCATTGTCTGATTTAACTTATTTGCCTTCATCTTCATTTAATTTCATCATTTTTATTTTTAATTTTATTCTCTATCTATTTCTGAAACGATTAGGAGTCCGTTCCCAAAGGTACATATCACGGACAGGCACTGGCATTATTTCTCTTCTTCTGAATAAGAGCAATACGAACATTACAAAAAAAGTTCGAAGAACGTTGAAATCAGATAAATATTCATAGAACCGATTCAGTCCAGAACACGGTCTATTGCTGTTAGAGATGACCTGATGTAACAACCTGGGCAAAAACTTGCCGGATAATACTAATGCCAGCTTATTAAGTACACTTTTTTTTATGAAAAATCATAAGTAACTTTTATGCACTCCATGCAATATTAATCCAGGTTATAACTCGTGCTCGTGCCTGAAAAACCGTTTTTGAATGTATGCTTCCTTTTTAAAGAAGCCCGTTATCATTTGTTATTCAAATATTTTTTTATATCATGAAATTTTATTATTCCATAGGATTTCAACAAAAATTCATATTGCACCTTCGTTTCAAATCACCCTCTCGAGACCGGCGGCTTTAATTAATTCCATAGGAAAATTTCTTTTTATTTCTGCAGCAATTTTAGATAATTAGACCCTTGCTATGAAAGTTTTTTTCGAAGCTCTGGAATGTTCCAGTCCGGGAAAGCTCTCAAGTTGTGTAAATATTATTAACGTTTTAATTGGATCTGGATAATGAGATTGGCCACGTGATGCAAAAGTTACTGACGATTCATTCTGATGAAAAGGCCGAAGGGTTACATTAAACAAAAATTATTATATTGAAAAAAATTTGTAGGTGCAGACTCGAATATTTCTAACTTTATCCAACAATTGGAATACTGAGCCAAAGAAATAATACTTGGTCAAAAGAATTAGTACTCAAATACCTACTCAAATTTGTCAAATTTCTCATATGCAAGGAAACAGTTTTTCCTAATTTGATTAATTGAAAATGTTGTATAAGAATAATCTGATCTGTTTATCGGCCCCTGAGATATGAGAAAAATGCGGCGAGATGCTTCAAATTACAGCTGTATCTTGAACATTTCTATGTAATATTCGAATTTTACTCTTTGTGTGAAAGCTGAAACTACTTACTGTCTCAGTTTCCAGGTCTTAATTGAAGTTTTTAGCTCTCTACGCAGTGGTCGAAAAATGAGCTTTGTAGCTCAACTGGTTTTTCAGATATGAGAAACAAAAACGGTATCACGTTTGAATCGATTTTGTCAAGCTGTTTTCAAGACAATTCAAAGAAGGAAAAACAGAAAAAAATTAATCAGGATTTGTGCACGACGATGATTGTGAGTGATATACCACTCGCAAAATTACGCAATCCAAATTTTACACCTTTTCTGTCAAAATATTGCATCTTTAATATTTTCGACGAATCAACTTTCGAAAAAGAAGCGTTGATTCTTTGTATAAAAAAAACAAAGGATCAAATTAGAAACAGGGTTGGCGAAAACTACTTTTACATTGTAATAGATAAATCTACAGACTCATCTAGTGCGCAATATATCTAGAGCACGCATTAATTGGTATCCTAGAGGAATACAATTCAAGCAAACCTTGCCTTTTTGCATCAAAACAACTAGAAAAAACGAATAATTTAACAATGACCAGATTTGTTCAGGAGTCATTAACAAATTTCTTTTTGCCAGAATCTGTTCCTTCTGAGAGGTTTGTTTTACTTTTATCTGATGCAGCTTCTTATAGGGTCAAAGCAGCAAAACAATTAAAACTATTTTATTCAAATTTAAGGCATGTAACCTGTTTAGCTCACGCCATGAATAAAGTTGCGAAGAGCCTTCAAAATAAATTTCGTACAGTAAATGATTTAATAAGCAATGCAAAAAAAGTGTTTATGAAAACTCCAACTCGAATCCAATTTTATTAAGAAAAATGTCCGAGTCTCGCATTGCCGCCCCAACCTGTTATATCCCGTTGGGGTACATGCCTAAATACAACTTTATTTTATGCCACTAACTATGACGCTATAAAATCTGTGATTGAGGATTTAATAGACCCGACTTCTTCTGCTCTTCTTAAAATCAAAGAACGTTTCAACAATAAGAAATTTAAAAAACATTTAATATTTATAAAAGCAAATTATTCTTTTATTACCACTAGTTTAACAAAATTGGAGAATACATATCTTTCTTTAGAAGCATCGATTACTTTAATAAATAGTTTCGAACTCGAATACAAGAAAGTTAAAGGTGGCTATAAATAATTCAGGTTTTCAACTCGTTAAAAATATATGGATACTATTGTAGGTAATTTTGACACTGAAATAAACAAGCCTGATTTACCAATAACCGTTATTTCCAAACTTCGATATGCACCTCTAACTTCCGTAGATGTTAAACGGACTTTTTCTGTTTTTAAACATATGTGTGACAGACGGCACAATTTCTTAATTGAAAATTTTGAAAAGCATTTAGTTGTAAACTGCTTTGTCAACAGCAGCCGTAATTCAGAATAAGTAAACAATTTTGGTCAATTTATTCACATTATTATTTAGGTACTTTATTTTATAATTTGGTTTATTAATTATCATTTTAACTTTTATCTTAATAAAACAGTTTGTACACACACATTGCTTTATTATATAAATGCAAATTTTTGGAAAGTGGTTGCGTATTTTTTTAAAATGTAGTGCATATAAATGCGCATATTTTTTAATTTTTCTCGGCATGTTTTTCTCTCTTAATTTATGACAAACGTTTTTCTTTTCACCTTTCCTACATTTTCAACTGTTTATGAAAAAAAAGTAATTATAGCACAATGGAAATGGAATTATTATTAATGCTGTTCAATATGTCCACCGATTTGTGCAATGCTTAATTCAATCCTCCGTCCTTCAAAATTGTAAAATTTCATCTTGCGCTATTAACCTTAACCAAGAGCCACGTAATGTCTGCCTATTATTTGGGCGCTTCCTCTTCGAAAATACTATTTTGGGGCCACAAAATCACTCCAACGATTTGAAGCCTGGAGATCGCGATGGCCAATCGATTCGACCACCACCACTTAACCATCGATTTGACTAATTTATATCGAGGAAACATTATACAAAATAAACACTGCCCTTCTGATTGAAGAGATATATCCTCAAGAATCTTCCGTTCAAATTCGCGTCAAAAATGTGTTGTACTGACTTTATTATTATCCAAAACTATTTATCCATCCCAAGCGTTCACGGAAATTCGCCTCTAGAAATGGATTTTTCCAATATGGTTTTAGATTTAACTACACATGACTCATGTCTCTAAATTGGTAGCAAAAAAGCTCTCTGAAAGACTATTCAAATGATTATCCCACCATTGGCAAGGTCGAGTTCTTTGGGAAAGACCCGGTGAGAATTCGGGAAAAGTGGAAACAACTTTTGCTCAAAATTAGTGATAGCATTCACATACTAAGTATCTGGGATACATCGGCGGACACACCGCATAAAAAACTTTCCAGCGGTTTAATATAACGGAGGACACATGAAGTTGTTAACAAAGCTGGTTACTTTAAGTATAAACATTTTCCAAAAGTAGCTTTAGTTCTTTTTAGCACTTGCAAATATCATTTTTTCCACTTACTTCACTTTTGACCGTCGACTTAATTCTCTGGTGACTGAAGATGACTTTCTGAAACGCGGCTTCAGAAAACCTAAAAAATATATGAACCGGAAAATTTGAACTTCTTTCTCTCATTCAAATGTTGAGCTGAAGCTGAATGAAGGCTTTAGCCTTAAGTTTTAACCACTTTTTACTTGCTATGCCTTGCTGAATATCAATGAAAATTCTTGTCTCAAATTAAGTAAAGAGAATAAAAAATAATTTTCAAACATTTCAAGCAACTTTCCATTTCCGCTGGTTATTAATTGCTTTTGATTTTTTTWAATAGATTACATCAATTCAAAACATATGTGACTCTCAATCAGTTCTTTCTGCTATAAAACTGTACCTACATCAATCCATAACATATGTGACTCTCAATCAGTTCTTTCTGCTATAAAACTGTACCTACATCAATCCATCTTGGAAAATAAAATATTTATCCTRAWTAAATCGTGCACCATACTTTTTTACATSARATACGAAMAAATTGGATGCGTTCAATTTTTGACCCACAATGCAAGCGAAACCGAAATGAATAAAATYAAAACAATACAACATCAGCGCCCGTAAAGCTGAAAAAAGCTTTTAAAACTTTGCGGCACAAAGTTTTAATCGGATTTGCTCCATTTTTCCTAAAAATTTTATATGGACGTTTTAGATACTCATGCATTGTTTTTACCGTCAATGTACGAACGCATCCGCTCCAGGCTCTTAGTTGTTTGATGTTTGTTGCATTAGATTCGAATGAAAATGAAATAAAAGTGGGAATGATTGGTATGTTCTTCATTGAATTCAAATATGCTACATTGCAATGTTTTAAAAATTAGAGACAATTGTTTATAGACTGTCTACATTTTTAAAATTTACAGAGGAAACATTTCAGTTTTTTCAGAGCAGGTAATTAATAGTCACAAAGTTTCCAAAAATTGATTACTTGTGTCACTGAAGCTAAGACGGAGTTATATATTTCAAAAACGATATGCTGTTATTCTTTCGCTCGACTTTACTGTGCAATACTAATGCAATTCAAATTATTCTGAGTATATTTGCAATTAAAATACATAAGAGTTTGTTCGTGCTTTGTCTTGCACCAAAAGTTAAGTAGAGGTTTTCAAAACAAATTTTATGGGCATCTACAAAATAGTAAATATTGTATCTTCTAACAAAATGATTCAACCGTTTCTCCTCTGGTCAATCAACCTGGTTACTTGCAGCAAAGCTGCAGACTATAAAAATGTAATTTAATCCAAAAGCGCACGCTTTGAATTCAAATGCAAAAAATCTTTATTACTAGAGAAACTAGACTCCTTTTGTAATATGGCGTAGCTAAAAAGCTAAAGCAATCTTTCTCAGTTTCCTTTGACTAGAAAACAAACGTGGATAAGAAAATACAGAGCAAGATAATATGTTTTGAGTTAATGGAAGGCGGAGCATTGAATTATATTTCTGAGGATACGAAGTTTTTGCTTTTGTTGGATCTGGGATGTTAGGGTTAGTTTCAAACTATTTCTTGGACTCATTGTTTGGTTCGAAGACTAAGTTTATTAATTAAGTACTTATTGGTAGTTTGTCAGCTTTTCGTCTTGCACATTATGTGTTCTGATCTGGCCTTCAGAATCTAGGCTCTCTTTCAACGTTTAAACTCAGACATTAAACGATAAAAAATATTTTAAAATAATAAAAAAATTAAATAGTATTGCTTGTCTCATAAATGAGTACCTTTGAGCAAATAAACGAATTCTTCTTACTTGCTTCTTTTTGTCAACCTTTAATGAAGATGGACTTAACTTACTGTAAGATATTTTTTATACAATTAGCTGGTTTGGATAGATGGGAATTTTGGCAAAATACATCTTGCTTCCAATTGATCAAGTTTGTTAAAATAAGCTAACTTCTACGTTATTTGAGCAACATCGTTAATTAAGCAGCCCGAAACTGAAGTGTTTTTCCTATAGTATTGTACTCCGCTAAACAAAATGCCTCCCAACACTGGTAAACATACAAGCAAAATAGCAATACATTTTATTGAATTTCTTTTCCAAGCACCAATTTTTTCCAAACTACGTGCTACTTTCAGGAAGCAGGCTCATAAATGCACTGAACTAACTAGAGCTTGCTGGCATATTAGGATAATCTGTAACTCTTTAAGGCATAGGCATAGTTAGTATTAACTGTTTTTCTTCTACTTTGACTATAGACAATTGCTTTTTGAACGATTTTTACTTATTAATTTATAATAATATGTAATAAATATTAATTATTAATTTTATGTAACGGTCGAGTTCTAATTAGTTTCGTACTTTGAAGTATTTGGAATGATTTCAGCTTTAAGGGACAGAAGATAAGTACCTGTTCATAATTACTGACTTAGAAATAACTTGACATTTTCCTTCTTTTGAACCAGCTCCTAAATACACAAGATATCCCTTAATTAAACTTCAAACAAGCGTTTGCTTTATTTAATAAGCCGTTCTTAGTTCAAAGATTTCTCCTGAATGTTTTAGAATTAGGTCTCGGTTCGTAGAGCGAAAAGCCTTAGATTCCGCAAATAATTTTTCACATTTAATTGGCTTCGAGTTAATGAAATTGAGATAATCGCTCTTATCGGGGGCAGTTTACAAGAAATTTATTGGGATAAGAACTTCAGCTCAGAAAAAGTTTATTTTCAAAAGCACTTGTTTACAGAAAGTAAGACGTTATGTTTGAAAGTAACTGGATAAGTGAAACTCTCTCGAATAGGGAAACACATCTTCTTCAACTTGCTAGTACTGTAAATGTATTATTTACATCATTACAAGTTTTATGCATAAATTGTTACTAAATTGAATTAACAAATGGTGTTTGATTTCGATTGAGGCTACAATCTGTTTAAATTAAAAATTACACATTTTCATACACGATTTGTTAATTCATTTTATTCAGTGTCTACACCTCATTTTCTACATTGTTAGTGAATTGTTATGTTCGCATTCGCAAGAGCCATTTTGCCCTTTTATTAAGCAATTTTAAACAATTTTTTTACGTTTTGCGTTAGCAAAGCTGAAAAATGATTGAACATGAGGGTTGAATAAAAAATAAAAATCTTTTTTTTGTAATCTGAAACCAAAAGCGCAAATAGGTAAACGTCATTAGTTAATGGCCAGTTTTAGTACCTACTTATTAGAAAAAACTGAAAATGGCTCGTTTTATCTAGCATCACTATTTTTGTCGCCTTCCTTTTGATATGGTTTTTCGCAAATATCTCAGTTATTAATAACAATTTTTTTTACTATTTTGTTGTGCTCCCAAAACAAACCCGAACAACACCTCCAGAGGAATAACGGCAATTTTGAATCACTCTGTATTTGTTTTCGGGCAATCTCTAAAGAGAAAAAATAAATAATGTTGAATAAGTGATTGAGTTATTTAGTAAGTTGAGTTGGCAAGTAATCAGTTTCATTCGAGTATTATTATCAAAATAGTAATAACGAAGAAGTTTAACTTATCATTATTATAACCACGATAAAAAAATCTATAAAATACTTCAGTACCTACTCCGATAAGAACAAAACGCAATGCAAAAGAAGATTCAGAAGAAAAAATCAACACCATCAACTTCTTTTGAAGTTGAGGATGAAGCTGTAAAATCTGTAAGTTCTGCAAGAAGTTACTATTTATTGTAAATCATAATATTAAAGAAACTCTGCCTGCATGTTGGATGAATTGAGTAGCTCAGCAGCCATGTTGCCGGACCCAAGTCCCGACAAAGCTGTTTTCCGGGTTCTCAGGTCAGGCTAGAAACCTATCTTGGGTAGAAAACAAAAAAGGCTCACAGAACAAAGATAGTAGCCTCGGATAAGACAAATAAAACTTATACCTACCCGATGAGATTAAGGAAAAGAGGATTTGGGAAACGAAAACACCAACGAATAGCCACCTGGAAGGTCACATCACTAATGAATAAAGACCAATAAATAATAATCGAACTCCAGATCCGTAATATAGATATATGTGTATTGTCAGAAACAAACAATAAGGACAAGGAAAATTCACAATTGGCAGAGTATTTACTGATTTGCAATGGAAGATTAACAGATGACCGAGCGGCCTCAGGAGTGGGTCTGTTAGTGCACAAAAAACATAATAGACATCTGCTATATTCATGACAGACCACTGCTTACTACGATTAAGTTTACGAACGTGCTACGACCAGCTCCAGAACACTATTGACATAATACCAAAAGCTGAGTAAGTTACAATTTTGAGAGATCTCAGTAGCAGCAACTAGGGTATCAGAATAGCTCCGGGACATAATATGGAGAAAGAAACATATGAGTACTGAAGGCAAAACGCCAATTTACAACACGTGTGTAAGATCTATTATGACCTACGCAGTAGAAACACAAGCAGAAACAGCCGTTACTAAACAACTGCTAAGAACAACCTAAATGACGATCCTGTAATAACTTACGAGCAAAACGTGAACAGAGTGAGAAACAGGGATATCAGAGTCCATTGTGACATTCCAGACCAGATACTAAAAGATGGTCCAGAATAAGAAGACGAGCATGGGGAGACCACGTCGACGGAATGGATGATAATCGACTACTCAATATTGCAAAAGAGGATAAACCAACCAACCGTAGACCTCCAGACCCCCCAAACAATGGATCGAAATCTGGACATCGTAGTCAGAACTTAGGCTGCAGCTTTGAAAAAAACCAATACATTGCATTATAATAATAAGCAGAAGAAGATAATATTAAAGACAGAAACGGCAAGGATCTTTCCTATCGTCCTACTCCTTACCTCGATTATAAGCAGCAACTGTAAAGAATAGAAAACCCACACTCACCTGGTCAATGTTAGATTCTTGAAACCTCTAGCACGTGTTTCGGACGTGGACCAGCCCCCGTAGGATAATACACTACAATCTATACTATAAGACGATATGTATTAGTCCTAATGAGCGGATATATATTAATTTTAATGAGGTAGATATTGTAATCAAATTCCAAAGATACTTAAATAGAAAGCGGATAGCTTTTAAGTAATTTCCATTGTAATTCTCAGAAGTAATAAACGTTTTTAAAAGCTCGTTCCCCGTCTTCAGTTCATAATTGGCGCTGCGAACAGGATAGTGTTCACGTTAAGTTGAAATATTTATTTATTTAAACACTATCTGAAACGAATCGGGTCTTCATCGGTGCAACCTTTCTGCAATCGTTGATCCAGAACTAAAAAGACAACTCTAACGAATGGACGTTGCGAGTAAGCGAACTACATCGGCTAAAGCAACCTTCTTTGCAACTTTCTTTAAAGAAGAATATGCTTGCTGAAATTCTTTAAAGAAGAACCAACAAGCCTTGAATTTAGATATTCCTACCGTAGACGATCTGAGTAACTTAATAAGAATCCCAAATTTATCCAACACTTCAAAGGACTCTAACACCATAAATGTTGAATAATTTTAAATTCGTGTAAATTCGACACCAATGGAATTATTTCAATGGAAATGCACCTGTAGCTTAACAGCTTAACCATATTGGTTTTTGCGAAATTCTAACATTCTAGCCGGGTTTTATGTAGGTGTTAGAATGGCAATTCTGCTATTAGGAACTAAAGGATGTTTTTGGGTAGTTGGTTTTAAGCGCTCTCATAGGAAAGTACAGTTGGTTGGTTGATTTCTTGAGTTTTGACAAAGTAAGTGATAAATTATAGAAAAAACTAGTTAAAAAGTGCGCTACTAAAGTTTTATCAGTTGGAAAAATCAGACAGTTTTTGCAATAAATGTCGCATAAACAACATAATCAACGCGAATAAGCAAAGTCATGTATAAAGAAGCAAGTCTGGCAAAACGTTTAACTGAATCTTGAATGTTATTATCCGCTCCAAACGTGTTAGATTATGATTTTAATGCGTCATTTGTGCATTATTAGTAGGAAAGTTTTCCGCATTTCTCTTAAATAATTCCAAAGATTAACAGTAGAATGGAAACAGCGATAGTCCATTTGCATCAATCTCAGTTCATTAAAATTTGATGCTGACGCATGTGAATTACAGGCAAATAGCAAATAGCTGGTGTTTAACTAGGAATTTAACAGAATTTTTTCGTCTTTTGCAAGACGAACGACCCAAAACGTATCAACGATATTTCTTCCGTAACTCATTTTATTTAACAACAGCCGCAACAGCAGCAATAGCTTTGTTTTCACTAGAAAACTCACATCTTAAATTAATTTTTCGCATTTTTCTTGTGGTTGTTCCCAAGCATTTTTTTATGATGATATGAAGCTGGCCAATTATTAAGGACACAAATTCCGTAATAATCTCTGAGTCAAACTGGTTAATGGAAAACACTATCGTTATCGTTTTTATTATGAGAAAGCGCTAAATTTTGATTTATTGGATTCACCAGGTTTCGTAATAAACCCCAATCGAAGTTAATTGAAAAACCAGAATCGCATTTTGATTGGTCTCAATTCGCCATCTAAACATATAAATCAATGCGAAATTAACGAAAGACACTGTGTTGATGTTCTTGATAGAGAGCAAGTCAAGGTAAAGTTCAATCTGCCAGATGCTAGAACAAGAAACAGCAGGTCAAAACCAAAAAAAAATTCCCCCAATCAAACTGAAATTGTACAACAAACACTAGGAGTTCTAAAGTGGATTTTGCAAAAATCCCAAACGAAAAAAGTTAAAGTTGTTTCGGATCTGTGTTATGCCAGATAACCTGTCCGCATGTTTCAATTAAGCAGCAATTAGATATTCCGATGCTAAAGGTCACAAGGCACAAACAACTGTTGAGTAGGCTTCTCTGTTCAATAGGAGCATCAGCTACACAAAAAACAATTCTATTTCATTTAATTACTCCTATATATCCAGCTGGTTCGACTCGAATCGAAATGTGATGGTCGGGTTCCAATGAAGAATTGTTCTTTTAGATCTTAGTCAAATTTTGGGCTTTTCAAGAAAAAATAATCAGTCGATAGTTTTCCTGCATCATAGATGGAACAAACCCCTTGATCCTAATTATAGCTGCATTTCCAACAACTTGGTAGACTTTACGTTGAAAAATCCGGATTTTTTCCGGAGAAAACCAATTTGAAATGATTATATAAAGGCTGACTGCTGCTCTTCGTTTCAGAACTATTGCCTGATCGTTGGTATGTTAACTATCATCGCAGACATCTAATTACTTCACATCAAATACGAGATACAACAACAGATTAAACAGCGCGATCATGTTTAGTCGGGTAGCATTTGCTTGGTGCCTATACCACATCGCGGTCCAGAGTGATGTGTTGAACAAAACCGTCTACAGTCAGCCAGTAGCAGTCAACTCTAGAAAAACCACGTTAGTACAAACAGAGGCAGCAGCAGATAAACAGTTTGATTTTAAGAATAAAACAGAAGTGTCAAGTGAACGCGCTGTGAATGCAAATGAAAGTGATGGCTCTGCAACTGCAGGTTCTTCAGGTTCTGCAAGGCTCGATGTTAACGAAACAAGAATTGGCAAGAGTCACAAGCGGCAATTTTCTGTTGTAGAGTTGCTGACAACGACATTTCCCAAAAAAATCTCAAATGATACTGGATTGAACCCTTGCAAAGCTGGTAAGTGACTTAAATTTGAGGTTCATTGGAATTATTACAAGACACAACTTACTGATTTTGTGGCAATTAAAACCAGCTATCTGAATGAATTTTCAAAACTTACCACTGTTCAACGTTTAACCAATTGCGTGTTAAATTCGTATTTTGGAAAACAGCAACGTATCTACATTTTTGAAAGACCAGTTAAACCTGTCCTAATTACCTATAAACTTGAGGTAATTGAGACAAATTTTCCATAAGTTCTAGAGATTATTTGTATCAATAATCGCAGATAAACTCACTCTGTACATTGCTGTGCAGGCAAGAAATCCTAAACTCACTAAGGATTATAAAATAAATGCCTTGCAAGTGGTGGCTTGAGCTTTTAAATGATTGCGTTTCTCACAGTAAGCGCAGACAAACTCACTCTGGATATTGTGCTGTGCAGGCAATAAATCCTAAATTCGCTAACAATTATAAAATAAATGCCTTGCAAGCTGTAGCTTTAGCTCAGAAATGCTTGGGTAAATTTGATCCAGATTTGTTTCTCGATGACATAGCCATCACCTTTGAATTATCGAGACAGAGGAATAGTCCAGTGGATGATGAAGAAAAGCATAAACTTCTTTCGGACCGCGCCAAGAAAATTTTGGAGAAGAAGAAAATCTGGTAAGCACAGAACTAGCTGTATTATTTTTGTTGGACTTGCTTTTTTCGTGTAAGGGTCCATTAAATGTTTCATTTCTTCTGAAGTCTCGATTGAGGAATTTTGAGAAAATCAACCACTGAACCAACCTCTATGTGGCAAACTATTAAAAACTAATAATTTGGGAGCATTTTAAAAATGTGAATCTCTCCCAAAGTTTTCTCACAGCAAATGTGAACTGGAATTGTTGATAGTTTCCAGAACATTAAATAAATTTCACTAAAATGCAATAAATCCACGCCCAGTTTTCTAACAGGTCTCAGTCTACAATGTTTGGAATTCAAACGACCCTCAAAATGAGCGCAATGCCAAACACTCGAAAAACCCAACACAAACCGAAAACCACTTAACAAAAGTCCCTCGAACACTATTTCTTAGAACTGGTTGAGCAGCTGACTACTTGTAAAAAACATTTTAATAGGAGCTTCGAATTGATAATCCTGGAAGTAACAAAACTTAGAGTTTCTACCATTTAGACTCAATTTAAAAAATAAACAGCACTGCTCGAGACCGTCACCACACTCTTCCCATTGATTATTTTTGTAATATTAGAACAAGTCAAAGTGAACTTTACCTCTATACCTAATACTTTTCGGTTTAATTCCTTTTTCCTGAAGCTGACATTAGCTGGCAATTCTAACGCTACTCAGTCCACCCTCGAACTATCTGCTATCCCCAGAGGAATTTGTTTTAATGATTTTTCCAAGATTTTTTAATAAGGAATTATGCGCTGCTGATGTGCCGACTTCCTCCATTGGCCAATTTGTTTAAAAAATTGTCTTTAAAATATTCAGTACATTTCCATGATGTTTCATTTAGTCTTGTTTGCTTACTGATTCTTCTTCCTCCGGAAAGTGTACAAGAGTTCAAAGATTCTCCTTAATGGTAATTTAGATTAGTGAGATCCATAGGCAGTATGCAAGCTTTCTACTGTCTGTTTCCTCTAGAAGCCTCAATATGTTAGTCCTTTTTATCTAAAGATAAGTTCTTTCATTCCTTCACTGATGGAGGATTCTGGCTGTCAGACTGAAGGGACACAATTCGAATAGAAAACTTGCATTTTTCAAGTTTTCGCTTTTTCCAAATCTACAACCTCACAATCTATAACAATATTGCCTTCAAGGGTCATCGATAAGTAACCCTACGGATTTGTAAAAAATTAATTCAGTGGTCAAAGAAACACAAAACATTTTTAAACAGGTGATAGTTCCTACTATCAACAATTCGTAATAGCTTCCAATTGATTGATAGATACTGGCATACGATTATGATTAATCAAAGCGAGCTTGTAGGAAAACCGACACCGTATCCAGGTCTCATAGAATCCCGAAACGGGCAGTAGCCACTACGATGAAAGGAAGACTATGGGATAATGGGATAATACCATATGAAATTGATGAGGGATGGAGCGCATATCGAAAAGCCTTGGCCAGGCAGGCCATGAGGCATTGGGAGAACCATACTTGCTTGAAGTTCATTGAAAGGAACAAAACTGAAAATGTGGACTTTATTTTCTTCACCGAGAAACCTTGCGGGTAGGAAAACTACCACTAGCTAAGAGTTGAGGGTTTATGCTTGCCAATTGCAGATGTTGTTCGTTCGTGGGCAAAAGAGGAATCGGCGCTCAAGCATTAAGCATAAGCGAAAATTGCGCAAAGTTTGGTATTGTTGTTCATGAAATAGGTCACGCAATCGGGTACTACCACGAGCACACCCGACCCGATAGAGATAACTACGTCCAAGTGTTCACGCAGAATATAATGAAAGGTCAGTGCAATTATCAATAATGTTAATTTGCGGCGAAAACATAAATACTTGTAGTTCCTTGATGTTGTGAACTGAACAATTAATAACAACAACCGGCTTTCTACGAGGGCACCAACAAACAATCTGGTTGTTTCAGGTCAGCAGGCCAACTTCCACAAACTGCCCACTGGCCGAGTAATTTCGCTGGGCCAGAAATATGATTACAATTCCATCATGCACTATGCTAGGAACACTTATTCGATCAACGGCTTTTTGAATACCATCCAGCCAATCCCGCTGGGCATAAAACCTCCGGGAATCGGTCAGAGGGTGGGCCTCAGCGCTGGGGATATCGAGCAAACCTTAATTCTGTACAACTGCCCAAGTAAGCAAAATAACTTGAAACCAAATTTTAATTGCTCATCGCTGAATCTGACAACATTTTCAGAATGCGGCAGCACTTTCCAGACAATATCCGGTTCGTTTTTTCCCCCCAAAATGAACGTCAACGCCCCACGAAAATCGCTGGCATGTGAGTGGAGAATCACTGCCACTCCTGGGGAGAAAATTATCCTCAACATAACGTCAATGGAAATTTTCAAGTCCCCAAATTGCTCCAGAGATTTTGTCGAAGTACGCGATGGCCATTGGAAAAAATCAAAGCTTTTAGGTAACTCAGCCCTTTTAAAACAACTGTAGAAACTACATAGATAGTTTCCAGGAAAATTTTGTGGGCGGGGCGACATTTTCAACATCAGATCGGACACCAATCGGATGCTGATCGTTTACCAGGCCGCCACTATCAATACACACACTGGATTTTTGGGCAACTTCAAAGTTTTTTGTGGAGGAACGTTGCATGTCACCTCCATCGGGTAAACATCCAACAGGTTTGGCCGTTGTTTCTCGAATATTCCTCTGATTGCAGATATCTAGCTTCTCCAAATTACCCCGACGACTATCGCCCTAACAAAGAATGCATCTGGAAGATTACTGTTCCCGATCAATATCAAGTGGCGCTAAAGTTCCTCAGCTTCGACTTGGAGCACCATGCGGAATGCAGTTACGATTTCGTCTCAATCCATGGCGTATTGGATAAGAATGCTTCTCATGTGGCCACTCTTTGCGGACAAACTGTTCCCGAAAACATCGTCTCATCGTCCAACCAGATAATTATTAAATTCGTCTCCGACAGGTACGTTTGCTCGGTAATCTCCCGCACTCTCTCCAGCCTGGTGCTTCCAGGTCAAAGGAAAGAGGAGGATTCTCCGCGAAAATTTTCGCTGAATACAACGAGTGCGATCGGAAGGACCATGGATGCGAGCAAACATGCATCAACACCTTGGGAAGCTACATGTGTGCGTGCAGACAAGGCCTGGAGCTACAGTCAGATAAAAGGAGCTGTGCTGGTAAGTTTCTACGAACGGGACTTAATCTCTTTG
The DNA here is from genome assembly GCF_020466585.1 of Dendroctonus ponderosae. NCBI lineage: Eukaryota > Metazoa > Arthropoda > Insecta > Coleoptera > Curculionidae > Dendroctonus > Dendroctonus ponderosae. Next base: position 5,621,914 of record NW_026018165.1, read on the forward strand.
CCGAATCTTTTAAAGGCCTTTTCTAGATGCATGTGGCGGCACCTTCAAGGCGCCAATCGGAATAGTCACCTCTCCAGCATTCCCCGAACTGTATCCTGGAAGCAAACAATGCACTTGGATCATAGAAGCGCCTTTACAGCATATTGTTGTCTTCAACATCACGTATTTGGACGTAGAAGGAAACGACTATGACGATCAGGTTAGCTATGGAAGAAATTGGGTTTAGAGATGGGAGATGCATATTTGGGTTTTAGTTGTGCGAATACGACCAGGTCAATGTCTCCAGCCTATTCAGCAATGGGAAATACAAGCAGCATGGCTCGTTTTGTGGTACCAAAAGACCCAGCATTATTTTTTCCGAGAGTAATGTCCTGGAGATTAGCTTCGGATCGGATGACAGTGTCCAACATACTGGATTTGCTGCGATTTATTATATTGGTGAGCTCATTTTCCTCGTTCATTTCTAGGTGATGCATCTGAGGGAAAACAGATACTCAGGAGGGAATCGTCTGGTAGCTTATTGAGTTTCCGCCAGATTGCCACATAAGCTTTACAGCACTCTGCATTTATTTCTTCAACAGGATAATACTCATCCAAAAACAACAATGACTTAGTGAAATTGGCTGACACTCTTGTGATAATGCAACGAAAATCACTCACTCTTCTTGTAGATCCAAACGAATGTTCTATAAGAAACGGTGGATGTGAACACGACTGCGTTAATACACTAGGAAGCTTCCAATGCATATGTCGCACTGGTTTCACGCTACACGAAAACAAGAAAGACTGCATTCAAGGTGATTGTGTCCATGATATCTTCACTGTATCCGTACCGCCTATGTATGGGATAATCAACAGTCCCAACTATCCAAAGTATTATCCCGCATCCAAAGATTGCGCCTGGCATATCAGAACTTTGCCAGGGCACAGAATTCGGCTGATTTTCATGAACTTCAACTTGGAATCTCATCCTGAGTGCTACTTCGACAACCTACAGGTATAAATGTGCAAGATTAGTTGATTGACCAAATAAAACTCAATTTCACCTTAATTTCTTTGCAAACTAATCGATTACGTTTTTCTACATCTGTGATAAGACTCAAACACTTTTTTGTGCACTTTTAAGATATTTGATGGCGACTCATCAAAGTCCCACCAGAAAGGCAGATATTGCGGACGTCGAGTGCCTCTGTCCATTGACTCGACGGAAAACCAGCTCTACATGACTTTCAAGTCCGACAATAACGTCCAGAAAAAAGGATTCTCCGTCACTTACTATACGGTAAGTTTCTACCACCTGTTTTCTTCAACTAATGCTTCAACTCTCATTTTTGTAGCTTTGCGGAGGAGCTCTACGGGCTTCGAAAGGGAAGCGCCAAATCTACTCCCATCCTCTCTACGGAAATGCCTCATATTCAAGCATGAAGTCTTGCGACTGGTTTGTGATAGGAAATGACGGTTTCAACATTAAATTGTTCTTCAAAGAATTCGACGTGGAGCTAGCAGATGACTGCAGTTTCGACTACTTGGAAGTGTTTGATGGACTGGACAGTCACGACAGCAGAAGCTTGGGGAGGTTCTGTGGCAATCAGGTATTTTCGATAAAATCCTATCGCTTCGAAGCTAATGCTATTGTCTTCAGACATCCACTGAACTAACGACCACTGAAAAAGGTGTAATTTTAAGATTCCGAACTGATGTTCGAATAGTTGGACGAGGCTTCATTCTAGAATACGAGCTAGTTGAAAGCATTGCTAGCTGAGAAGAGGACGATACTCCGCTGGAATCGAGCTGAATGCTGGAACTATGTAGCGATTTGTGATATTTTTATGACGCTACTTTAATTCTGACTACAAGAACAGTACTACTGATTTTCAAGCCACTAATCTGGTTAAAAAGAACATGTTTTGAGAGTGGAACAAGTACAAACTCGTTTGTCGAAGAATTGGCTTAATTTATTTTCCTCCAAGGTGCCACATCTTTAATATCACACTTCAATAAAAGTAGACTATTAACCCCATAAACAAGGGGTTTTTATTAAAACGTTTGATTCTATTTTTTGATTTTGATCTGATTCAACGTTTCAAACTATTGGGAAGCAAAATAGTTGTACAAAAGAAGTAATTTCGCACAAAAACCCTGCGAAGTTGTTCTGGAAGGAAACGTTTGCACTACTCCGGTAACCTTGCATATCGAGCCGAAAACCCACCTTGTTGGTTTCGGTACCGCGGTTCTTATCACTCAACAGGTTCCGCGTAATGTTTGTGGTATTGAGGAAAGCTATATAAATTCAATGGAATTGAAATAGCAGTTAGACAGGGAGATAATATTTTTCCAAAACTTTTCACACTCACATTAGAGGACTCTAAGAGACTTTAAGAGACCATTTGCGCTTCGCCGATGACGTTATCATTTTTGCCTCGACGTGAGAGGATCTCCAACTAATGCTCGAACAACTCCATCACGCATCTGCCAAAGGAGGCCTGAAGATGAATTTGTGCAAGACAAAAATTCTAAACGAAAACGTAGAACAAATTACGGTCAATGGGCAAAGAATCTAAAACCTCAAAGAGTATTTACAGGTTGATTCAAAATTGGCGTCATTCYTTTTAAGGGGTGATAGAGGCTCCCTTGTTGGATAAGGCTCCCTTGTCCTGTGTGGGAGTACGGGAAAASTTCTCTTCTACAATTTTTTGATGAAAAGGCACAGCGGCAATGATGGTTTTTGTCATTAACAGTTAGTTACAGATGGATAGCCCCTGTCAATTATAACAAGAATTTGTCAAACTGTGACTTACTTTGAATTTCCTCTCACGAATTTGCGGAYATGCGATTAGTTCAGGGGAAATGCTACAGTAACACAGCAGAAGCTGAAAGAACTCGCGAGGAGAGTGGTTCCAGGAACATGGTGGAAGACAATCGATGTTTGGGTTCCAGAGGAACAAGTATTGGCCATAACCGAATCAGGGCCTTCCAGGGACACTCAGAGCACAATAACTGACACTTTCCGAAGCACCAAATAAATAGCGAGGAAGGGCTACATTCCTACCACGTTTGTACGATACATACAGCACAAGGAGATACAAATGGAGCAGGAGTTAATTAACTGAATACGAGAAGCTGCTTGATAAGAGTGGATAATAAAGAGATTACACAGGCACTAGCTTGTTTGGAGTTA
>NW_026018165.1:5625141-5673408 GCF_020466585.1 Dendroctonus ponderosae
GAGATTACACAGGCACTAGCTTGTTTGGAGTTATCCATTCAAATGTTTGGTGTTGTATGGTTTGCGTTTAAACACCGATATTCAAGGTTATGAGAACAGGTTGACATTTCGTCAACCTTGTCAACTATCAAATCTTGTTGAATTTACCATTTATCCTTGTCTATCTTATTGTCAGTCTGTATAATGCCATGGTTACCGGAGTTTTAAATAATTACGAAGCAAGAAGTATTTGCGCAATGTTAATTAAGCAGATTGAGAACAAAATCAAACAGCTGAGATTTCGAGAAAAATCAAACTCGGTTGTGCAGCTTTCGGTAGACTCAATTATACATTCAAAAGGAAAATTCCGAACTGCTTAAACAGAGACGTCTTTGATATATGCGTAAAGCCCTGGTCATGGCATACGGCTTGGAGACGATGACAGTGCGAAGTGCAAACATACTTTGAGTGAGTGAGAGAACTATGCCAGCCATGATGGGAATCAACCGTTGATACTGCATAATGCATCAGAAAAGAGGATATATATCCTGCGAAAAACAGGAGTCCCTTACATCGTCGAGGAGATATCTAGTTGTAAGTAGTCTTGGGCGGACGCCTAGCTAGACACCTAGACGAGAGATGGGCAAAAGTACTATTATGCTGGAGACCACGCCTAACAAAATGGTCAGTGGGACAACCCTCCAAGAGATGGACCGAACCATAGCGGGTAAAATCTGGATGGGAGAAGCGAATGACAAGTGAAAATGGAAAACTTTGAGGGAAGCCTACATCTTGCAGTGAATGGACAACGGCGAAGAGACGATGTAAGTTCAGCTTAAAAGAAGCTTATCTAGTTCGACTCGAAGTTTAGCTTTGCGCTTTGAGTCAAAGTTTGTCAAAATAAGCTAAATTCTGTGTTATTTGAGCAACATCATTAATTAAGCAGGCCGAAACCTCATTTTTGCCAAACTACGTGCTACTTACAGGAAGCACGCTCATAAGTTACTGAGACAGAGCTACTCCCCTAATGTGGACGATTAAAGCAATTTCCCAATTTTAACTAGAGCTTGGTGGCATATTAGAATAATATGTAACTCTTTGAGGCATAGTTAGTATTAACTATTCGTTTTTCTTCTCCCTTGACTATAGGCAATTGCTTGTTGAACGATTTTTAATTATTCATATTATGAAACGGTCGAGTTCTAATTAGTTTCGTACTTTGAAGTACTTGAAATGATTTAACCTTTAAGAGACAAAAGATACCTGTTCATAATTACTGACTTATAAATAACTTGACATTTTCCTTCTTTTGAACCAGCTCCTAAATACACCAGATATCCCTTAATTAACCTTCAAACAAGGGTTTGCTTTATTTAATAAGCTGTCCTTAGTTGAAAGATTTCTCCTAAATATTTTAAAATTAGGTCTCGGTTCATAGAGCGAAATACCCTAAATTCCGCAAATAATTTTTCACTGTTAATTGGCTCCGAGTTAATGAGATTGCTATCATCGTTCTTATCGGGGGCAGTTTATAAGAAAATTATTGAGATAAGAACTTCAGCTCAGAAAAGCAAAAAATCGATAAACTTTATTTTCAAAAGCAATTGTTTACAGTAAGTAAGACGTTGTGTCTGAAAGTAACTGGATAAGTGAAACTTTCTSGAATAGGAAAACACATCTTCTTCAACTTGCTAGTCCTGTAAAKGTGTTGTTTAAATTATTACTAGTTTTATGCATAAACTGTTACTAAATTGAATTAACAAATCATGTTTAATTTCGATTGAGGTCACAATCTGTTTAAATTAAAAATTACACATTTTAATACACGATTTGTTATTTCATTTTATTCATTGTCTACACCTCATTTTCTACATTGTTAGTAAATTGTTATGTTCTTATTCGCAAGCGCCATTTTTTCTGCCATTTTGTTCTATTCTTGTGCAATTTTAAACAATTTTTACCGTTATGCGTCAGCAAAGCTAAAAACTAATTGAACATATGCGGATGAATAAAATATAAAAATTTATTTTTTGTAATCTGAATCCAAAAGACCAAATAGGTAAACGTTATTAATTAATGGTCCATTTTAGAACCTATTTAAAATAAAAACTAACTATGACTCAGTTTTATCGAGCATCAATATTTTTGAACACTTAACAACATGAATAATTCGTTTTTCTATTATCCGTATGTGACGTCAAGTATCATTAATTGTTTATCATACCTCCATATTATTCTTTTAATATTTTCTAACCACCTTTGGTATACCGAACATGGAATACAAAGACAGGGGGATTTTTATGGCAATTGTTGTTGGTTTCACTTCTTGGCATGATAGGGAATATAGCCGATTGCACAAGTCACGTGTATTTAAATTACGAGGGTTAATTTCCATTGAATGAGAAACTGAACCTTTTCTTTATCCCTTGTATAACTTTTGAGTCTGAAGTATATTGCCAAATTCTGAATTTAAATTTCAGACATTTTATCTTGTTCTGTACTTATTCTCCATTGAGACAAATGTGCGCTTTGATACTTCACAGGAAACCCAGAAATGTCAACATTTAATAAATTTAATTAGTCTATATTAAAATAAATTTTAAGTCTTAGCTAGACTATAGTGAGCGAATACGCCTAATTTTTATCAGATTAGTTTTGCTTATTTCGGTGCTTTTCGGTTATCTTTCTTAGAAAACTAACGAAAAATAAGTTACATATCCACAAAGTTTATATTCGACCGTGAAGGAGTTTAATTTGACCTGTAGTCAATGAACTAGTGAAAAATTAGAAACATTTCTGAAATTATGTTTGGTATAAGAAACGGCACGATTTAAAGCTATATCCCGCAATGACGATTGAAGCTTTGCATCTCAACCGGATCTCAAAATATGAGTCAACGACTCAGAGTCTTGAAAATACAATAAACACAAATATTGCAGATCGTTTCCCAGCTTTTAACAATTGAAATGCGTGAAAAGTTGGAGAATAATGATTAATTTATTTTCTTATAAAGCCAGTAATTTCTAAAGCAATGCCGGATATTTTTGCATCTTGATCTAGTACTTTGTTGGTCAATATTTGTTAAAACTTTGCTTACACAGGTGTATTTACAATTTACACAAAAAAAACAACAAACTTAATTGGTCAGGTTCAAAAAAGCAAAGACAAACTATATATTTAAACGGATCGTGCAATCGCATCCGTGTTTAATTCCCTTCATTATTATTATTCAATTTGCATTTACCAATAATAACATTGTTTTTTCGATAGGCCAATTATCTGTTACATTAAATTAATATACCATTAAAGGTGTGTTCATTTAAATGTTCATCGTCGGTCAACGGTACCACAAGCAGTAAAACCTTCACAAAAAATGTCCATCTCGAGGCGTCCTATCTGAAAACCTTACAGAAGAAAGATCGAGTTAACAAAGTGAAAGGAACTACGACTACTACAAATAGCAGTTAATAGCGGTAAATAATAGGTTTGTCCATAGTCTTTTTTTAATTCTTACAGGCATCATAAAACTGTAATTTGCTTTATTCATGGCTGTTAAATCACTATTCAGGAATAATTTGAACTTCTTTGGATGATTTACGCAAGGGGAATTACGCAATAAATCGTTTTTCTCTTTGAATATGTAAATTATTAAATGTACTGTTAATTATTACTACTGCCTTGATACAAATGTGTTGAAATCCGATTCGGTTTGGTTGAATTAATTTTTGATTTGCACGTTTCACATCACACCGCGTGAAGGTGAGAGTAAGTTTCAAAACTTATTTTAATGTAGTGACAATATTTATATATGTTGTGAATCCCAATTAACGTTTTGAGGGTAGCTGGAATATTAAATGTACATTTACCACTTCTGATTTACTTTCAATAGTTTGTTGGTTGAAGGACAAATTTACCTTAAAAATCGACCAACACCCTTGGAAAATCGACTCCTTTCGACTTAAGGTCAGAAATATGCATTTATAAAGTATTTGGGCCAATAATAAGGAAAAAATCGTCGGCCAAAAATCGTGAACTCTCAAAAATCGCTTGAAATGTGCAGAAAATGTCTGTTATTTCGGATTTGAAATTTCTAGCATGTCTTTCAATTAGTTCGATGCATTCCCATGGCCGTGCGGCTCTGAAAACGATGCAAAATTAAAGGCATTTTGAGAAAATTTTAAACAACAATTTTTAAATTGATTTTGACCTTAGGAAAAACTTCCGCCAAAAATCAAAATTTCACATGCGTGTTTTTTGTGCTCAATCGACTCCTTTCGACGTGAGAAGGTCAGAAATATACATTTATAAAGTATTTGGGCCAATAATAAGGAAAAAATCGTAGGCCAAAAATCGTGAACTCTCAAAAACCGCCTAAAATGTGCAGAAAATGTATATTATTTCGGATTTTAAACTTCTAGCATGTTGTTCAATCAGTTCAATGCATTTCCCGTGGCCGTGCACTGAAAATGATGCGAAGTAAAAGGCATTTTGAGATTTTTTTTTTTTTAAGATTTAAGAAATAGCATCACGGCATTTTGCCTAAAATCAACTTGTTTGCAAGTTGCAAAACACTTTTGTAGCTTACTTCAAACAATTTCGTTATTCTTTCCTTGAATCGTCATAGGAACACAAAGCTATCAAAGTAATGATAAAGTACGTGGACTGCCATTAATTTATTCACCTTTCTTCTATGTACAAACAGATTTTTTCATATTGAACATTGAACATACATTATAATTTGGATACAAACATTCCGTCATCAGACATATTGTTAATATAATTGTGGCGCATAACTTTGCAGTGTTAGATATATAAAATAAAATTCCAGTTCTGAGCAGCTTATTCCATTAGGGTGTTCAAATTGTGCATGTTGAAGAGCAAAACTCCATGTGAAAGGAGATCCACCCTTTTATTTAGAGATCGGTTACGGCTGGGTAAATACGACTTAAAATCAGATTCAGCAATTTGGAGGGCACTCGAACATGTGTGGGAAAATTACTCAACGTCACAGGTCCTTTGGAGGAAAATTTATGGATATTTTATTCGAGACTTTTGCAGATTATAGCAGATTATTGAAATTTTATGAAAGGAAATATTTTCCGGCTGTTTATATTACGTATTACGCTCGATTTTACACTAAATTGAAACATTCAGTAACCAATTCAGACGTGTTATTGCTCTAGAGTGTTCACGATTTCAAATCGAACAAACTGTGTTTAAGCCCCCCCCCATAAAACCGGGTTGTTATACGATGCTGTAGCATCCGGTAATTTTATTTCCAAACTACCTACAAGGAAACATCTCTCACATACTTAACGAAGATTTACAGGTAACTGGTATTTTATGTGCCTAGGAGATACCCTGTATTTCACTGTTGAATAGCCCTAATTTACCTAACAAAAGCACCTCAGGTGTTTGGTTAGATGTAATTCTTAAGGTAGGTATACAAGTTTGGGTTTCGGGACTTACCGTGGCAAACTCGATGCTTTTGCAAGGAGTATCCGGGAGAGGCTGCTAAAATTCAATCCAAAAAGTTCAAGGACGAGTATAGTACATTCTATGCGAACAGTGCAAGAGTAAATATTTCGGATGGATCACATTATTCTTAAGTTTAGCTTTCAGCTTACAAGATTTGTATGGGAGCAAAATAAGAAAAACTGATTTAGAACGTTATAAACAGACATGTATTTTGCTAACTACTAAAGCAAAAGAATCTGACTAAGTACAACAGCTATACAGGGTGATTCAAAATTGGCGTCATTCCTCTGGAGGTGTTTTCTGGTGGTGTTTTAGGAGTACAAAAAAAATAGTTAACAAAATTAACTGTTATTAAAAAATGAGAAATTTTCACAAAACTATAACAAAAAGACGGCAACAATGTTTTTCAAGATAATCTGTCTAATTTACATTACGGAAATACATGTTGCTTCGTAATTATTAAAAACTCCGTTAACCATGGAATTACACAGAAAGTAACAATAAAATAGACAAGGATAAAGGGTAAATGCAACAGGACTAGTTGACTGTGGAACGACCTTTTCGAAATATCAATTATCGTCCTCATAATCTCGAATTTGTTTATAAATAAACATAAATTTGAGTCATTAACTGGAAACAAGTTAGTCCCTGTGTAATCTCCTTATTATGCGCTCTTGTCGAGCAGCTTCTCGAATTCGGTTAATTAACTCCTGCTCAATTTGTACCGGTGTTCATTGGTTTAATGTGTCCTTGTGCTGTGTGTATCTTGCGTACGTGGTAGGAATGTAACCTTTCCTCGGTATTTATTTGGTGCTTGGGAAATTGTTAGTTGTTGTACTCTTAGTACCCCTGAGAGGCTCCTCCGCAATTATGTCCAATACTTGTTCCTCTGTGTCTGGAACCCGAACATCTATTGTCGTCCACTATCTTCTTGGAGCCGATCTGCAGGATCTTTAGCCTTTTGTTGGCGTGTCTGGGCTGTCTACCTGTAACTATCTGTTAATGACAAAAACATCATTGCCGCTTTGACTTTTGATCAAAAAATTGTAGAAGAGTGCTTTTTTAAACTCAAAAATTCTTGTAATTTGAAGCAAAGATCGTATGTTTTCTTTTAGATTGCTTAAGTATTCCAAAATGCTACCAATTAAACATGGAAGAGTTTCAAAATGATTCTTAAAAACAAAGTTGAAAGTCGATTTTCAACTGTTACTATCTTCTAGAAATTATTGAAATAAAATGTTTCTATATTTTTCTCATCCTCTATAAGTGAGCTATTACCCTTTAAAAGGAATGACGCCAATTTTGATTCACTGTATAATTTAGTAAATTTTTTTTTGTGTAATTTACTTTTACTTGTTCATTTTTATTTAAGTCTGCTAAAAAAATATATTTTTTCTACAGCAATGGATGCATAAATATTTCAGACGATTATTAAAACATACAATGATTCATTGCCTTTTGATACTAAAATTAATACCTTAAAATTCGTTCTTCAGTATAACAGAACCAACCTGGGTTTTGTGAGCTCCAAATTTTCAGAAAAATAAATGTAATGCGTTATTGATAATATTCGTTCCTAGTGTAATATGTCACTATTATTGAGTAAAAATTATAACTGAAAGTTGAGAAAAATGGTTCAAAAAACAGCATTAAGTTTGGCGGTGAGGTAGTTGTTACGTGTCCATACAGCAATAATTTTTCAATAAACGTAAATAGTTTTTGTAACAAATGTTTTAAAATGATTTTTGAACTGATTATGCTTATCATTATTGTTGTTATTCCTTGATAAATAGCACGTAAATGTGTTCGAAAAAACGCGTGGTTTGAGTTTTAAATAAAAAATACAGTGAGTCCCGGATGTAATGTCTAAATTTATTTAAAATTCAGCGGACTGTTTTTTGAACAAATTTCGGAACAATCAATTTTAGTTTGCAAATGCAAAGAAAACGTCCCCTGAATTTTAAAAGAATGTTGATTTTTCTGCTTTAGCTCGTAAGCCGATTCAACTTTATACGCATAAACGTTCAAATATTTTCAAAAATCGATGCACAGTTGCAGTGAAAATTCCAATTTCCTGAGCTCTAAACCTCTCATTGATGTGCATGGGATCCACTCAACATCTGCTCTTAGTGCTGCCATATTTTCAGTCGACCATATGTTTCGGTTTTCAGATCATTAGGAGGCTCCTTTTGCTCAGATTTTCCAGAATTTTTTTTACAGTAGCTTTACTTCCGAGCTTTCCGATGGTTCATAAAGGTACCCATTTTGTACTAACTGTACTTTAAACTTAACTTCCTGCGGTTTTCTACGAGCTATTTTCATTAAATGTGAAATTAAGACACTACAAATGAAGCGCAATTCAAAATAGGCGTTCTTATTGAAAATCCGTTTATAAAATGTATACGCAAATCAACCTACTACCTAAACATTATAGGCAATCGATAAATTTATCGAAGATGTACCTATCAAGTAATTGATTTCATAATTACATTCGGTGGCATTCCTTAACATTATTCAAACATTTAAGCAAAGAAGGGAGAGGTTGATCTTTCAATGGAGACAATTCGCAGTTCCAATTTCTTCCCTTTCAAAGTTGACATATTAACGAAGAAATACGACGAATAGCATATATTAACCGATTTCTGTATGATAATACAAGCACGAAAATGTACAGTTTTTTTTATGTGCATAAACAGTATAAAAAAATTAATATATTTTCGAACCACAGCATCAGGCTCAGCTCAAACAGTAATGTGGCAAAAGTGAGTTAATTGCAGGTAACTCGCAGCAAACCACACCCATGGCATAGTTTTTTATGTTTAAAATTTAACGAACAAACACTAGATTATGTATAATGTAAACTCCTTCAATCGTAAATAATCGACCATTTTCCACTGCATAAATGGTTATGCAGCCATACCATTACTTTTCCCTTTTTAATTGCCTGTTAAGTACATCTTAAAGTACCTTAAGATATGTATATTAGCACTTACATATGTTATAGAGCTTATTTAAAAAAAAACGCGAGGTCTTCATAACTGCAAGCTAGTTTATTGAAGCTCATATTTCAAGCCATAAAAGTCTCACTGTATTTTGTCCGCAAACGAAATTCAATTGACTGACATTTACGATGGTTTATTCCTTCATGAATAATGTTTGGCTGATTAGTAGTCAATAGTATATTTTATGAAAGTAATGTAACTTCCAGATAATGTTATAAAACTCATTTAACCGCATTAATCCCAATTTATTCTGGCTATTAACGCACAAATTATTCAAATAAGCTTGAAATGTTTCTGCCTATTAGGCCTCAAATTTAGAAACCCAAATATTTTCACAACAGGCGTTCTTGGGGAATGAGAAAATGTTCTCCTTATTTCCATATCAAACCGAATCCAATCGAAAACTCCAGTTCTTTTTAGTCTGCAATGTTCAGACGGAACATCGTATATATTAGTTTATAACCAGCAACCAGCAGCATCCCAGTAGTAAAATCAGTGTAAATAATTGCGCATCTCGAATAATGCGTGCGTCAATGTTCCGAACGAGTCCAGGTGGCCGAAGAACAAAGCTTCAAAGCTCGGTATTGTGCCCTTTCAATAGGTTTCAGGCCCTTTCAATCTCGTTTCCTGTACACGTCTTTCTTGGAACCGATTTAATCCTTACATATTTGGTTAGGAGGGCACTTTTAATAGAAGCTGATGGAATGTATTTTGATTCCTTGGCCTGGAATTGATCCAAATGTATCCACGATAAGCTGACGAACGAAAGCTTCCCTCCCTTTGCATTTGTGCAAAACAAACTCCTAATATATTAGCTATTAAATGAGCTCGCAGAACCATCGGTGAATAAGAGAAAATTCACTTCTGCAATACGATGCAAATGAAGAATGACATTATTAGGAATGAAGAAAAACAGCCAAGAGTTGTGCACTATATTCTTGTAGGGCTTGGCTTGCTAACTCCAAAAGCGTTGAAATGCCTGGTAAATAATTTAAATACATTTACAAATATACAAGCGTTTAACCCGGGTTGCAGAAGTAATGAAAGCATTAGTTGCTGGAGCCAAAGCAAAAGGAGAATAAGTGGTTTATAACGTGCTGACATTTTGGTATGCTCGAGGTGCCGAGGAATTCAATATATTTCGCTAAATGCGTTATTTTTTAAAACTGAACTACCGCAACTAGTTTAAGTCATATATGAAACTGGAAAGTCTTATGTTTAGATAGTACTTGAGAATAATAAAAACTGGATCAAGCTTAATTGAATTTATAGCGCGTGTATTAAAAAATTAAGCAAGTTTTAAAAATCGCACGAAACGGAATATTTCTTGATTTTGATCCTATAATTGTCGTGCAATTTCTCAAAAACTGGAAAGTTTATTAAAAAATATGAATCTATCTCAGTTAATTTTGAAAGCTGAACAATGACTATGTAACTTTAAACGTGCTATACACAACAGTTAACTGATTTTAAAAACTTGGTAGCTATGGCCCTATACCTGTTACGATCATCAAATAAATTAAAGAAAATCTCTTTCTCTACACTCAGTAATCAAATTAATGCCACTTCTTGTCTAGGTCAATATCAGGAACACTCAGTAAAACACAAATTTTATAACAGGCTTTTATGTTTCCATTAATATTTTCTCTGTTTGATTTGGTTTAAACGTAATCTAAATGGTCCTTGTTCAAATTAAATTTAACTGCTTTTAGTTCAACACACTCTACTCAAGCTGGAGTCTCTGCACCTACTTTAACCGAAAATTATGAATTTTTTACACGCAAACAAAACTGAAATGTTTCGAAAAACAATTTGTCCACTTCGCTGTATAAAACCGAAAATTTACTGTGATGCATATGGTCAAATTAAAACCGAAGTGCTTTGGGTAACCTCAGTGGCGGATAATGTTGTAATTAAATACGCATCAAGAGTGCATTTATACATTTTATAGCAGATGTTGCGGCTGTTGTCAGCTTGAACTGCAATTTGGGATGCGTTAATTTATTTTTTTTTACCGATATTTGGCTTTTTAATGACAGAATCGATATGTCGCCAGCTCACAAACAGGTGAAAAATATTGGCAAATTACCGTATTAAACAGACCGAAAAGTTATGAGTTAGGTGCACGCAAATGGCCACAATCGCGCGGATTTTGATGCAGTAAATATTCGTATTTATAATACGCGTTGGGGTATCAATCTAATAAAGAAAAAAATATTTCCAGCTCTAAAAAATGCCACTATATTACTTTTGTGTTCGTTTTGAAAACATTTAGTTATGTATTTCTTCCTTCAATGTTTTTAAGCATACGTCATTCTCTTTTGGAGGTTTATTGAATTCTTCATCTACCGCTGCTTTTTACCTTTAGGATGGTATAACTACACGCGAAATGGCAAGTTTTTGAAATATTATTAATAGATTATATTGAAATACCGAAATACGTCTTCTGACATGTTTTGATATTTTCTTGATAATTTGTCTACCTTCCGATGTCTTCTTTCGTTCTGTGTTCTCCGGGGTTGTAAGACGTTTTTTTGATCAATTAGTTTATCAAAGATTTTATATTGTTTACTGGAATACCTTCCTTTAGATTTTGAAGGCTGTTCTCCACAAAACTTGTGTATTCAGTTCATTCATTCTTTTTAATATATGTTCCTAAAGCTTAGAACTAAAAAAAGGAAACAAAATCGTTAATAATATTAGTTCGCCCATAAAAATTGGCACAGATATACAGTTACAAAGTGAGCCACTTAATCGAAAAAAATGGATGCGACTTTACACAGTTTCCGGTATCTTGCAGTAGTTACTTTAAACCTATCTATATCAGAGCCTATTAAGAATTATTTTTTGATTTCCGAAAATGTATGTAAATAGAGGAAAATTAGCAGAGCAAAATAAAATATTTGAGGAAATAAATACTACAGAATCGCAAACGAATAGAGATTCCATAAACCTATAGCGATCTGTAACTAAGGAAAAACGGTGGATCTATTTTAATTTAATCTGAAAAACCTGTGTACAAATGCATGTTTTGACTATAATTAATGAAACCTTTTGACAGGTTATTAAATGCTGACTGAAAGAAAATATCATTTCCCTAAATTTCTGTCGATTTGATTGATAAGGAGCAAATACAGGATAACCAGAATCGCTTCGGCCCTTAAAATGTCCCATTCGGAAATGGAAAAAGGAAAAATGTAATTTCGATGATATTCAGAAAATTTAATGCGTTTCCCTTTTTCGGACCTCATACATTAGACGGCATCTACCTTTTTATGGGATAATTTTATGTTATCAAGTACCAGCATAGAAAGGTTTGAGATAAAACTGCTTTTAGCATATCATTCACTCTACTTTGCTTGCCTACGAGCGGCAAACAGCCAGCTAACATTACAACTACAAATTTTCAAATAAAAATTTAGAATATTTTTAAATATATCATTTTATTGACACTCTAAATGGGAATATTGTTCGTAATACCAAATTGTACCTATCAACCAAAATAATATTTGGTCATTAATTACTGTTGTTGTTGAATAAGCCGATGGCCAAAAAGGAAAATAAGCAAATTCCATAGAAAATAAATGATATATTGCAGTTATTTATGAACTTGTTGCGGTTATTCGGTAGTATTTATTTAGATAATTGAGAATTTAATGTTCTGATATTGATTTGATTTTTTAAATATTGGGAATAATATTTTTTCAACTGATAGCTTACATTATATTAAAGTACACGATTCCCAACGAAAATTACCACTCATCATGTGTATTTATTTTATTTGGGAAAACACATAACAAACATTAGTTGCAATGGAGCAATAATTTGAAGAAGTCAGTTCGATGCCTGCGGAATGATTATTTTTCGATATGACGTTCAACTAAATAGGACATTGACAAACACAACCCTTTCATACATTTTTTAATAGTGGAGTTGTCTCTCCACCGAACGCCTATTTGCTTCATTATTTAAACTGCTCTTTGTCGCCCGTACTCTGTTTGCGTAAAACACTTGTTGCTCTAAATATAATTTACAACCACCGTACATAATGAACTTTTGTTAAAGATTGCCTATTTTGCAATGATGTTTTAAAAATTTCCATAAATAGCGATGTGCAAGCGATACATAAATGGAATAACTAATGGTATACCTATTACCTACTACTTATTTCGAGGTGTCAAAAATGGAGAATATTTATTGAAAATTTTCAGTTCATTTCATTCATTCATCAGTTCTTTCATAATTTGCATGTACAATATTTTTTTTAACTTAATCAGGAAATACAAAAGTAAGCTTTAGAGAACAAAGAGCATTACTGCAACTTAGCATTAAACAACCCTCAAACTAATTTAGCTTGAATAATTTACTTTCATCCGATAGGGGAAAACCAAAAGTTGCCATTATTTTAGCTTACAGACTTGCATATGAAGGTGATTAAGTAAGATTGAATAGTTAAGTTTAGTGAAGTTGACATTTTAAAAAACCATGTGCTGGTTGTTCTCAAAAATATTCGAAATTTTCGTTAAAAATTAGATTGAAGTCCACGAAGAATTATTCAAATGTGCAAATTGACGTTGATCATTAAAAGGGTAACGGCGGCAGTCATGATGCCAATGCCGAAAGAATAAACTTGCAAATAACCAATATGAGGTTTATAGAAGTAGTCCCAAAATAAAGTGCTGAAACTGAAACTATAACATCCTGCATCGAAAATAATATTAAGTTTCTAAGCAAACGATGCACAAAAAACCCTAACAGGCCGTTTGAAAAGAGACCAATGAAAGTGGGTATTCTCACATATAAACACATTGAACTTAAAAAAAAATAGGTATTTATGTTCATTTCAAAACCTCACATGTAGGTAAATTTTAATAAAACTTCGAATTTAGTTTGTATGTAGTCGTCCCTATTTGTTCATCTACAGATGTGAGGTCAGTAAAGTTTGAATTTATTTTGCGAAAATAATGCGATTTTGAGGAACAATGAGATAAACCAACTGTAGAATCTGGAAGAGTCTAGAATGATAAAACTGTATTATTGCAGGAAAATTAAATAATGTTTTACTGAAGCTAACGAGATAATGATTTTATCAATCAAACCGAAACGTAGTTATTCTTCGGTTCTGTCTTATGTATTTTCAATATAACCTGCTTAGGAACTGTTTTATTCATTCATTAAAATTGAGTAGGTATTTAAATAATCATTAGGTATAAGAAAAATGCCATTGATGGTTCTGAATTTCACATTAAACGGCAATTTGCTAAGTTACTTAAAGTTATTTGGAAGCTGTAGGACGTATTTTGCCCAATAAGGCTTTAAAGCAGCTTTATGTAGATCCATCACAAAATTTGAGCTATTTGAAAGCTACTCATTAAGCATCAGTAATATGGTGGATTAACCGAAAAAAATGCTGCTCTATAAAAGCGAATGTGTCCTAAAAACCATCTAATATTCCAAATCATTCTCAAATCAATTCTGATGGTAACTTGAACTGTCAGCTCAGCAAAATGAGAATCGATCTTTTTATATTAAAACTGGCTTCTCGCTTTGTCATAAGACTATGAATCAGGAACGCAAATAGTATCAAAATTTGATAATAAATCAACCCCGAAAAAAGTCGGGAAGAAAAAATCGGGGATATTAACACCAAGCGACCAACTGTAAAAGATAACACAAATTTCCCTGTTCCGACAAGATTCTGCACTATTTGCCAAGTCCTGAACTCAGCGAAGCCGATAAAAACTTTGGAATCCACACCGTGAAGTAGAAACCTTATATTTTTATCGATAATGTTTTATTGTTTTCACATGAATTATTAAACCTCGCATTTTATACATTTTCAAGGAAATCCGGTGTTTACTTACGGTGGGGTGAAGCAGTCAAAGTGATTTTTGAAAAGCAAAAAATTTATAATTCGTTCAATCGAGCGTTACAGCTTCTGACAGAGCAATTTTTCTGCAATATCATTGCACAGAATGTTTTGCTAGTTTAAAATAGCGTTTATTTAACAATGTATTCACATATATGTAGGTAGTTGATAATTGTTCGAAAACCTATTTTCATCAGCTTGCATACAAATAGAAATTTTTCTATTTGTATGTAATCTAAACATTAAAAAGGTCATTTGATAAAGTTTGATTAGTGTATTGGAAAAAGCTGGAAAATATCTAGTTGTTTTCATGTTGGTTGTTGACCATTTAGTTTTTGCAAGAATGTCACGTAGATTTCACCATAATCTTAACAGTTTTTCAAATCAGGCAAGTTGTATCATTTTGATCACCCACGTTTAATAACTGGGCAATAAAGCGTAATTTCCACTAAGAATTAAGTATAATTTCAATTCTAGAAAATTTACAGGTAATTAAATTCACTTCTCTCTGTGAACGAGACGGCTGCATATAATATAAATACCTGCAAGACCAATTAATAAAATATTCCCACTGGAAATTACGTGCAGAATATAAAAAGGATATAATATACACCTAGTTATATTATGGTTTTATGACATTCTGGGCTACAATAAGGAAACAGTTACTAACGGGTGTTAGAAAGTGCGTTATAGTTTTTCTAATTAATGATTGGACTTAAACAATGAAGCTAAATCAAATTTTTGTTCATTTCGGTTTAAATTAATCAAATTCCGACTTTCAAAATTTGTTCTTTTTTAATCCCAAAATTTGCGGATCTACACAAAACTAATTATTCAAAATAAACCATATACATACTCGTTGATCCTTCATATATTTGCCTATTTCCATTAACTACTGGAAATTGCAAGTGACCTTATTAAAATCAAAACACTATTGCAGTAGAACTTTATAAATAATGAGTTTAATAACCAAATCGATTTACACTATAGTTGTACTAAACAATGAAATATATTACAGCTTGGTTCAAAATGTCCATATATTCCGGTGTGATTATTAATCTAACTGAAGCTGTGTGAACAGGCGATCAATTTAATTTGGTTTGTATTTGAACAATATGTAAGTTAAACAAAAAGCATTTTAAAAGAAACAGAAAGGTTTAAAACAAATAAATAAAAATTCTTGTAGTATTGTGCTATAAGTAATTTTACTGAACCCAAAAATAAATCAGGAATATTTGGGCGAAATATCCGGAAAATAAATATTAGTGTTGCGTTAATCAACATTTTAATACATAAACACAAATTGAATACTAAAACCAAAATGATGTATCCGAATTTCTTCCTGTAGGAAATGAGAGCTACACAAGTCCCAACTTGTTCTATAGGTAATTCAAATTCAACTCACATTCAAATATGTTATGACTAATAATGCAAAAAATGATGTCGATGTAACGACAACCCGCCGGCCTAAAATCGTTAGGGTGATTTACATTTCACCAACCGACCTAAAAAGACGTTTCGACTCTGTTAATGGGCGAATAAATAATGCCCCCTATAGCCAAATCGGTTAATCCACGTGTGCTATATGATCAAAAGAAACTAAACCCTTCCCTTTTATCCGATTCAAGTTTATAAATGCGAAAATTAAATGCTATATTTATCAGTTAGAATCTGGAACGAATCCAGAAGTGTGTCAAACTGATAAAAACATTTTCGAAGAAGAAGCATGTTTTAAGGACATGTTTTTTCCTGAAACAATAGCAAACAAGAGAATTAAACAGATTCTCCCACTTAGAGAGTATAATAACACCGGAATATGTATGTTGTGCTTCAACAATATAGTTTTAGTTGGACAACGTAAGGAAAATGTATGTTAAAATGTCAATTTTAATGTAGCTAAGTTATTGGAAAACACTTAAAGCAATTGCCTGATACCGTTTACCAGATGTATGTAAATTTCGAATGTAATGACAGTAATTACATGTACTGATTTAGAATCCTTTAGGATAAATTTAAGATCCAAATGTCCTTGCTCTCCTTCATTGTGCTAATATCGTTTCGAGTTGCTCAGGTTCTTAGCGGTTTACTTTCAACGAAAAAGTACTTGCACAAAGCACTGTTCCAAAAAGGATAAAGCCTTTAAATGAGGAGGCAAATCCCTAAATAATGAGTCTGAGTTTCAGATGCTTGTATAAGCAGCCCATTACGCAAGGCTTGCTGATACCGTAGTGTATTATATTGCCGATATAAGAAGCATAGGATTTGGTACATCAGAGCGCTTATTGCATTTACAACTCTTAAACGGTATATTTATTTCGATTTTCTGTCGATTTTGACTGCAGGTTGTGTTTAATCTGTGAATGCAAGAAAATCAGATCGAAAAACTGGCGATCTGTTTTGATTAGCTCAGGACCGACTACCAAGTTAGTTTAGCTCAATCACATTTTATTTGATAATTTACATTGCCTAAAAATTTCCATTATAAAATACTCAGTTTAAAACACTCAATTTATACAGTTTATTACATGTATAAAAAACTCTATTTCATTATACATGTAATAAATGGATCTATTTGCATCGATATGAATATATTTCTTGCTTATTGGTTTATTATTAAAAGTTCTATTGCTCTGTCCAAAGCAAAACTGTGGCTAATAAATTACATGGTTCAGTTCCTTTAATTATTGAAACCGAAAATCTTTGGCTCATAGTATGATTTCAATAGATATTAACGAAAATGTTACATTCCTCTCAATTTAATGCGTTTTGCTAATTAAATATTTTAAATTCTGGATATTTATAATACGATAAGACGTAGAGTTGATTTTCCAAGCAGTGCGGTTTAGTTGATTGTATTTTTCATCAAAATGAAGCTAATTATACAATGATTTGAAGCAATATTGAAGAAAATGTTTGTATAAATTATTAAACAACGGTGCTGCTGACAAAAAAATATAGATAGTGTCTCAAAAATAAATAAAAACCAAGCATGTTGTTCTGGAGTCGAAAAATGCATATTTGAGTCCCTCTTATAACAGTTACTCCTATGTTCAAAGAAAAATTCGATATGCTGACTTTCGCAATAATGTTCATATTGTTTTCGTTATCGTTTGGATTTTATATCCAAAGCGATTTAAGTTTACCGTATTCTCAATTACAAATATCTTGAAAACGTCTGCAGATAATATAGTGAGTGAAAATAATAAATAAAAAATGTTAATCCTCATATAGACTATTTGGAAAAAAAGAAATTTATCGTTGCATAAAAATTGATTAGTCGACTAAATTAGCCCGTGATTGCTTGTTATAACACAACTATTTAAATCTAATACAATTCACACCGAAACAATATATGCAGAAATTTCGAATTATTTGCCATTTTTTAAAGATATTCAAAAAATTGGCTTTCTGACTGAACACACAGCAGACCTAGATAGTCAATTACTCGCTGCATGGTTATTTCATTCATTAGATCTTTTAAATAAATAGATAAAGTTGATAACTCATTAAACAAAAACTTTATATAAATTTGTATGGTAAAATACCAAAGTTGATTAAAACAATAGACAGCCAAAGTGTTGCTAATCCTTACATTTTCTTTGGGTCGCTCTGGTGCTTTCTTTACAAAGCTCACCTCATTCAATTCGATTTAAGATGTCGCAGCTGCTTGTTAGAAGATTTTACTGACTCGGAATTATAATTACGATCACCAAGATATCCGTCTTTCTTTATGTTTTCTTTATGCCATTGTATGGACATTAATGCAAACTTATGGGGGCCATCCAAAAAGCATTAAAGACTACCAAAATATCAATGGGCAGCTGCTATTCGTCGACGAAGTGAGATTGCACCAACATCAAAGATTTACGCTCACTTAATCACTTCCATAAGTTACATATACTTAAGAACAACGAATATTATATTTCTAAAAACTTCACTAAGCCGTCATAGTATTCACTTGCTTTTCCTGAAATGCAGTTTATAAATTAATTATTATAGCAAGCAATTTCAACTTTCTTCCGATACTCTCTCAAAATATTTTAAATAATGGTTGATGCTCAACTGTTAATTACTCTAACTCTTAAATACAAAAACTTTATGATTTTATACATCGAACTTAATAGTTGGGAAGTTGATTATAAAACTTCTCGAAGAAATTTTGGTGCAACTTGACCAGCCTGGGCATCAAGCAGATGCAGCCCGATTTTAGCCTCGTTTCGTTTTTATTATTTTTGTAATAGCGCGTGGCACAACCACCTATAATTTTAGTGATTAAAATTTTGGTTGCCCAGCATACCATATGCCTCAGAGCCTACCTGGATGGGTAGTGAGTGAAAGCTGCCCTTTAAAGGTACCAACAACCGAACAGCTGTTACCAAGAGTTTTCTAAAAAAAAAAATATTCCGTTACTGCTCAATTATGAGATCATTGAGAGCACCGAGAATATACGGGGTAACAACTTTGTCCAGCATAGAAATAAACGGTCCAACTATTATGCTGATTATTTATGATTCGCAGTAAAATTAAGTTATTCTGCTTGGTAGTTTTACAACATCGTTGTCTTTAACTACAAGTAATAAATAAGAATATAAATCCGTTCCATACGCTTCCTGCGCTGACTTCCTACAGAGAGACGTTAATATATTACATAGAGAAAATATTAGAACACGAACACATAAAGCTTCCTCAAACTATTTAAAATTCAGAACACAAAATCGGGTCGGGCTCCTGCTTATCTTACAAGTTACGAGCTCTGTTAAACTGGGGCAAACTTCAGCAATTATATGTAGTTATAAAGGATTCCATGAGATGCTTGAACGGCGTCGACTTTTTCTTCCACGGATATAAAGCTCGGTTAATTGATATATAAAAGGTAGACAATAAATTTTAACACAATGTAAACAGCAAATTTTTTTTGCGGAGTAGTACGGAGAAATTTAAAAGTGTTTTTGAAAACATTTACTAACGACTTAGTAGAGGATAAATTAAGTATAAAATAATATACGAATAGAAGTAAAGTGGTAGAAAGTGCTTCATAGATAGAGATGTGTATATGTAGATATAGCTTGCTAGCAAATATTTTGAAGAATATTTACTTTTAAAGCGTTCTTACATTTTTACTCAAAAATTAATAAGTTTTAATGTTTGCTTCGTATATTTGATAAACGCAAGTTCAAAAAATATTGATCCTTTAATATTAACTCGGTTTAATGAGTTAGAGTTTTGCCGTTAATAAAACATTTCTGCAAATACTGGAGTTAACCGAGAATAGAGACTTATTGGAAATTGCAAATACTGTAATGCAGTAATAAGGTTAATCCTTATTTTAATACAGCATTTGCGTTATTTTTTTAACGAAATTATAATTATTGAAATGCCTAGTTCACTGCTTTCAGTCTGCACAGTAGCCACAGATCACAGAGGTTCGTGATGAACCTGCAAGCGGACGTTAGAAATATCGGAAAAAACAGTATCCTTATTAAGGAGTCCCTTATTTTTAAACTCAATTGCGCAGGCGTATGTGTCAAAATACCACAAACTTTATTACTGCATGTCCTTATTGAGCGTTCAATAACTCTCTAATAACCAGGATTCGATCATTCGTAAAGAATACCAGAAGGTATGATCAGTGAGCAGAACTTTTTGTAGAACGCATACTATTAATCAAGATAATATCCGGTATATCTATATACAACCTAATAAAATAGATAATGATGTTGTCTTGCGTTTTATCTATAATCTTTACAGAGTTTCAGTTATTAAACATGTGAGGTAATTATGTTAGATTAAAATGTAACCATATTTGTCCAGTGATGCCAAAAAGTATTATTCTAATATGTAATATTTTGTTATTTCGATGTTAACTTTATTTTGAACAAGAATTGATTACTCATATTATCAGCAATGGCACGTTTTTATTTCAATTCCTAGAGATAATTCGTGTCTTCTTTATCTAAATCAAAACCATTCTACAGTTGCTTTGCATGTGGTGTAAAACACGTTCTGTTTCCATTGTTTCTTTCAGTCTTATGTGTGTAATAAGTAGTATGCTCGGTACATTTGGTACGTAATAAAACATTATTGATGTTTGAATTTGTGTAATAAGGTAAAACTTCGATAAATTCTGATAGAAATCGTTCGACTATTATTTTTAGCAACAATCGTGTTTTCTTAGGGACCGCCGCAACAACCTTATAGAATAATTTACGTGGCATTAAAAAATAGTTTGTTAAGTTGTTTTTAAATTATTGAATTATTATTAGACTTCTTAATGAGTTTTTTGAAATTAATTTATTAAACTAATTGTAGCACACAAAAATATATTTAATGAAGCAAATACCGAATGATTTCAGATAGTAACGATCTATTGCTAGTGAATGCTTGTATTTATTTCAAGTTTTCTGATCAAATGTACAGATTTAGTTAATCATTTATACCGTTTTTTAGGTTTACTCTGGTTTATCCACCCGGTACAAATTTAGTATTTCGGAGAATAAAAGGTGTAAATCATTACAAACTCAATATCCATTAAAACACAAGGTGCTCAACCTGCTTGATGCAACCTGCAACCCTCACATGAAGCAACATTTATTATGCTACAGGTGATGGAAATCAACGCTTATCATGAGGGACAGCTGTATGTGACATGTGGTGTGTGGTTATTCTTGTCTAGATGTGCATCCTTATGTCTTGTTCTTTCCCTTCGGATGTCAGGTGAAGGGCTAAAACGCGATTATACAAGATAAGAATGTTTAATTAAGTGGAAAGCTCTTAAGGGTTTCAAACTGGTGACACTGATAAAATTTTATGAATCTGAAATCTATGCCACTTTTAACAGTTCGGTAACTCACTAACGGTGTGCAATACTTGCTAATCCCTAATACAAAAAATATAATTAACTGCTCCTTTTGTTGCAATTTAAAGAAAATTATTGCTAAGCTCAGTTTGCGAGTTTATAAGTTTTCAAAAAACTGTACTTGCATAATTGAATCGATTACTAGACGTTATGTTAATTTCGAACAATTTTAAGGTAGATTAGAGTTAAACGCTTCACACTTTCAATTCTGCTTCATCATTAGGCTTTCAACGGGAATGCATATTAATTCGTCCACTGTGACATTCTCGATGCAAGAACTCTAAATAATTACGTATCTGTAAAATGGCAGCCGTAAATTATCATTGCTTCGCATACTTGTATAAATTTATTCTATGCAATAGTTTTATCATTCAATGAACAGTGAGTGAAAGGTTTGTTTGGGAAATTGAAAACCTGAAAATCTTCAAATAGTTGCAGCTCATCTGAAAATTACTTGATTCCGTCTTTCTACTTACAAAAAAACATTAAAATAATAACCTTCCTATTAGGATTTTACAACTATTTTAGTAGAACAAGCCTGAAACGTTACAATCAGGTCATCGTGTATGCTAAGCTCTTCCCTACATTTCCATATATTTTTTGCGGTCAAATAAAAGTCATGCATGCACAAATGTTCAAAAGATGTTTCTATGAAGTTTTATCAGCTTTTTGGCGAAGCGAAATGGTTGTTTACAAAGACAATGTTTTCTTTTTTTTCTTCAGCTGCAACTAGTTTAAAACTTGGAAATCAGTTTTACTAGTTGCTTGTGATGGAATGAATTAAAACAACCAAGTACCTAAGAGTAAACATAGAAAAATGCTGAAATAAATACAAAAATTCACTGTAACTATATAGAAGTGATTGCAGTTTTTCACTTATAATGTGCTCAGAAGTAACATAAGTAAGGACGAAGGTAACGCTAACTGCGAAGCTAGGAATCAAGTCTTCCAAGAAAAGCTCTTTCAGTGGTTCTTACTTTTCTCTTTGACATTTTTTCCTTAAGGAATACATTATAAAGAAATATCTTCAGCTAAATTGTTAAATCTGTGTAGTCGAAAACGCAATTCCAAATAATTGAAATCTTTACAACGATTTACTGCAAAGCACCTATAACTAGATAGGAAACTATGAACGTCATACCTCCAGATTTAGAAACGTTAAATCAACGAGAGGGAAATCGAAGCAGTTTGCTTAAGTGCTACAAGTGGTTTTATAGAAAAACTAAATAAACGTTTTTTTTTTTAATTATTTACAATGTAAATGGTATTAACATGCCATAGAAGTTTCTACATTTTAATATTTGCTTATGTCTGGAATGCTTGAAATTTTTATACCTTGAGATTTGAACAGAAACCCAATTCCAAAGTTCCATCTTTAGCGTGAATTGATAATTGGAATAGAAAAGTTGATATTTATGAATCTTTGATGGTTCTACTATTTCGGCATATATCGGGTGATTCACAACCTTATACACACAGTGCAGGGGCGTGTAGAGGACCTCAAAACAAATCAAGTTTCAACTTAAGTTTTTTTCCTCAGGCCCAGGGTTAACAAGATACAGGGTGTTAAAGTTTCAAAAACATTTTGGAATTTTCTGTTTAACTCCTACAGTTTATAAGATATTTTCTTCAAATTTTTAACGTAACCTAATGTTTAGTAGACCCTTCATTTTCGAGTTATTTGCACAAATATAAATCCATGTAGGGTTTCTGGGTGATTTTCTATGAGTTTTTTATACATTTTTTTGTGTCCTCTTGTTCACATTTTTCTGTGAAAGCTTCAAGTGCAAGTTGAAGTTAAAATAGCTATGGCTAACGAGTTAACTTTTTTTTTTATTTTAATTTAATTTACAATAATTGAGGTTTATCGGCTGTAAGCTAATCCAAATAAAAATACACAAAAATGTAACAAATATTACAATTTATTATGAAATTAATTTCTTTCACAAAAAAAAATGTAAATAAAAGGATGCAAAAAAAATATAAGAAAATTCATGAAAAATCACCCAGGAACCCTCCATGGACTTATATTTGTGCAAATAACTCGAAAATTAAGACAGATACGAAAAACCCGCCAGAGATCAGAAAATGTTTAAATTAACAAGAAATACAAAATGTGTTCGGTAAGTGGCAGTAGCGCACCATAAAAAAGTTCGGGGGGGAAAAGGGCTGTACCTCTAGAAAAAAGGACACCCTGTAGGTTTTCGCAACCAGTCGCCTCACCTACGGGTAAAATATCTAAACATTAGCCTAGGTTAAAGAAAAAAACATCTCATAAACTGTAGGAGTTAAAGAGAAAATACCAATTTTTTTTTTTTTATTTAACAACCTGTATCTTGTTAACCATGGGCCTGAGAAAAAAAACTTAAATGGAAACTCGACTTGTTTTGAAGTCCAGGTGGTGAATCTCCCTGTAGAATGCCTTTTTTGATCAAATTTACACATTTCAAATTTTCCAATATTTTAAACATTTCAGTTATTCAATGGATTGCATTTTATGGATTTTTAAAAAGGTCGATTCTAGACTTTTTGAAATTCAGTTTGTCGAGTGTTTGATCAAGTTTTCGAGCGATTGTATCCAGTGAGATTGTCAACTATGTCCCTCGACCCAAACACAATTTTGAGTGTTAATACATACAACAATATCGAAGATTGTTAGGCGATTCATATGTTTAAAGTTGGAGAGAGAAAAGTGAGGGTAAAAGACCCTGCAATAAAATATTTCAATAAATGTAATTAAATTAAGTAAAAACTTTGACCATTATCAGCAAAGGAGTCAAACATTTTTTCTTAATAAGAGTCACGTCAGATCTTGTTTTGATCCAAAACAGATGCTGTGCTTCCGGGATACCCTGTATATGATTGATATAATCGCTTTGGAACTGAATTGGAAAACCAATCAGTGATATATTGAATTAATATAAGCTGTTTAAGTAACTCTTGTTGAATTCGATCTGTTAAATAAATATTTGTCGCTTAGTTTCACCTGCCTGTTTTGTTGATAAACAGCTCCAGATGAATGACGCCCATTTTGGTTGCCCTATAACTACTATTTTGATTTATCCCATATAAAGTAGATGCTCACAATAGCTGCAAAAATTCACATTAAAAAAACATTTGAGTCTTTAAAGAGCAGGCTGTAACAGTAGCAATATGAAGCTGGGCCTGTGCCATACAAGGGTACCTTTAGGAAGAAAGGGCCATGCTGTGTCAAGGTAAACGTGCCGAAACCAGCCCAACCAACCAACCCTGTACATTCGCGTAACCCATCGGCCAAGGTAAAGGAAGAAAACAATCAAACATCTTAACATGACTCGTAGGCAGCTGTTCATTCCTTTACTTCAACTGTTTTTTCGGAGCACCAATACGAATCCGCGTGTAAGGAAAGGTGGCCGATCCCGCCGATTTTCTTTTGTTTGGCCCGTGTTTAGGCTTGCCGGCTGGCGGATGAGGGCAGATGTGAGACCAGGTGTCCTCACATACTAAGCATGTGTCGTTGATGGTGTATAGTGGTCCTTCGTACCGTTCGGTCGCTTGCCACAACCCCATCTTGGGCTCCCTTTTCGTTCGAAAGCTTTTCATATTTTCGAATTCTATTCATCAAATCTTTCAAGAGTTTGCCTTCGATTTGCAATTCTCCTGAGTTGACTTATTCAAACGCAAATACAGTCTTCGTGTGTGATTTGAGTTTATTTAGTTCGATCTTGTAAAACTGTACGCACAATGTGTGAATAAAATCTTTTTCTTTGTTTCTGAGTTTTCAAATTGCTATATCAAAAACTCGAGTCATGTAGAACAAAAGACATAACATCTTTAACCAAAGCCTAGGCAACGCACGTTTTTCAAATTTTACCCGTCTGTATATTTTTGTATATGTATTTGTATTTTTCATCCCTTAACTCACAGTTCGCGTTTTATACATGACAAAAACTTGTGCTTAATCAAATAATTAATATAAAAGAGTGCTACTAAAATTTTACAAAATAAAGCTTTAGTGAAAGAACAAAAACTGTTTCTACAATTTTAAGATAAACACACATTTAGCTTTTCTACACCCAGGAATCGGTTATGAAATTTATTTATTTATTTTCTAAATCATCGTTTACCCAAAAAAAATATTTCTAGCCTTCGCTATCCAGATTATCCCACTTTACCGTCGTCGTGACCTCAAGAAACATGAAGTTACATTAAAACCATCATAGTTATCATATGTAATAAATAGGTAGTCATAGGTATCATAATAAATGTTTTCGAAAGGAACACTAGATATACTAAATGTACTTACTATGAAATTGCATGCTAATTATAATTGCAAATTTCCATACGCCAAAATGTAGCTAATCTAAACCTGCTAAAACAGGTGGAGCACCACTTGTTTGTTTGTGGTTAATTACTCCCTAGTTGTGCTGATTGTAAATGTACGCACAATTATCATCGTTTTAAGCTTTAGATCAAAATTATCTTTTTGGTTAATACCTGACTTATTCAATTGTGATTAAGTCACACGATGTAATCACAACCTTGTGATTACAAATTTCCGTTGTTCCTCTGGAGGCATTTAATGAGAACAGATAAAACAGTAAATTTTCGTAAATTATTGTTGTAGAAAAAATCAACAAAATGCCAGATGATTTTACTGATTGAGCTATAAATATGTCACTTTAATCAGTCCAGAAGAATTAATTGTTTGAAAATATTGTTTTCCCCTCGAATTTCCAAAGCCATACTGTAGATATCTGCTGCATTAAAACGCGTTCATGCTCAAGTGCACTTCATTCATTCACTCAATTTAAACGAAAACTTTCTAGAGTGATTTCCCATGCCTGGTATTAGCGCTTAATTCTATCAAGCTCGAAACGGCCTTATTGGTTGCGTATGAGTACTAACTTCTGTAGTAATAAGTGTAGCAACCAGTTGTATCATTAACTTCACTTTGGCTTTATCAGAAAAAGTTATTTGCAATAGAAGAATAACCATCACATCGATTATTCCGTGCTCTCCTCAGAGAATGAAAACTTGATGCATCTTCGACATTATTATATATTTTAAGTTTTAAACATCATAGTTTGAAAACTGACAATGGAAACGATGTTAAAAAACTGAAACAGTTGTTAAAAATATACCTTGATGCATGATTGAAATTGCCATTTTTCATGAAATTTTTAGAATAGAAAATTTAACAAGTTTAAGTTTTGTCAAATTTTACTTGAAATGCCAATAGTTTCCCAAATAGCCAGTGAACTGCTTCAAAATATTGCTCTATAACAAAGTTGGAGGCGCATCTTCAACAGCTAATAGGCCCCAATGACTGTTTAAAAAGAACGATCCCAATTTGTGGTCGCCATTTTCTTAAAATTAATTGTATTAAAATATACGCACTCTTGAAGTTCAGATCAGAAAACTCTAATTTTTGGGTTGATGAGCAATTTTTCGATAAAATGTTTCTTATTTGCAATCACTTAAAAAAATCGTGTTTGATACCATTTAGAACTAATGTCTTGGTGTGCGACAAAAATCTGCAAATAGGATTTTTTTTCTCAAATTGCCACATAATTGTATTAGAAAAACTGGAATGTTATAGGCCGCCTCGATCTCCGGATCTAATAGACATACTTTTTTATGTGTAAGTTTAAAGAAGTCTATTTTCTTTATGGGGAAAATGATCAAACCGCAAATAGAACATATATGATTCATAAAAAAATTTTCCCCTAATGCCACATCGAACCTGTTTGATACCGTGCTCCATATTTCTCAATAAGTCCTGCAATATAGAAGCCTTATTTTCTATACATTAAACTTATTAGTCTCACAGAGATATCGAAAAAATTACAGCTAAGTAATTAAATGTTTCAAAAGTAAATTCGAAATGATAGTTTTATTGAATAGAACGCAAAATTGCCAGTTTTTTTCTCCTTAATTTTTTCTAGAGTCATAAATATTATGGAAAAGTGCACAGACATACAAAGCTAACACACAGCCAGGAATAAAGATGCTATCTCAGCAAAATCTGCGTATTGTTATGGTTTTTCCAACAAAACATTGTACACCATAATCGTGTTTTTTTTATTCTTCTAAAATCGGTAAGTCTTCATCAATCAGAATACAAAACGAGCCTCACTTCCAGTTCTATTTTCAGATCCAATTAAATTTAGCATCGATTGATAAACCATCAGTATGTATATCATTAATGTCAAGATAGTTAAGCATTCCCTGTGAGTTTTGGCCAATATATAATATAAGATGAACTATAATTGACATAAAATTCATGATGATGGCCAAATTAATATTCAAGCAAACTAACTATTTAAATTGCTGCGATATTCAGAAGTTACTCGAGCCAAAACAGGCTGGATTAACTGTAAAATTATACGAGGCTGGTCTAGTTGCATATGCGGAATAGCCTTTTTTAGTTGTACAAACGCGGCAAAGTACTTAGTAATGAAGATCAATATGTTGACTTTCGTTAGATTGCTGCTGTCTTCATGAAAAGTATTCTCAATTTACAACTCTCTTATCTGTGGGAACTCTTAGGTAATGGACCATAAAATAATAAAAATGGGTTTCTGAATTAATCGTGTTCACTTTATCGATGTTTGATTAACAATCTACGTTTATTATCTTCAAAAATGTTGTTATTGTGCTACACCCAAAGAACCCTGGAACGTAATATCAATTTTCAATATTGTTATGAAAAATATACTATTTACCATGAAAAAGGCCCATTTAATTTGAATGAATACTTGCCAGGCGCTTCATGATCTGACTGTGATGGATACATACCTGAAACAAAACAAAATTGCAAAATTAAGTCAACAATCACGTTTTATTAGATTCAGTCAAACATGAAACTAAAATTGAATTTTTAAAATTGCAATGTTCTGTATTACTATGGAATTGATAAACGGAATGCATACAAAAATGTTTCAATAGTTTTTCCGATCTGCGTGTTTTAGATTTAGGTGCACCCTAATTACAAAAAAATTACAGATTTATTGATTCGAATATATTGATTAGGCAAAGTTGTGCTAAGAAAAAGGTATAGCAAATATCCACTGGATTTCTCGAATTCTCGCAGCTGTTCGTTACTTTGGGGAATTTCTGGCAGCCTACGTAAACCTGTAAAACTGTAGTTTGTTTTTAATTTAAATTGAATGGCCGATTTTGAGTTCAAAAGTATTTTTTAATGAATCTATACCTACTTTATCCGTTTGGCCTACAAATAAATTTTGATTTTTAGTTCTTCTCGGGTATATGGAGTGGTAGCTCGATATAAAATTCTGTTTTGATCTTCAAATCACAGATATTTTTAATCCGGCGAAATTGAGTTAGCGATTTCAAATTAATCATCGCCCTTCCTAGATGAATGCCATTGTAGCTCGTATGCTTTGAGAACTGTTTCGTAGCTTTAAAATGCATTTAAATAGCCAGAATTTTAGCTCCCAACTCAACAAAATACAATCAATGTGGGGCTCAAAACCAAATGTTGGATATCAAAGTCTTGCGGAGTCCTTTAGGCACGACACTAAAGGCACGGAAAATGGGAAATAAATGCAGACAAATGAAAAAAAACACACTATTTGAGGTGGAATTTGTACAAAACAAAAGCTACATAGACCTAACCACCAAATATGGATCAGGTAATAAAAACATAATAAATTTTAAATAAATGTTCACTTCTTCTTTTACGTTCGGAAATAGGGACTATACTACAAACAACAAAAGTTGACGCAAATAAATTGCAGCCAATTACAAAATAATTTTCATGCAAATACTGATGTAATTGAGGGGAGGAGAGTGCTACTCCTTTTGTTGCGAGCACAGTTACCCCTTTTCGCGGGTTAACGATGTTCTGGAATAATATTCCATAAATAATTAGAGTCAGATCTATTAAAAGGAAAATCAGAGTTAAGGTGTTTAGGGTGACCTACAAAAAATATTTAAACACGATTTAAAATAAATCAGCGAAACTAGATGCCTAGAATAGAAGATAGACTAGAATTTAAGTTAAACTTAATATTTTTAGGGCCTACAGCCTTTTATAATTTCCTCCATCGAATTTATACATGCCACAATGTGGGCCTATTTCCAATACACTAACCATTGAAGTTCTTTTATGATATTTAATATCTTACAAACCCATGAATGAACCCTTACCCAACTTAATAACATGTGCAATAGCTTTGCTACCTGTTCTTTTTAGGTCGCCCTGTACAATCACGCTTCCCACGGATTTTTTTAGACCCTCCCAAGAAATTTGATACATGGTGACACCAAAAATGTTTTCAATAGCATTTAAAATTATTGCTTCTTATTACACAATAAATGTTTGATTTATAAGTGAAGCACTTTTAGGGGATCCATTTGCGGTCTTGTGTGTAATTTTAATGACCTTTAAAAATGCATAAATTGGACATTTATTTAAAGTTTAGTTTACATATTGTAAAATGTTCACATGGGGTTTGTATTTTAGGGTTGGATAGGTATAGAGAAATAGTCTAAAGGGTACATAATACTCTGTTATTCTTGTATTTTATAGTTTTCGTTACAGAAGGTGATTGTTGTGGTCACAAAAATGTTGTCCAAAATGAACAACTGTGGTTACAGCAATAGAGTCAGAATTTAGCTAGAAAAAGCTGATTTTCACTCCGGTCCCGGCGATGTAATGCGCAGGAGAAGTCGGTCTCTATAAAAATAAGGAAAAACCAGCATATGCTCAAACCTTTCCCAATCTATGAACTCTTAGATATATTTCTAAGCCAAAAGCAACTGGACTAAAGCCGGGTAGGGAAAAGTTTTTGAATTCACTTGACTTTGCCCTGCAAGGAACCTCAAAGGCTACCAAAAGAAAACCGGCGTCGGATATTAGTGACGTCGGTGTTTTCAAAGCGACATTCAACAATTCTTCTATGGCAGCGAATCGCTTTGTGAGACCGTAAACTCTAAGGGTGAATCGAAAAATAATCTAATTCATTAAGGTTGAGTGTGCTCTTAACCATTAAAGTTTAGCACAAAGGTAGAATTAAACAACTCCGATGTAACACAGAAGTAAATGTGCAAGTGAAGTGCTTTACATGGCCATTTTCATTCTTGTTTCAAAAAACAGTTCGTTTAATACAGAAAAAAATAGGTTCATAAGAGTTTTCCAATTTATTCATATGAATTGCCTAGTTTTTGTTATTAAGAAAATGAATGCGTAAATGATAAATTGAATCTTATATCAAGATACAGTTGAAACTAAACAAACCAAAAACATGTTATTAAGACAATGATTTCCAAGTAGTGTTGAGAATATGACTTGAAACTAATATGAAATGAAGACAAAAAATCGAACAACTATAACTTAAAAGTTAACCGATCGGATTTTTAAACGCTCCAATTAAACTACGTTGTAAACAGTGCAAATTCAACTTTTGCTGCTAACAATGCTTGATATTAAATAACAATCCAAAATAATTTCAGTCATTTCACATTACAAAAGTGAGAATTGAAAACATAATTTGTTTTGTGAGTAAAGCTGTATGACATAGATTATACAACCCTTTCCGTTGACTGGATGAATTTTCCTTAATATAGTAGAAACCAGATATATTA
The DNA here is from genome assembly GCF_020466585.1 of Dendroctonus ponderosae. Lineage (NCBI taxonomy): Eukaryota > Metazoa > Arthropoda > Insecta > Coleoptera > Curculionidae > Dendroctonus > Dendroctonus ponderosae. The sequence continues at coordinate 5,655,917 of NW_026018165.1, forward strand.
AATATATTTACGAAACTGCAATTTTAAATATTCTTTGAAACTCCAGAAAAATAAAGAAGTTGTCTCGGAAATACGTTCTATTCGCTTGCCGTCGAAACTCTATAAAATGTGCTGCAGCGGAAATTAGTCATATGAACAGTATTTTTGGTCTGCGTTCTGAAAGTTAAACTGAAAACAAAAATATAAATTATTTTCCGGGAAATTGCGCTATTTCCATTTTCGAGGCATTTGCTTGTAATTTTTACTCTTGAGGAAATGCCGATAGTCTATCTGTTTTTTTTATCCAGAACATCACTTGGCTTCCCTTTTGTCAAAAAAGCTCACGATTAGGAGTGGACTTCGAATTCGGATCTAAACTAATCAAGAACACGATTATATTCTCATAATAACATATATTAAGCAAAAACCAAAATAATTTTTTATGAATATTTTTAGAAGTTGTCTCGAACAAAAGTGCTTGTTGGTATGACGCACTGTGAGTCTGCAAACTGAGTTCGAGCCTAATTACATTTTCGAATTTTTTAATTTTACCCTGATGTACTACTAGATACTTCAAAGGTCTTGCAGGGTATTTAAACGCATACTTAATTCATTAAGTTTTAAACGATAAACACCTGATGCTTCATTTCCAAAATATATATACATTTTCAGTTTTCATCCTGTACATACGTAATAATAGTTGTAAAAACAAAAAATCATCCAGTTTGGCCACAATGCTTCGTAGCGTATGGCTTGATTAATTCTGTATATTTAATTCTCTTCACGTTTAGCAGCGAAAACATTCAAGTTGTAATTGTATCCTGCAACTTCTGCAGGTGTGACCGATTACTTTTAAAACTTGAACTCTAAAGTAAATGAATTCCCTTCCATGCTTGGACTGCCAAATTAACATGCATCTGCTGGTTTACGTACTTCCGAAGCTGCTAATAAGCATACTTTTCAGTTATAGTTTGCGGTCTTCTACAGTAATAAGCTGTTGCGAATTTTTTGAATGCGTTTAAGCTCTTTTTCAGAATGTATTGACCTTAAATTATCAAGGCAGTAAAAACATACTGACTCCTGACTGATTTCCTTTATGAAGCCATATCTAACTTTATCTTTGGAATTAAAAGGTGGTTTTTTAAATTAATCTAGTCCGATGCAAAAGCACGGCTGAAAAACGGTGTTTTTGTAAACCATGCGAAAACGGCAAAGCAAGATGGTCACAAAAGAATATTGTGCCCTTTTTCGTTCAGGTAATAGATCACAGTTCGGCAAAATGTCTCAGGTAAACGACTCACTGAAACTATGAAACAAGATCACACCTGGCCCAGATGCTCGCTTTTCCTTTTGTCCATCCGCATTAGTTTGTACCTTCTCAGCTTTGGATGCTTCACAACTGGTGGTAACTTTTTTAAGACAGTTTTTCCTAATATTTCACACTGTAGTTGACCTTTTCGTGATTGCAATGTCCATTCACAGGTAAGCTTTGACCAATAATTGGAAATCGGAGTACCCTCATCGCAATCAGCTGCTGTTGCCAATTCCCCTTGATACAGAATGGCAAAACAGCTGTTCCTTGCTTCAATATCGATCACAGATGCATCTGTCTTGCCACAAAAAGCAATTGGACTTGGACACGTCTTATCTGATATTACCTAGCCAAGAATGCCATCCATATAGCATACACATATAGGATCAGAACATTTTATTTCATTTGTAAAATCCTCAGACTGAGCCTGAAGGAGCTACTTCTGCAGGAAATGTTCTTCGGCGTCTGCATGGCAATTGAAAACATTCATCAAGCGTCCACATTTAGGTCATTTAGGTTTAAGAATTTTTTCTAAGCTCGTTGAAATAAGGGTGGTTTTGGTAGGACAGAATATTATCAATCAAATGAGAGATCAAATCGATGGAGCAAAGTTTATTAATCAAATGGAGCCAAAATTTCTTCCAAAACAGTTGGCAACCCAATATTCAATCGAGGCATTCAAGAACAACCATTTTCTAAGCACCATTACCATTTTACCTTAATCTACTGTAAAGTGCAATAAAACTTTATAAACACTTTGACTATAAGACAATCGTTTTCAGCTTAGTATTGCTTCCAGCAATTGCTAGTTTATAAACGATTCTTCCTATTTCTCAGTTCGCTCGGCTACTTCCTCTAGTTTCACGAGGCTTTCTTGCACTAATTCCAAAATTACCTTGTTACTCAGCCTCTTCTGACTCACGACAAATTCCCCAAAGTCACCCCCATTGACTTATTCACCCTTGCGATACGTGCAGTGGCAAAATTAGATTTCGGTGAACGAATCTAATCGTCCCAAATATTTGCCTAACTCTTTTTCCAAAACAAACGTGTGAAAATCGTATAAAATCTCCCCTCTATTGACTCAGTTTATTTAGGGGTGGTACGCCCTCATAAAAATAATATCATTACACGTGACATGCGGCACACTTTACTGATTTAGCACCTACTGTTTCTGATTTGTGTCGGGAGGAGCCCAAGCCTGGTTTGCTCCTGAGTAGCAGATGTTTGAGTAGAACTAAGTTTTAGGGAGGCACGTGAATTAGAAGACTTAAAAATAATTTCGCCACTGGAAGTGTGCGCAGAAATTAAAATTCGATGTTAAGTTTAAGTTTAAGCACCGTTAAAGTTGATTGAACAAACACACCAAAAAGTTAAAGAACTTATAATTATATCATATGACACATAATAACAATCTTGTCAAGTAAGTATACTTGTATACATACTTCCAAATGCTTAATTTATAAACATATAATTGAAAATGAAGATAAATAATACATTAAGTTTATGATAAACGCTGGCAAACTAAATCAACTTCATTACAATTCAAGTACGGAAAAAGCCATTTATTACCAAAATACGGGAAATTAAACCTGAACAAATCGATTGAACCAACAACAAATTTACAACATTAACATGTTTTCAGGATTTGCCCTGAATGGATGGAATATTCAAAAAATCCATGCATGGTTTGTTTAAAATTTAATTTTGTCTCTCAATATACACCTACCAAAAATGCGTGGTAAATAAAAACAGAGCGTTATTAATTTTGAGAAACACATCATTTTAACATCGAGCTGTGTTAATTAGGGCGAATGGGCAAACACAGTGAAACGGAAACACACTACAACGTATTTTTTATTATGTTTGTCTAGTTGAGATAATAACATGGAAGGGCCAAACGAAATTTGTATCTCATAAAGTAAACCTGAACATTTTTAAGCGCAATTAACCAACACAGGGACAGCAAATGAGTTGCTAGATGGAAATATCCCGGCTAACATGCAATGTTCAGCATATCTGTGGTTAAAAAAAGTGTTAATTTGTAATTAAATACCACAACAAAGTTTTTTCAACACGTTTTAAACCCTTTTCAATGAACCAATAAAATAATATTAACATTTTCAGCTCCACGCTTTCCTGTAAAGTTGGATGTGTTCAAAATGTCTTGTTTCTGCATGAGTGCAAACAACTGCAAATTAAATAAATGTAGATGCGTCTTTAGCAAACGAGCAATGTTATAAACGCCTTTAAGGACATGGAGCAAAATAACGAATTGCTCTTAAAAATGTAAATTAACATTGGTTATGGCAAAAACAGCCAAAGTTAAGAATCACAACATAAAGCTTCAGGCATTGTATACACTTGAATAATTAGTCCCTGAAGACTCGTTTCTATTTATTCGGATTACTCACCAGCTAATTGTAAAATTTAACAGTCGTTGATAAATAATTTCACTATCACAAAGACAACAAATAAACTTTGGAATGGGTGTTTTAATGAGTCAGAGACGCAATAGAAGCGTTAACGGTTAATTTGGCTTATACATATTTGCATAGATTCACTTATACACTCGATTATTCGCCAAAATTAATTAAAGCACAATTACATTAATATGCGTTCCAATGCCAAATCTGGAGCCTGCATTGCAGAGGTATTTAACTAATAATGCCCTAAAGTGTTCAACGTTCTCATTAATAAAGCCAACAAAGGAGTAATTTTTTCAGCAAATTTGATATGTGAACAAAATTTTAAATCGAATTAAAGCTTAAAAATATTCTGAATATTAATTTCTTAGCTTCCATCTTGATTTTGCTCGAAGGTCACAAAAGGTTGCTAAATTGTAACCCCTAGGAACTTTCAACGCTTCATTTTGCCGATAATCCAGAAGAAAGTCTTCGATTTTGTGTAGAAGTGGTTCAAGTGGCTGAGGACAACATCTTTACATTAAACATATATAAGTAAAGCTGAATTTATCAGAACTAATAAAGAACATCTTTATGTAATTGTAATTAGAAAAAAATGTTAGTAAAATGCATGTAAAAATATGTTTTTAAATCAGATAGTGATTACAAGCGTTGTTTAAGAACTTTCCAATGGCATTCACGCTTAGCACGTTCTTGGCAATATTACTTGCATCTTTAAGATGTATTGTCGTAAAGACTTTATCTTTTCTAGCAAAAAAATTTACTTTCTGATTATTTTATTTTGTTTGATTTAAGCAAATCAAAGTAAGTTGACCAATTTTATGCCTTTACTATGATTCGTTGCTTTGCCATTTAGACCGTTTTTTTTCTCATTTTGATCCAATTGCCATTCTCAAACATCACAAAACATCAATCAGTTATATTAAAGTTGAATATTTTATTTTTCTAATTTAATACGTATTTTTCTTTATGGATAACGTGAGGCATCAATAATAGAAATAAATCAAGAAAAATGTGCTAAAACGGTTTCTTCAAATATGTATTTAACAATTTTTAATATTTGTATGAAAAAATTATCATAAAATCGTAAACAAAACAGGCAACAATACAATTTCAATTTCAGTCGATTTGAAAATAATTTGCTACCCCTGTGCCCTTGTCCTTGACATTGTATCTCCATCCCGCCAAAATATAAAATATCCAGCGCTGATGCCGAATTGCTTATTTAGGCTGATATAATTTTCATCTTCTTTGAATTTGCGAGTTTTCAAAAATAAGCATTAACATAAATTTAAAATAAATTTCATACAAACTCGCTTTCTTTGAAGACGGCCTACAACAGTATTTTACTTGAAATATAATGAAATGTTTAGCTGCCGTTTGCAATGCTGCACGAGAAGACTTTTAAAAAACAGTTCGAAGCGAGTTTAATAAGAAAAGGAATAAAGCCATTGTATTGTTAAAACACAGAACATACACAACGTATTATGCGAGTAGCATCATATTTTAAACATCTTTCTAGTATATGATATTTTCTATTTCATATTCCCCATTTTGAAGCAAAAACATATAAAGTAATATATTCTTTAACAAAAAATTGGCTGATTATTCCACGTATGCAGATATCGGAGAATCTTGTTCTGTATTATTTGAATGCTTATCACGAGATATCGTCAAGAGGGAGTTATACAAATTTTACTCCATAAGGATTTTTTTTATTCCAGCGAGAATATTTTTATTACGAGAACCTTTTTATGATATATTATGGCAACTTTGCTCTGAAAACGACCGGTTTGGCAATCGTTTCACCGATATAAATATAAAAAATAATTAGATAAAAGGATCAAATCAATAGTTTCTCATTATAGTTAAGGCCAAATGCAAAAGCATGTTTTTATTATTTTGTGTTTTTTTATTTAATTAGAGACCTACTAGCTTGTATTGCTGTTCAGAAAATTAAGCGCCATCATTGTTCAGTGCTTTGTTGCTCTATATTTCTGCGCTTTGCGTTCATTTGCAAGATTTTTAATTAAACCGCTCATTTCCTAACCACCGTTTGAAAAAACGCAGTTTTCAAGTGTTTCATAATAGTCAGTTAAAAATAAAATTCCTTTAAATAACTGGTTATGGTATAAAAACATAATAAAGCTTGTAGGAATTCAGCTTTTCATTGAACAGTGAATTAAATGAGAACTAAATTCGGACTAGACTAAATTAATTTCCAATCTGTTATTATAATTTATATTCTCGTACAGGTTGCTCAAATGTTAGCAGATTTCCCCAAACGTACGGTGCTTTGAATGAAAGTCCTAATGTTTAAAGATTGAGACGAAAAAAATTATTAAGTTATTATTGAAGGTTTTATTTTATGGTTTATTGTATTTTCATTTAACTTTGTAATTCCGGGATCAAACTTAGGGTCGGGTGTCTTCCAATGACATTTTCTAACACAGAGAGTATTCCTTCAAACTAAAAGTGAATCGAAAATCTAAGCAGAATTTTCGTTTGTGTGAAATTTGTTTCCGTAGTTTACTAAATTCAAATTTTTATGAAATTTAAATATTTCTGATTTCTATACTTTCAGAGAATCTAACCGCAATTAAGCAAGCAAATTTTGAGATTTTACCTTTAATTTTATTAAGCGTAAGATGACCATCAGCTGTTATTTGTGATTTTTTTTTTAAATATATTTTGATGGGTAGCAAATTATTTGCTGAATTTGCTTTATTATTTGTTAAAAACGAACACTTTCAGCCGTACGTTTTCCGACATGCACTGCATGAATTTCTTTATTTGAAAATTAATATTTCTTCCAAAAACTCCTCAAAGTATCGCAAATTGAACATTAAAAAAATCTTCTTAATTTAATTGTAAGTATATAAAAACACTCAAGTGCACCTCGGAAAGATACTTGTCAGCTGTTGGAAGGGGATTGGCGACATGGTAAATATGTAGATTAATTATAAGTTTTGCAAATTTGTTAAGATTTTTTTCAGATCTAGGGCTGTAGAAATGTGGCAACCCCAGCTTTTTCCTATCCAAATCAAGACCCCCAGGTATACGAATTTTCTAACAAAGGAACCCCAAATAAATGAAAGAAAGGGCCATCATGCCCCTCCATCGAGGCCATCGTATATAGACCTACCCATATGCATCCAAATATTTAGTTCTCGGTAAACCTTCTGATGGTAACGTGGTGGTCCCATCTTCGTTCGTACTCGAAATACTAGGGAACGTCAGTGAGATGGTTCTTGTCGAATCCCCACTTGGTGGATTGTGTTTACCATCGTTCAATTTTTTGCCATGTTTATCGGATCGGCCCATGGCAGTTCTCGCGTGTCTTTTATGCTTGATGGTTGGCTGCGGCAAGCGATTTACCGGTGTCCGCGAGTGAATACCACCTTTTGGATTTACACGTTTGAGAACTTTTGGAGGTGAAGGATTTCATTGAGTGTTTACTTGACATTTGAAAAGGTAAAAATAGTAGAAGCAGATAAAGTTGGGTAATTTTTTTTAATGGTTTCATCTTGTCGATGGGGCTGCAAGCAATGACAGCAACATTTTTGCAATCTAGACTAGACAAAAATTCCTTAGCTATCATTGCCAGCAATTCAAGTTACCTTTTGCAACTTGACCATTCAAGCTTCACTTAAAAAGGGTAGCATACTTTTTTTAAATGACCCATATTTGTAGCAGGAAAGTAACAAAAATGTCCATATATTATCAACTTAAAGTAGATCTTAATATTTATTTAGTAGCTATTCGAAATAGTCTCATCATCAACTACAAGTCTTCACTTAGTTTTAATTTTCTACAGCATCAACCATAGGTAGCTGAGGCGACTTACCTTACGTAGGTACCTGAACTGCACGCATCCAGCTAAAACGTTATTTTTTAGACCCACATTTGATCATCCAGGCTGTATTGAAAGGCGTGTCGAAATTGGTCTCATCCCCGCGTTGTTTTTTAATAAATATTTTTTGCGTCTGATTCCGAATGTAGTTGTCAACTGTTGTTTCTGCAAATTAGAAGCTTGATGTCACTTCAATTTCGCATAAAATAACGAACCAAAATGCATTAAATGGATTTCATTGACAAAGTCTTTTCTCTATAATTTCGTTAAGTTTTCCTCTATGAACTTACACTTGTTTTTATTTCAAAAAAACAGCCTATGTCTATTTTATCAATGAGCGTTTGTTGCCATCGTTCTAACTTTTAAAGTATTCAAATTGTAAAGCCTGTCAGAATTATTGGAAAAAGGAAGTAAAACTGTTCCATTATCTGTTGTGCTGTAGGCATACATTGAAATGCATATAGGTAGTAGGTATATATTTCATTTCAGCCTTGTGGCGCTTTAAAGCCGATGTTCAATGTAAAAATGAGGGAAGAATGCTAACTTGTAAAATGTAACCAGTACAGTGTGGACTGTGGACTGGAAATCTAATTTTCAATAAAAGACAATCTAGACGCGCTTGACATGTATGAATGTAGAACTAAATCTGACACAAAGTGTTCTGTTTCATATATTTATGTACCTACTTAAGCAATAGGAATTCATAGATCAATTTATATTTTAAATTAATGAAATAAATGCAGGTGCAGTTTTGCAAGATCTAATTCTGTTGACTTCATTTCAACTGCCATTATTGAATGATATTTTTTTCCAAACCAGTAGATTTAAGAAGCATTATCAGTGTCCTGAACATGATTTGAGCCTAGATGGTAGTAAATCAAGAACCATCAATTACACAGTTCCCTTTTTCGAGTCGCATAAAGTTCGAACATAATATCGCACTTTATAGCCCGTAAAACTCAATTTTAGGGAAATAAACCATTCCTTAGACATATTGTCGTAAACAGAGTCATGTCAACGGAACACTTTATCTTGTACCGTAATTCAGCCGCTCCAAATCGAGATGAAAAAATGTTAATTAAAACACTGGATTATCATCATGAACAAGGCTCGCATTCATAGGTGCACTGACCGTGCCAAATCGAGATGTTCTGTATACTGTGGACCAAACATTTTTCTTTTTGTCCAGGGGTTTATAAGCAAAATCTCAATTTTTCTTTGAATATTGAAATTAACTTTTTTTTTTAAATAATATTCATTTTAAATAATCAACATACTTCATTATGTGTTCATATTATTAATTGTATATACTTTGCAGACTGTGTTTCAATTCCAAATCAAAATTAATTCCTTGGTTTCCTAAGTCATTATATGGTGGAAAAATACACCGAAACTTATTTTAATTGATAGAGACAATAAATGACTGAAACCCAGGAATTAATTTTGATTTGGCATATTATTAATATTTATTTTTCCCTCCCAGTATCTTCAGTCACAGTGTTCTGTCTTCCTTGTGGATAATATTATAAATGCCCATTTTCCGACCAGTTTTCTTAAGCATTGAGTCAAATCAAAACTTTATTTAAAGTAGGGCTAGTTGGATATACGATATAAAGTTAAAACCGCTACTAAACTGTTGGATATTCAGTGATAACTCCAAAACTCTTATAATACAATAGCAAATATAAAAACTTCGTAAAATATGTACAGAAAAGACACCCTTAGAACAGCGAGTCACATAAGCATTTAGGATTAACAAATTAAGTTTGAAGTTTCAGTTTTCAGTATTTTTATTATTTTTGCTACACGGCGAAACTCTGAAACAACATTAAAATGTGTTTTTGTTTAATAATCAACAGAAATCCTTCTAACGGTCAACATCGTAAGTGTTGTTTTATGTGTTTGATTACTTTAATTTCCTGTTCAGAATAAACACCTGAATCTTAAATTCTTCACGGTACATTTGTTTACCATAACACTAAAGCGGATACAAACATCTTTATCAAATAAAAAAAATAGCTTCGTATCATTACACATACTCCACTTTCTTCTTGAGTTAAAAAACGTAAGTAAATAGTTAAAAATACATTTTGGGAAAATTAAATTTATTCCGAAAATTCTTTTTAAAAGCAATTTTGAGTTTCTACGTCGATTTAATCCAGTTACAAAGCTTGTTGGATGCTACTTACAAAGCTTTTAGGTAATACTTCGAGCTTTTTTTTATTGTTAAATAAATTAAAGGCTCAATCCTTGTCACCGTGCAAACGAATTTTAAAATTTTCTGATTTCAGATGACATTTCAGTATATATAGTTTTTGCATTTGAATGTTGTTATTTAATTTTGCACCGTGCCGCACAATCATTAAGTTGGTTTGATATAGTATATTGCACGTTGCTAGTTCATTTTATAACAATATACTATTTATTTCATGCCTACGCGTATAGCATATTTTAGCGGTTTGATTTATTGCCATTAACGTTAGTTGCACATCTGAAATTGTGTTAGTCGTTGCATATATTTGACGCAATTAGAATAATAGTCGAATTTTGCCTCCTTAAAGCTTTTAACATAATACGAACGACACTCAATCATTTTTCCATTAAAATATATTGGTTTATTCAAAGAAGAAGCTTAATTCCTACCGGCTGACTGTTGAATACTTAATCCAAATGAAATGTTTAGAATATCCTGAAAAGCCGTCAGTTACGAATTAAAATAAATTGCACACATTAAAATTGTAGACATTTTTGAAGATAAACCGGTGTTTATTTTATTAGTCCGTTATACCTCATTACTATCGATAATTCATCCGGGCGTGGCAATACAAAACACTGTACGTTATTGTGCATGAACGCCGCATAAACTCTTTAAGTAACAGTACTTGAAAAAGAGGTTGATGTATGTGAACCCGAAAGAGGTTGACCCGATAATTGTCATCAATCAGTATTAAACAGCCACTTTATTAAAGCGACATTTACCTTGCATTATTCAGAAGTAATAATTCGTTAATTCCATAGGTGAATTTTACTTCTTCAACAGCTGCGGCAAACGGCAGCAATCATTAAAATTTGTTGCTAAACGAAAACGTCTTGTAATAATAAAATCAATTTGAAACCCATTTACAATAAGGAAGAAAAGGTGCCTTAATGATTTTTTAAATTGATTATCCACTGCTAATGCCTCTGTGGGTAATGACATGTGAAAACATAAAATGCTGCCTATTAGAGGATTTTAATTTTGAAGGCCATTCTTGCTCAAATTAGTTTTGAAATTCTCTAATTTTATTGTGTAACTGTCCACAAACTTCTTGATATCTAACCATTAAGGTCGACAATTTTTATAATTTTGGAGAGAAAGCGCAGACACTGATCCAAAACCAGAAGGTCATATATTTTCCAATTGATTGTTTTTGGGTTTCGTATTACTGTTCAAGTATGTTTTAACTTAAATTTAACGTTATTTTCTCTTAGGTTTAATACAGGGCAGCTGTTAATTAATATTTAAATAAATGTTTCGAATTTTGAACGTTTTCCAAGTGAATTCAAGACATGTTGACATTTGCGGAATATACAGAATAGAAACTGCTAAGAAAGCCTTGAAAATTTGATAATGATGGTTTCTTTAAAAGCAGGTGTAAATTAAAATAAGCAGTTTGTGTAAGAAAGTGTAATCTATTTTGCCAAAGTTTTGACAAAAATACCAAACAAAATAATATTGCAATAGGCAAATTTTGCTTTTTGAAGTAAACCTCAAGTAAACAAATTTCTGATTAATGTGTTTAGCCATTTTATCGATTGACGAATTTCGCATCACATTTCCAATATTCCCATACTGATCCGGCTTCCATGAATCCGAAACATTTGCGGAATATACAGGGTGTCCTGTAAGCACAGGATCAATACTGCGATATTCGTTGGATGAAAAGATGACGACCTGATCTAACTTTCATTGACAAAAATTGGATCCTCTGCTATTGATGGTAAAGTTCTTCAAAAAATTTGTCTTTTTTGAAATATCGGAAGAATGGTAGGATATATTTTAGTGAAACTCGCAGTGAATTTGTTCTTATGTAAGACACGTACGTGTACCCTGACACTCAAGAATTCACCATTGTCCAAAACGGATGAACCCGATTGTTTCATCAAAATATGAGTCTTACACAAGAACAGATTCACAGCTTGCTTCACTAAAATACATCGTACCATTCTCCCGACATTTCAAAAAAGATTATTGAAAAGAACTTTGACCATCAATAGCAAAGGAGCCAGACATTTTTTGTTAATAAAAGTTAGGTCAGGTCGTCTTCTTTTGATGCAAAGAATATCGCAGTATCCTTGTGATCATGTGCTTACGGAACACCCTGTATAGAACGGAACACCATTGGTCCATCAACTCTCATAACCGAAAAACTACTCTATGTTTTAACTCACATCCATGTTCCATTTGGAACATTTCAAAATTATGTGAATATTCGAAAATGCGGAATCGCGAAGATTGACCCAAAAGTTCTACATTTTACGCATTCCGCATACTTTGAAATTTATCGGAACCCGTCTTTAGACCCAGAATTAACTGAGGACCAGCAGGTAGACAACCAACATTTAAGAAAATCCTTAGGTAGAAGGATATTTCTTGACCAAACGCCTATTATGATTGAAATCCTTCTGTGGGATTGAAATGAACGATCCAACGATTGTGAAGCCCGCATTCACTGCACCGGAAGTCTAAAACCTATTTCGGTTGTAATACAATTTAAAGCACATAAATATAACTACTCCAAACAAGTGTGAAACTGAAGACACTAAAATTGGAAAGGAGGAAGATGGTTGAGTACAGAAACTTTTAAATCAAAGTTTAATCTAAGAATAATTATATTTGAAATGAAAGATTACTATAAAATTAAATATAACCATGTGAGAAGCTAAACAGTTGTAAATAAAGCCGAAGTTAATAATTAAATATGTTTTCCTATTAGTTACTTTAGTAATCAATCTATCAATCAATCAGTAATTTAAGATCCACCAGCTGGGTCAACTATCGAACCAATTGTCACTTTAAGTGTATTTCATCCTGAAGTAGTTTACTTTTGCCATTCAACTGAGCATTAATAAACGCGCTGTATAATACTGTATTTTGGAAAAATATTCTAAAATTGAGTTGAAATGTTTATGTAAGAGTAAAAAGCCGCATTAGATACATACGTATCGTATTAAGGAACTATATTCGATTAGGAAGTAATATTAAATAATTCATCTGCAAACTTCCATATGTTGATTCAGCTATATGCCCTAAATATTTCACGTATTGACACAGTCTTATCATTAATCTAAACGACAATCCAAACGGAGCGGGCATGCCTTTGCTATGAACCGATTTAAGACAGGATGTTTAACCAATGACACACGCCGTTTCAGTTTAAAAAGCCATTTTGTTGAATATGTTATTGGTTTTCTGTTAAATAATATACACACATTATTGGCTAAACAACCTTATCCCTGGACTAACCTAGAAATTTTCGTGTCAGCATTAAGAAAGTAAAGGCTATAATCCATATGATGTCCAGTGCAGTACTCAGTATAAAGAATTATTCTAGAAGATTTTTAATACAGCGTTTAAATTTTTCTCTGTTAAAAAGACAAATTTTACGTTGGTTGGCGTTGGTTTAAAACAATTTTTATGGCAAAGCTTAACTACTATTGAATAGATAATATAAAGAACATTTCTAATAATCGGCCAACTTACCACGTGCTCGATCGAGATTTTGTGAAAATTACGTGGAAAAAGTAAATGAGTAAACAAATCAGCAATAGAAAAATTACTTTAACTACGACCTTAAAATATGTTTTTTCAGACAGTGGATCGTAAGCTACTGAATATGTAATATACTCAAGTCATGGAAAATCTTTTCTCGAAAACAGACCGTCTCAAAACTCCTCGCACACTTTTTTAGAATGCCCCTTCTATATCGTTTCAATTAAAAGGGTATCAACATACCAAATACCTTTCCAGAAGCCAGCCTGTACTGGTTTTGGATGAATACCTTTTGATCAATTCAAATTTAATGAAAACCTACGAGCGAAACTGGCTTCTCATTTGACTTCTAGACCAGAATTAAGTGAAACTGAACATTAGGTGAGATCTCCTCACATTCCATAGAAATGCTCATTAAATAGTCAAATAAATTGAACATCGCTCTCTTCGAAAAAAAACTCACAGTATTCTAATTCAAAACAACCGTTAGAAGAGTCAAAAATGTTAATTTGAGAGAAACACTCACCTGATATTTTCTAATACAAATGGAACCGCATCACCAAATATGTTGCTACACCCTTAGCGCTAGGACTAACGTCTGATTTTTCATGGATATGTTATATCACTTGAACTAACCTCTAAAACGTAGCTTCATTAACAGAGAAGAGAGTCAGAAGAATCATCATCTTTTCAGAAGGTTGCCTTCATGTGTTGAGCAAATTTTTACCTGCCATAAATTGGAAAGCTTGCAAATAACGGAACCTACGGTAGGGTCCTAGGGACTAGGGCTCGGAATTTTTTTAAATCTGAAATTCGAATATTCGTTTAGTTTGAATAGTAAAATTATTCGAATATCTAACGAATAATCGAGTATTCGTATATTCGAATATTCGAGTATTTGAATAATTTTACTATTCGAATAAACCACTAAACGAATATTCGAATTTCAGATTTTTTAAAATTTTATGTTTATTTGCAGGAGAGTAAATATTATTATTTTCATTTGCTTGTGAATATATGGGCATTTGTTTAAATGCTTATAGAATATGAATCATTTATTTTATAAAAGTATACAAAGTGCATATAAGGATATTTGCACCTTGTGAGTTTGATAATGTTGGTGTATTCGAGTATTCGATTATTCGAGTTATGACTACACATAATTATTCGCTTTTTGAATATTCGAATACTCGAATTATTCGAGTTTGATTCCGAGCCCTACTAGGGACCATTTTGTTTTACGTTTCGCTGGAACAAATCGGGATTATCGTCTTCTGCCTGATAGCAGGTTTCTTCAACAAAAGCTGACTTTCGTGTCAGTCAGGTTTTGTTGAAATCTTTTCCTTGTCCTTTTTTATAGAAATGTTCAGAAAATCATAAAATAGTAGCAGCGTGTTGTGAAGAAAGTTCCCTGTTTTGCCAGCATAAGCTAAACATTTTAATTAAACTAGTGTCGAAAATAATTGGGCTGGGAGTGGTACAAGCAATTAATATTGTTTGAATATTAATATGGTTGTAATTTATTAATATTCATTTCATATATGATATTCTCTGTTTGCTGTTTTATGTCAGTAGCATTTAAGCTGAAAATGTTTATTTTGTTTTAGTAATTTTTGTGATTGAAATGACAGGTTTCCTTTAAAAATTTTATCCAGTCCAGTTAAATTTAGTTCAAAGTCAAAGTTCAGAATGAATCCTTGTCAGACGCAGATTCTCCATATCTTTATATTTCCTGTTGTCACATAAAATTCACTATACATTTATAATTTATTTCATTCTCTTCCTACTGGTTTCCAATGCTACGCGAAGCTGAGAAAGTTAATCATCGGTTAAGTGACTGCTCCTAAACCAATTAATTCTTTATATACAATTATCTACATATTTACAAGGTCTGTTATGTGTTTATTAATAATTATGTTAATATCCATCGACATAACTGCCACTGACTAACTGTAGAAATTTATGGTATCAGCAAAGGTTTCGGTACTTTTGATAATTATGTTAAAATTTATGTTCTTCATCTGATATATGTCAAAATGCTCTCCGGGTGTTTAACGACTGCCGCTCAAGAAAAAGCCTGATTGGAAAAGAACAAGTAATTAATTTCAAACTTGCCAACGAAACTATAATTTATACGATCTACTCATTAGAAGTGGCTAAATGGGTTTAGTAGAGATGTGGCCAGAACTATAGCAAAATTCTAATACATAGTCAATTTTCAGTCAAGTTTTTTGAAATTCTAATCTAATATTGAAACTTAATGTGCTTGTAAAAATATTACCAGACAAGGCTTTACAACCTTCCTACTGCTACTTAATCTCCTTAGTCCTTAAAACTAACTGAAACTTAATGTGGAGTAATTTTTTCCTTCGATTTGCCTTTGAATTTTAGACGTACAGTCCTTATTTAGTAAATACCATAAATAACACATAATTTCTGAAATTTGATTGTTCATCAACAGACATTTAGAATTTATAGTCGATACCATACCGACCATTCCGACTACATACCTATATAGATCTGGAGTGATCAGTTATCTAGGCTTTTCCACTACTTTTATTCAAATTTTAAACAAATTTAGGCCATTAATCTTGAATAAATATCGATCCCAATTCGCATATTATACTAATTCAGTTTCAGTGTTCTGCATAATAAACCAATAAAGTAAACAAATGCCGTATTACGACATGACACCGCTAAACTTAGATTTGCTGAACCTGCACCTTTGTTCAAATATTTTCAGATTGTAGATTTTAAACTACGTCGATTTTATCTAGTATATATATTTGAAAGACTGATTTAAATCAATCTTGAATGCAAATTAGCCGACGCTAATTAAATGTATTTAATTTAATACATCGTCTGATTTGTGAGAATTCGATGGGTAACTGATTAATTTATGATGTTTGTAACAAAGTTTATTGACCGATTTAAATAAGATTCAGATCTTAAAGTCCTCTGGATTTTTTCTCCTGATTATGCAAATAAGGGGATTTGATAGCATTGAATAAAATAGAAGCAAAATAATGTTTTATTGCTTGAGCTAACCGAAAACACATGTATTGCTAAGTATATCCTAGTATATATATTCTTCCTATTTTCATTTCTATTTTTAAACAAGACAGTAATTAAAATGCGTGAAACGGAATAACAGAAAATGAAGGAAGCTTTATTACCATTAACTTTTTTATGGTATGTAAAACGAGATATTTTCATTTACCAGGCACGGTTTTCATGTAGAAACACGCGGTTTTGTCAGTATCGTCAATTTTCTCTAAATACCAGAACAGTTAGCTAATGGGCATGGATTCAGTTGTTTATAAATATTGATTTTTAAGGGTTGTAGTTTATATGCTTATCTCCGCCACCAATTTTAAATTAATTGGATTGAATGCTGTATTTTTCCAATAATTGATAAAATGCTCTGTGTCAGGTGAAAAATTAATCGTATTGATTATTTAAAACTACGTATAAAAGGGTAGTATGAATATGGTAGTATTAGTTTTATTTATAGGCCATAATTCCAAGAGCCTATACCTGCAGAAAATGTCAAAGCAAAGATTCTTTAAGTATGTGTCATAAAGGGCTGGTTTAAAGATACAGGGTGTCAAGGTAAAGAAATAATTGTTTTTACTCACCAACTCAAAGATTATTTTGTCAATGTATTTTATCATGGGAAAGTAAGTCAGTCATGAATTATTTTGACCAAAATTTGTTACTGCTACTCCTTACGATTATTTTTATAATTTCTAGATTACTCAAGTAACAATTCAACATTTTTCGCCTTTTATCACTATTTCGTATTTTATTCGTAGTTTTTGAGGGAAAATAAAAACCACATTGCATATCCAAAACTGCATATCAACAAAATAAATTGTCGTTGCGTTGATTACTGCTACTTTTTAACACCACCCTGTATAGTCCAAGCGTTCGTAGTAGCCTTCGTCAGGCAATATCTATGCAATTCCATGGGTTTTCAGCTCTTACGTTCCGGAAGAAACAATAAGAATGCACCTGAAGCAAGGTAAACTTCCAAGAATGTCTTTTGTTAACGATATATTAGGTGCACTAGGGGCATTCTGACAAACGTTTACCATCGTAAATAAATTGAAAAGGATCTTGTCCCTACCTAAAATCATTTCATCCCCACTGACCAAAACTTTCTCCAAT
>NW_026018165.1:5674407-5719534 GCF_020466585.1 Dendroctonus ponderosae
ATTTATTTTATAAAAGTATACAAAGTGCATATAAGGATATTTGCACCTTGTGAGTTTGATAATGTTGGTGTATTCGAGTATTCGATTATTCGAGTATTCGATTATTCGGATATTGGAATATTCGAGTTATGACTACACATAATTATTTGAATTGAATATTCGAATACTCGCATTATTTCCGACTTTGGTGTCAGTCAGCTTTTGTTGAAATATTTTCCTTGTCCTTTTTTATAGAAATGTTCAGAAAATCATAAAATAGTAGCAGCTTGTTGTGAAGAGAATTCCCTGTTGTGCCAGCAGAAGCTAAACATTTTAATTAAACTAGTGTCGAAAATAATTGGGCTGGGAGTGGTACAAGCAATTAATATTGTTTGAATATTAATATGGTTGTATTTATTAATATTAATTTCATATATGATATTCTCTGTTTGCTGTTTTATGTCAGTAGCATTTAAGCTTAAAATTTTATTTTGTTTTAGTAATTTTTGTGATTGAAATGACATGTTTCCTTTAAAAATTTTATCCAGTCCAGTTAAATTTAGTTCAAAGTCAAAGTTCAGAATGAATCCTTGTCAGAAGCAGATTCTCCATATCTTTATATTTCCTGTTGTCACATAAAATTCACTATGCATTTGTAATTTATTTCATTCTCTTCCTACTGGTTTCCAATGCTACGCGAAACTGAGAAAGTTAATCATCGGTTAAGTGACTGCTCCTAAACCAATTAATTCTTTATATACAATTATCTACATATTTACAACGTCTGTTATGTGTTTATTAATAATTATGTTAATATCCATCGACATAACTGCCACTGACTAACTGTAGAAATTTATGGTATCAGCAAAGGTTTCGGTACTTTTGATAATTATGTTAAAATTTATGTTCTTCATCTGATATATGTCAAAATGCTCTCCGGGTGTTTAACGACTGCCGCTCAAGAAAAAGCCTGATTGGAAAAGAACAAGTAATTAATTTCAAACTTGCCAACGAAACTATAATTTATACGATCTACTCATTAGAAGTGGCTAAATGGGTTTAGTAGAGATGTGGCCAGAACTATAGCAAAATTCTAATACAT
Source organism: Dendroctonus ponderosae (assembly GCF_020466585.1). NCBI lineage: Eukaryota > Metazoa > Arthropoda > Insecta > Coleoptera > Curculionidae > Dendroctonus > Dendroctonus ponderosae. The sequence continues at coordinate 5,675,489 of NW_026018165.1, forward strand.
AGTCAATTTTCAGTCAAGTTTTTTGAAATTCTAATCTAATATTGAAACTTAATGTGCTTGTAAAAATATTACCAGACAAGGCTTTACAACCTTCCTACTGCTACTTAATCTCCTTAGTCCTTAAAACTAACTGAAACTTAATGTGGAGTAATTTTTTCCTTCGATTTGCCTTTGAATTTTAGACGTACAGTCCTTATTTAGTAAATACCATAAATAACACATAATTTCTGAAATTTGATTGTTCATCAACAGACATTTAGAATTTATAGTCGATACCATACCGACCATTCCGACTACATACCTATATAGATCTGGAGTGATCAGTTATCTAGGCTTTTCCACTACTTTTATTCAAATTTTAAACAAATTTAGGCCATTAATCTTGAATAAATATCGATCCCAATTCGCATATTATACTAATTCAGTTTCAGTGTTCTGCATAATAAACCAATAAAGTAAACAAATGCCGTATTACGACATGACACCGCTAAACTTAGATTTGCTGAACCTGCACCTTTGTTCAAATATTTTCAGATTGTAGATTTTAAACTACGTCGATTTTATCTAGTATATATATTTGAAAGACTGATTTAAATCAATCTTGAATGCAAATTAGCCGACGCTAATTAAATGTATTTAATTTAATACATCGTCTGATTTGTGAGAATTCGATGGGTAACTGATTAATTTATGATGTTTGTAACAAAGTTTATTGACCGATTTAAATAAGATTCAGATCTTAAAGTCCTCTGGATTTTTTCTCCTGATTATGCAAATAAGGGGATTTGATAGCATTGAATAAAATAGAAGCAAAATAATGTTTTATTGCTTGAGCTAACCGAAAACACATGTATTGCTAAGTATATCCTAGTATATATATTCTTCCTATTTTCATTTCTATTTTTAAACAAGACAGTAATTAAAATGCGTGAAACGGAATAACAGAAAATGAAGGAAGCTTTATTACCATTAACTTTTTTATGGTATGTAAAACGAGATATTTTCATTTACCAGGCACGGTTTTCATGTAGAAACACGCGGTTTTGTCAGTATCGTCAATTTTCTCTAAATACCAGAACAGTTAGCTAATGGGCATGGATTCAGTTGTTTATAAATATTGATTTTTAAGGGTTGTAGTTTATATGCTTATCTCCGCCACCAATTTTAAATTAATTGGATTGAATGCTGTATTTTTCCAATAATTGATAAAATGCTCTGTGTCAGGTGAAAAATTAATCGTATTGATTATTTAAAACTACGTATAAAAGGGTAGTATGAATATGGTAGTATTAGTTTTATTTATAGGCCATAATTCCAAGAGCCTATACCTGCAGAAAATGTCAAAGCAAAGATTCTTTAAGTATGTGTCATAAAGGGCTGGTTTAAAGATACAGGGTGTCAAGGTAAAGAAATAATTGTTTTTACTCACCAACTCAAAGATTATTTTGTCAATGTATTTTATCATGGGAAAGTAAGTCAGTCATGAATTATTTTGACCAAAATTTGTTACTGCTACTCCTTACGATTATTTTTATAATTTCTAGATTACTCAAGTAACAATTCAACATTTTTCGCCTTTTATCACTATTTCGTATTTTATTCGTAGTTTTTGAGGGAAAATAAAAACCACATTGCATATCCAAAACTGCATATCAACAAAATAAATTGTCGTTGCGTTGATTACTGCTACTTTTTAACACCACCCTGTATAGTCCAAGCGTTCGTAGTAGCCTTCGTCAGGCAATATCTATGCAATTCCATGGGTTTTCAGCTCTTACGTTCCGGAAGAAACAATAAGAATGCACCTGAAGCAAGGTAAACTTCCAAGAATGTCTTTTGTTAACGATATATTAGGTGCACTAGGGGCATTCTGACAAACGTTTACCATCGTAAATAAATTGAAAAGGATCTTGTCCCTACCTAAAATCATTTCATCCCCACTGACCAAAACTTTCTCCAATTCCTAGATGAAGCCAACTTCAGCCAACTCACCAGAAGACTTCCTTCAGACCACCATCCAGTCTCTGCAGTGCCACAAGCATAGTTACATGGTAAGTAAAAACATTTTGTAATAGTAAATAATTTTGGTAGATCCATGCATTACATTAATATGAAACTGGTGTCTAGGAACCGAGAAAACTTACTTCATCTGCTTTATTTATTTATTTACTACTTTTCTTACACTTCTATTCTTCTTTAAATAATATATTCTTATATATAATATTAAATAATATATCTTTTTCCTTTATTTCCTCAATTCTTGACTCTCGCTTACAAAGTTCCAATTCTCAGATAATAGGGGATCTCGATTGGTTTTAAAGTAACAAATCTTTGTCGTGGAATAATAGAATTAAAACATTCAATTTATTTACAAAATTAGTTTAAAATAACGAGTAAACAGACAGCTTCTTTAAATTAAGCACGCGATTAGGAATGAATGTCCAGCTTCTCTTATTCTCTCACCGTGCTCAAGTATGTGATTAACGATAAAAACGTGAAAATAGCAATTTAAAGATTATACGGGTGCATTAAGTAAAACACATACAAATTTAAATATATTTAAATGCAAGTTTTAGCATTTGTCTTCTATTATGTACCTCCTGCACAGAAACGCGTTTCGTACAATTAAATTTAAGTTAATTTATTAATAGTTAATTGAATTGATAATTTACTAGTCAGTTAACTGCGTCTTATCAATAAAACTAAAATTTTAATTCATTTTATTCATGCTTACGAACACGTTCTTCTGGATAATTAAAGTTTTGTAGTGATCTTCACCAATAACGAAATTTTTTGGTTTCATCCGTGAACGTAAAAGCCAAGCTTTAGGACATAAAAGAATTTTTTAAGAGTTTATCTAAATATTTGTTTCAAATTTGTTTTGTCGAATTAACTGTTGGAAAGAAAAAATTTTCCTAATAATCCTAATAAACACGTGCTTCTACATAACATGAGAGTCTTGTAGAATTCTTCATCAAAACCGTTTAAACATAATTTTTAAATCAATGAACCATGTCATTTTCGTTATTTTAATTCAAATAAGCCAAGATTTAGTCTGTGCCATAATACAACTTTTGAATACTACAAGATTCACGAATTTAAATAAATTTCTTGTTTCAACTTTGCTTCGTTGGTTAATTTCTTGAGGAATTAGCTGAATAAAATAAGCACGGCACAACTTCAGAAAGTTTGTTCAAATTCAGACTACTTCCATGATCCATTTTACGTTTGGAAACTGCATCATAGCTTCATCAGTAGCCACGTGTTTCTAGAGAACCTGAAAGTTTGGTAGTATTCATTCAAACCGTTTCAAAAATATATTTTCCATTTCACGTTTGGAGGCTGTATAGTATGCTTCATAAGTAAACACGTATTTCTAGATAACCTGAAAGTTTGGTATAATAAGATTCTTGATTAAAAGTAAAAAAATTAGACAGTGACCTAAAACAATTTTTGAAGAATTTAACAAAATTTCTTGTTGATTTTGTAGATATTTTTTTACCGAATTAGCTAACTTAAAATTACGTAAAAATCTGTGTAGAAGTTCGCCACGTTTCCATTCAAAACTAACTAGTTAAAACACATTCCATTCCAAAATAATATATGATATGGAAAACTCAGATGGCAACCATTTCGCGCAAAGAAGATAAGAAAGCGTCTAGCGGCAGTTTTAACGTTGCGGAAGGAATCCTTTCATGTTTTAATTCACCATGGGTACGTGTTGAAAATAATTTATCATCCAAATCAGATTTAATTCTTCTCGTTTTTTTCTTTTCCTACTCAGGCTCAACGATTATTATTCTGATATGCATGCACAAAAGCATTTTTTTCTCGCGACTAGTAAATGTCGATGCTGTTCTTAATTACTTATTGGCATTATAATTTATTATACTTAGTTGTTGCAGTGTTCTCGGACTCAATTGGTTTGCTTATTTAAGCAAAATCAAAGCTTCATTTCGGCGGACAGAGTTCGTTTAGAGAAACATTGTAAACATTATGTGTTACTCTTTGGACGATTATCGGAACAGAAAAGTAACAACCTTTTAAACTGTTCAATCCTGAAAAATTCACTGATTTTTTGCATTTACAAGACATACCTAATATTAAAGGTAATAACACAAATTTCAACTTTTGAAAGTCGCTGTAGAATACTGAAGGTAATGTTAAAATAGGTCATTTTAACTTAAAATGGTTTTGAACGACGTTGTTTCTTATTTCAGTAGCAACTTCGGTCGTAACGTGCCCTTTAGATTCAAAAGTGAGAACATTTCACTATTATGAGAAATTATATTGAACTGCGGTTATAAGAACTCTCCTCTAAATTAACAATTTGTGAAGCCGTTCATTTTAATTCACCTATCAAAAAATTGAAAAAAAAACCATCGAAAGAAACAAATAATTTTTGGTTGTGCAATTTTTGCAGACCTTCCGAAAGTTGTGGGACTCTTATAGACAGACAAATTTTAACAGATTTTTTATAATTGTGTTACTCAAATTTTTTTTTCACATTCCACATTTCGCTTTGTTTCCCAGTCTTAACATCCTTATTCAGGAAGGTTCTTTAGCATCAGTGCTTTTCACTGTTTAAAAATTGAAATATTTTTATTTTCCAAGTCCCAATTCAAACTCTGTAATCATTGTTTCGGAAAGCCGATGGAAAATTGGAAGGCCTGCCTCTCAAATAAAGTCTTTACAAGTTGATAATGAAACTTGATTGTCAATTCCGTTTCCCCAAAGAAAGCATTATTAAAATAAATAAAAAGCAGTGAATGAAAAATATTTTCATTTGATATTTCCATATAATTTTATTTAGGTTGAATGCCGACGATGGTTTCATAATTGGTTCGGTCAGTAACTGTCTAGTTGCTTCACTTTTATTAGTAACTTAATTTGTATGCAACATATTTAGTTTTTCTGACATTTACATTTGAGTCTGTTATGAGCAATGCTAATTTAAAAGTCAGTTAGTTTTGTGCTTGAGAAATAATCAAAATTATAATAATGTTGTTAAAAATCTGCATTTTTTGAGGAATAGATATTATCAAGAGTACTAAAGATCGATAATTTGCATGAAGTGTTGTTAATATGTAATTAAAATGACTCGACAAATACAAAAATCGGTTAAACTGTCTTGAAAGAAAATAATTCCGTACGTTTTAAGGCACAAAAATTAATTAGCCGATTGGACCCAGTTTTGATTCCATCACATCAAATTTTCATGTGTAATTTGACAAAATTACGATTGTTTATATATTTATATGGATTGGGTGAATTGCAATTTGCCTTAACGATTTAATCGACAATGTGGGCTTTTTCCGCGTTGAAGGAAATATTCTACATAAAACTTTCATTTCTTGTAGACAACAGATCAAATAACTTTGTCAGTCTTGTAACCAAGATTGAATTAACTGTTTTTTAGTGGGCATCACACGAAGACTGCAATAGTAATTCAAAGTATGGGCGTTTGGGCGTTTGTATTGTAAAAACCAGCCGGATTTAATGACTGTTACGGTACTTGTACATACGCGATGGTTGTCTGTGCAGCCATGTTTTTGCGCCTCATTTTGATTTAATTTATTAACACACGGTCGATTTTGTGGGCTGTTATCAGTAATGATTATCCATTTGGATTTTTTAGCGTCATTCCCAATATACTCCGATCACTTTTACGAAAACATTGAACCCGTTTGTTATACATATTTTATATTTTCGTTCCGTAACATCCTTACATTACGTGATAAACATGCATTTGCTCTGATCTACATAAAACTATATTAAAACCCACGGGTTATTAGCTTCGAAAATCAGTTTCTTAATTAACAAACCGCACAGTGATACATTGAGCTTCCTCAAATCCGCGAACTATTAAACAGGTCGTAAAGACGCTGTAATCTCTTTTAATCAATTGGTAGAAATTTCAAAGTCATGCTACCACTATCTGTAATTGAAATTGATCTTTTATGGACATCGTAACCATACGGCACTAGCTAGATTCCTAGTTTTTGCGAACAAGATAAGAATCTCGGCTCGGGTGGTAATGAATTGTTGAATGGTCGCAAAGCTGGGTACCGAAGAGCTACACCGGCCGGTTTAGGGTATTCCTACCATTTTAAGAAATCGCATTTAGTTAGGCGGAATTTTTACTAGTTGAGTTTTATCTCAAACTGTCCTAAGAGAAACTATAAGAATTACGGCTGGCACTTTGCCTAATGCGCTTAATGCAGCTGGTGGAGATAGGCGACAAGAAAAGTGTCGAATTAAATGACCAATCTTCAACACCAGAAAAGTTCGTCGCGTTCAATTACGGTGATTAAACTTTGAATTGGGAACTTCGAGGAAATAAAAAAGAGAAACCCGTGCGTGGCCCGTTACAGGTACCTTAAAAAACTGGTAAGTGTTTAAAGCAATTTTTATGACAAGAGCAGTGGCGGTCAAATTTACCCGTTGCCAATAATCGCTCAATGTTCGAAGAAAATGCCAATTAAATTTGAATAAATGGCTGCCAGGCCTGGGCACATCCAGCTCAGAGAACGCAAAGTATTTTGCGGCTTTTTTAGCGCCCAAGATCTGATTATACGCAAAGAAATACTGTTTGAAATTTTAGTGTTCTATACCATAAGAATTTCCATGTAAATTTTTTCGTTTTTCAAACTTTACTTACATTGGAGTTAGTTATTCCAAATTTTACCTTAAAGATTTAAAATAAATTCCTAAGCGCACCTCCATAAAACAGCAGTTAAATAATACTTATGGCTCGTTTGTAATTCAATAATACGTTCTGAGTCTTTCTTACATAGGTTTAACGACAAATTTACTGATTTATGAAAGCTTTAATTTATCGGATACTTCAAATATGTAAATACATTTAAATTGTAAATTCACATCAACAATCGCTGGATCTGACAAGCAAAATCTACTTTTTGTTAGTTCAAATTAATTCTACTGACCTTTCAATATTGATTAATTTTGGACTACTTTTTATAGTTTTCGCACATTTCTTATTTGATGGCGCTCAATTATTCATAAGGCTATCTTTCCAGCACATCTGTGATCTCTCTCTCACACATCTCGATCATCTTTTTTTCTTTAGTTTGATGTCTTAAGAGCATTTATTTCGTCTGCTGAATCTAAACACTTCTGTGTCAAAGTCACATGTGTGAATTAGTGCCGTTAGATATTTTGGAATAACAGGAAGCGTTGAATCATTAAGATTGTAAAAGATTGCCTTTACTAATTTATTTATTTGTTTTTTGGTTGACGTGGCCTTTTCAGTGCTAAAACGAATATAATGTTATTTAGTATATTAATCTTACTGTATTCCAACGTTTTTTGCAGTTGATATGGGAAGTGATCCAGCGATTTAACTAAAAACAAAAATCATTGCGGGTTTTTGCACTTAATGTGCGCACTAATTTGCATAATATCACTTGAATCAAACAACTTTTTTATCTCCTGTTATGTATAATAATGAGTCAGTGATTAATTTTGCTGCAATTATAGACGTACATTAGTCACTTGCGTATCCTTCCTTTTAATTAAATTTTATTAGTACTATTAATTATTTAAATTATATTTTCAAGCTTTTTACCATCATCATGTTAATGCCTGGAGTGAAAATCAAGCTGGTGGAAATCTTGCTGATTTTAGTACGAATATACGAACCGAAATCAGACATAATAAAAAAGTCGCCCATCTCTTCGAAAAGTACGAACATTTTTCCTGCGTCATTCTACGTAATTGATACTTAATAATGAAATTTTACTATGCCCTAATCAATACCATCAGAACGGCCACTTCTCTTCCGCTAAGCTTCATTAATTAGACCTGTCATATTAAATTGCTACTTTTTTACATCTCGCAGGTACATAACGCATTTAAATGACGATTCTATGTTGATAAAAGCCGTCAAAACATCATTTTTTCATTCAATTAATGGGCTAAATATGTAAAAGACTGTTTATGGGAAAAAATCAAGTCGGTCAGTTCAACACGTTGTTAATTTGGGGATTTTGTGTAGTCGCCGACCGCCTACACAACTTGAGTTTTAAATAAGTCGAAAACTGGTCTGTGAAAAGCGGCAAATAAATTCTTAAAAAATATGTCCGATACTAAATTCTGAAGATTAAGAGCTGTTTCACCTGCTAGGTATAGTAGGCGTATTTTCTGATAATAAAGCGAAGAATTGGAGACGTTGCATTTATTTGCATGTTTATACTGCAAAGTTTCGTTATTCGTTATTACAGTTTTTTCAGTTCTTTTTTCAAAATTCTGTTCCTGAATACATATTAAATCTAAATAGTTAAATTTCTTTTCACCAGAGGCAACATGTTTCTGTCGTTATTTTTTAGTTAAACGAATTATGTTGCGTTGGTTGGACGCGGCTAAAATAACCGTTACTTCTAGACCTTATTCTTAAAAAATCGTATCACCTGGATACAAAGTGTATATATTTAGATGATTTACGATTTGCACTTTGAATTTTCCGTTGGACATACACATTAAGAGAACTTTTTGGTTTACATTTGAACATCTCACATTCTTCAATGGCTAATTTTATTGGTTTCAAAACTCTCCAAACTTAACTTTATAATATTTTGCCGGCAACCACGGTTTCTAATTACTGAAACTCTTCTACAGTATCATGTCTTTTGGTGTATTCAAATTATGTACCGCAACATTAATTAAGCCGGAACAATATTTTCGGTTCAGTTGCCCATCCCTTCAATTGTTCTTTCTGACGTCAAAGTGGGATGCCCAGCAAAGAACAGTTAAAAGACAGTTAAGCCAATTTTAGCCCATTCTGCCGATACAAAGGCCGTATATTTAGATGACTCGGTTATTTACGGTCGAGCGAATTGCTTTATTTTAAAACTAGTGGCGGTTTTGGTCAGTCACGACCACACGTAGCTGTTGTAAAGTGTATCTCGTTATTTTGCCGATAAAATTGTTTAAAATTATTACCAGCGATGAAAAGGACCACTTTTCAACTACTCGGAAACGTTCAACCGACATGTTTTACTACGGGAGTTGCACAATCATAATATAACAATATTTTAACGAACAAACGGCGTACTACATATACTAACTACTAAGTTTCGGTATTTATGTTTCAGATCTTTACGCCGCTTACTATCTTTTCACTTCTACTAAGGCATTTTTATTATCTGGCTAGTTGCCATATCACAAAAAAATATGCATGCACACGACCATTAGTTTGAAGCAAATGTAAAAAGCATTGCGTAAAGGAATCAAACCATTGATAGATTTTACGTTTTACGAGATAAAATTCCCAAATTCTTCTGATTCCTTGTTGAAATAATACATTTCAGATGGAATCCAATCGTAATATTTAAATAAACATTACATTGGGTTAGATGCTAGCTAGATAGGGATCTAGTGAGTAGAAGACTTGTTATTGAATTTTTCGCCAGGTTAAGGCCAGAGTTGCTAAGAAAGGTATAAGTTAAACATTTGCAAAAAACCACATGGCATTAACCACATATAACTGTCTTTTCCTGCCAGAAATTTGGGCCGCAAACGATCATGACAACGAAATCCATTCAGGAATTAATTAACCAATTTGAAACCGTTAGGCAATGTTGTTTCCACTTGCAAAAGAAATCTTATAATATTACTGAACTAATGGCCACATATACACAATTCGTTTTGCGGGTATGAAAATGTCTAGTGCCGTTACTTAAGAGCTTTGAGCCACTCAAATTCGTTTTATAGCGTTTTAATTTTATGGCCCATTACAGCGTTATCGACAAATTATCATCTGCTTGTGTTAATGCTTAAACTCCTTCGCAACTAGTAGTAAAGTGAAACAAACCTTTTGCATTTTGCAGTGAACAGTTTTTCATATTGAAATTAGAATCCAATGTGGGGTTCTTAAGCACAAATGTTACGACTGAATTCTCAGTTTTTATTTATTTGCTGACATGAACAAAAAATAACTAAGCTAGAGGCCAATGGATGACATTGCAGCACTTTTTGGTTGTTTTATAATGGCATGTTCTACGACAAAGTTTGTTCATCTAGTATAAAATACGTTGGCTCTTCGTAATTTTGTTTGCTACATACAGGATTTACATGTACAATCAGTCAGTATTTTAAAAATATGTAATGACTTAACCAGGTATATCAATGAGTTGAACAAGAGCTAGTTGAGCGTTCTGGTCATCATAACGGTCAAGTTCGGTTATCAAAATAGAATAGTTCATTGCTGCTCATGGTAGATGGTTGTTGTTTTGCTTTTGCGCGTTATGTAATGTTTAATGCCGGTTTCGTGTGTACGAGTAGGACTCAACAAAAGCCTATATTGTTGTGGGTTTTCTATGAGACCTGTTTTTATCGGTAACGGAGCTTTTAAGCTGCTTTTCAAATTGAGTAGTGGATCGCAGCAAATTATGGAAATTTCAAATGCTTGTTATGCAAGTTATCTAAATAGATGTAGTGCAGTCGGATTGAGACAGGCAAAAGCGAGTTTAATGGGGCATTGTCGCGATATAGTGTGGATGCGAAGGGCAGCATTTCTGCACAAAATTTTTGCTTGCACTATTATATGTAAAAAATTAACGATTATTGATGGAACTAAAAACAACTCTGCTGCCTTCTAAGCACGTCTAGCAAACATATGACCCAGCTTCGTTATATTTTGCCATTTTTGTCAAAGGTTTATTGAAAATTGATCATGAACATCGCTGATTTATGATCAGATAAGGACTAGTCAATGCACCTAATTAAATTGTCCAATCCAATTAGTCGGTTATATAGGCATGACGAAAAAATCCCTATTTCGAATGTATAATGTAATCAGGCATTTACTAGTTTTTGTGTGGAATGTTTTAATAACCTAACGGCGTCTGATAGAAAAAAGTAAAGCTCCGATGTGAAGAGACGTTAATAAGATAAGCTTGTAAGTGAATGGCAAAAACTGTGACATCAGCTCGTTGTATTCTATGGTATCTTGGAAGATCTGAAGCAGTAATGAAATATAATTGCTGGCGAGTTTTAAATGCTTAATGCATCATTGAAAGCCTACCAGCCATCTCAACCAGGAAGGAAGATTAAGTGAATTATTTCAGTTATCAGTAAATTGGAACCAGAAACTCACTTGCATATTATCATTAGTTTTACGATAAAATAATAGCACTGAATTTTTGCAGGTTTATTCAAACATTGTAGGTTGATAGAAACAATTCCGCAGCAGGACAAAACTAGAAGAATGTCCATTACTAGACATAAAGTATGCTTTGTAGTCCGTGATGCGTGACAATATTGAAATTTCATCAAATATTGCACTAGTCCCGGCCTATAGAGGATATACTTTACATCAGCACTTGGAATCATCAGTCGCAATTTAGATTAATGCAGCAAAACGACAAGTCGGGTCTGAAAGATGAGGAGCTCCATATTTGGGAAGCCGGTTTATCACTTCGGATGGTCTTCGTGGCCCCAAAACTCGCAAGCTCGAAGCCTTTAACTGAAGCAACGGCGCTTTTATTTTTGGCTTGTGCGTGTGTGTGCAAAGTATGTAAAGGTCAAAGTGTTGCTTTACATTTAATCATTTTTTCAGTATGGTGTCTACAAAAATATTTCATTTCCTTCTCGTTAATAAATTAAAGGTTTCCAAAGACAAACCAATCAATAAAGTGGAAACTTAGTAGAAGTTAAAGCAGCCTAGTGTCGGTTGGCAACCCTTAAACATCAATCGATATACTTCGAAACAAAAGTGGTAGGTATTATTCTATGGAATATCAAACAAACGACTCTGCTAATAATAGTGACTCGACTGAGAATCTCACTGTTGCGAGATAACGGTATAATGAGCAAGAAAACAAGTGAGAATAATGAGTCACGTTACATGAAACAAAAGCTCGTCAGCAGGCATGATCAGGCTACGTTCCGGAGTTTCTTTGGAAACCACTCTGCTTAGAGGGCACTTGAGACATGTGCAGTTGTGCAAGTGATAAATTTGCCAAATTAGTATCATCTGTCGCTTATTGTGTTAACTGTGTGCTAAAGTGGTGGAAATTGGATGACKSAAATGGCTAACTAACATTGCTCGATTGAACTATCTCCCGAAATTTGTCTAAGTTAGATTTGGACAGTTCCTAGCGCTAAYGACTGAAACAAACTCTASTTCWTTTGAAATTTTTATACGCGATTAAGTCGATTTCATTAAATGTAATTGGCAATTTTTTCTTTTAAGTCTTAATCGGGAATATCGAGCTCGATTAAGCTAGTATTGATAATTTTTGTCRCAACAATTCAAACTAATGTTTTTCTGTTCTTTCATTTTGTTACTCTACCTAGAGAGAGGTTRCATTTTCATTACAAATGTTCTTAACAATAACCGATGTAACAGTGAYTGCGAATCTGATATTGACTGAGAAGTWGCGAAGAAAACCTTATTATTGGCGTTTAGGCTGTGACGGGTGTAACTTTGTGTGTTCAGTTCAAATTGCACTTGTCCCGGCCTGCTTGCTGATGGTTTAACGACGTTTATGCTGCAAACTTCAGGCAATATCTGTGCGTACGTGCGGAATAATTGTCTTTCTTGTGCTTCAACTTGGAACTTCGTATACACTATCGCAACGTGTACCAACAAGTACATATTATTTCCAGTGATAAAATAATTGTGTTACAGTTTGTATGCAGTCTTTGCGCTTTTCTAAATGCTCATTAACTACTCCTTTCAGCATCTAAACATTATTTGCTATACATTTTTTTGTTTATTAGTTCCATGTGTATTGTTAGTGTAGAGCGTTAATTTAAGGGAAATCGCTGAAAAAAACATCTTGCATCGTAGAACATCACCTTTTTTGAACGGCAATTTGACAGCTAGTCGATCGAGTTAATGTTTCCGGAAAATAATTTGAAAATAAGTGATTCAGTAAAAAATTTAATTGAATTGAATGAACGAATTTGTAAATATATCAGCTTCAGCAACAAGCATTAACGTGTCCCGGCGAGTAATTCTTCAATCCATGATCTCGAATTAGTCAGCAGTGTATATTGGCATTTATGGTTCGCCTAGCTAGTGGATTACATTTTATGGTTCGCCTAGCTAGTGGATTACATGATACTCGTACAACAATTATGACATTGTTGAGGCRAGCGCGGAAAAACTGAATGTTCGGGATCGAATTTAGAATAGGGAATGTTCCATAATTTAAAGCAGAATATTCGAGTGTTGCCAAACGGCAATAAAAAGCAAGCGCGACGTTCCGTATTCAGTTAGTGAAAGAGCTATTAAATCAAAACAGGGCAAATGGTTCATTGAGGACACGAGTAGCGGCAATAGAGCAGCAGTGTACCATTTTGAAGAAAATGATATAACACACCTAAGAAACCTTGCTCGTTCATTGTTTCTGTCCAAATGTCCATTCTGATACAAATATTGACAATTTAGCTTTAGCAAATTAAGATGAAGCACTTTCAGAAGACACAAAAAGCCTTCTGCTTCCCCAATGTTGGAGGGCCGCATATATTTGCAGACAAACGCTAAAGTTTGCAATATTTTGTTGTATTTTAAGCCTCTCTCCAAAATAAATATACATCTACTATATTCAATAAAGAAAAAGTGCTAAAATATTTTGTTTACCTTTATTCTCCAAAACTTGCACAAAAATGCTTCTTCTAAAGTGATTTGTGGAGGTATGTTGACAATTCGACTCGATACGAGTACTTTAAGTCAATACCAAGTATTTGTATGGAAAGAACGATTCAATTACCAAAGTACTCGGTATCGAAAAGTATCGAATACCTACTTGTATATACTTGTATCGAATCATCCCTAATAAGGAGTAGAACGATAAGAAAGTTCATTGCCGTTTCTTGGCCATCCATTTCTATGTGAATGTTTAAATACATTTTTATTTATAATTTATCTTAGGCTTACTACAATGTTTATTAATTATTTGCGTTTTTCTACAACTGTTGCATCATAATATAATTTACTTTCTCTAGCAAACACCTATTCTGCAAATTTTTGTATGATGTAAATGTTGTAGTTAGTTGTTCACTTTACCTCAAACCACGGAGGTTAATGAGGGGCAAAGTTTTTTTTAATGCGTGTTAATTATTCTTGTATTAGTTATTAATTGTATAGCTGTAACACTAGAAATTGCAGGAGAGATTTAAATATTTTAACACTAGTTCTTCAGCGAAAAGGCGTGTTTTTAAGTAGACGATAGGTCATTAAATAATGTTCAGGGGTCAATAATGTAAGAGATATTTTTGCTTCAACAAAAATTAACACATTAAAATGACGTCCTTAATTTAAATAAAGGTAAATTTCAGTGGCTCGTAAAGTGAACAAATAACAGTTACTAAATTTATCGAATATGCATATAAAAAGATATTTGCTAGAGGAACTTAATTATATAATGATTATTAGGTAGGAAAAAATAAATATTACGTTGCTATGCTATACACAAGTTTATGTAGTAATTTTATGCGTTAAATTGCAGATAGGTAATTGCTATTTTCTGAATACAAGAATTATACACATTAACAAAAAGAATTTATGAAGAGAGACATTTGTGAGCAGAAAAAATGTACCAACATTTTGAATTTTATGTAGGTCCCAAACGCTTGAAACATTTTACTTGAAAAACAAATTAGTTTAAAAACAAAGCTACAGAAAATGTCTCGCTGTATGTAAAAGCATACAAACACATTATCACTTGCCGTTTGTTCATTTACCAATTGTCTATTTGAAATATGATGAAATAAAAAGTAGCATACAGAAGTGAAAACTAGATGAACAAAACGTCGATATAAAAATACATTCCATTAGAATTAGAACCGCCACCATCTGTATGTATAGGAAAATGCCATATTTTTCTATACATGGTGTTGTAAGCAAACCGTGTGTGATTTGGAAGGTATCGTCAATGAAAACTTTTTTATCGTGCTTTGGACCGCATATGGGTTTGGAAACTCAAAATTTTATTTTCTAGAAGCTCACAAATTAAACCTCCCATTTTGAATTAAACGCATTGTTAATTGTTTATCTATTCTCTAGTACAGAGAAGCTTTTAGTTGTAGAAATTCCCCAAAAACTTTTGATCGATTATAGATGCGTCTGTGGTTACTAAAAACAGGCGGAAACATTGCGGTCCCTATTTTTTCGCATCAATTATGCAAAGTTTTATACCAAAAATGAGATCGGAAAGCTCCGTCCATTTAGGACAAGTTCGTTAGAAGAAAGAGAAGAAGACGATCACCAACTGATCTTTCGACACATATGATCAGCCGCTACATGATTTGATTACTTTAAGTTTTTTTTCAGTATGGTGTAAAGTTTGCTCTTGAATTTGCTGACAGAAAATACTTTACATTTTAAATGCTCTGTAATATTTATAGGTTGCTGCAAAAGGAAGATAAAACTATAAAGCAGACACGCCAATATAAATAACTCATTTTTGGACATTTTGAATTGGCAAAATGTATGCCAAGGCTTAAAGCAGCAACAGCAACAACGTTACACATAAAAACTGATGATGGTGGAAAAATACACCGAAACGTATTTTAATTGATAAATAGAGACAATAAATGACTGAGGCCCAGGAATTAATTTTGAATTGGAACTGAAACACAGTCAGGAAAATATGTACAATATAATTAACTGCAAAAATATATCGACAATCTAAGAAGAAAAGTCATGTTTCAACAAAACAGGAATGAAGCAGCATGTTAAAAATAAAGTTAATTAAGCATAAGCAAACAAGACATAAACAGGAAAATTCTTTGAATTGATTTCATCTTTAATCAAGAAATCAGTTGGGCATCGAAATATTCTTTGGACAGCTTTGTACCAACGAAGTCTCAAGCTCTGTGCAGAAATCCAATTACTAAGCTTATGACAGACCCTGATTGATAGTATCAATTATTTACTGATTGTACCAAATTGGTAGCGATCTTAATGTTTTAGTCACTGGAGGAAAATTGTCTTGAATTAGGTTTCCTTACATACTTTTTGTTTATATGGAAATTTTACGATATGGAAGTTATTTGGAGCATTTCAAACATTTATGCCAAACGGATTTTATTCAAAATACAGTTTATTCCATGTTCAAGTTGTTTGGTATTTGAAACAGCCAGAAAGCAAATCTATGAATGAAATGATTAATCCAGAATTTTCATATGCTGGACGCTGAATTATAAGCGCGTTAGTCTAATATTTATACATTTTTCAGATTTTAAATACGTGATAAATTATGTTAATTAATTACTATCATTAAATATATACCGATATTCTTCAGTAATCAATTAAATAGTAACAAATACACTGTTGGTAAAGTTGGAAATTTTGCAATCGATCTCAAGACTGAAATATCCTATTAATTATAAATAAATTACCTTAAGCCGGCAATTCAAAATGAATCAAAAATATGTCTAACTCGACCGCTTATGATTCAGGCCAAATTATTCCTCCTTAATATTTAATTTCCCGTGTTCAATACTACATTTTTATCTATACAGGCTCTTGGAATGACATGGACTTCTCGCAACACAGGATTAGAACACAATAGTAATTAATTAAATGTTAGTCTGTATCACGAACACCAGTAGATCCAACAGCTGAAGTAATCACTGCAATGGCAAATTTAACCGAGATTGGCATCTGTCGAAATGTTTACCAAACGATCGAATATACTCAATTAGGAAATTACGTGTAATCAAGCAAAGAGTTTATCATTCATTCCATTGTACTCAATGCTGCTAATTGGTGGCATTCGGCTTCTGCGGTGCAAACAATACAAGAGTGGTGGAAAACGGCCGTTTGTTTTTTAAAAGCCCTTTGAGAGCTTATGATAAGTGGGAGGTAAAGCTTTACGTTCACTTCATTTAACTGAATTAACTTTGGGCTGTGTTTTGTTCCTACTTAAATATACAACTCAATTAAATAATTGAACATATATCAAAGTAATTAAATTTGTAAATCTACATAGACACAGCCTGACATTAAGGCATTGATCAACCTTGGATTTAAAGGCTAATTTTTATGAGGCTAATAACAATAATAAAGGCTAATTTTTGTAGATGTTATAAAATTACTATGATCATTCAAAAGAATTATTGAGCGCACGGGTATATGGAGCGTACGAAGCAATAAACAGCAGGTTGCCTAACAGCAGGATTATTTCGTTCGACCACTTGAAGGAAACACACGCTTTCGTTCAATTTAAAGTTCTTTCCACCGTTAAGTACCGATTTTTGGGATCAAAAATCTTTTTGAAGCTGAAAAAAGTTGATAACTGATATACTACTACCAGTACTAAATAAAATGAAAATTAAATATTTCACATACATAGTGACAGAAGCGTAAGGGTGCTTACAAGGTTTTACGGAAAATTATTTATAATTGTGTATATTGTGGTTGTTTTCGTTCATAAATTTTGATTTAATAAAATCCTGATAGTGATTTTATCGCATGAAAGACTAAAATCGAAGGCCATAGTCCACGTGATAGTAGCCTTTAAAAGTATACAAATCTGAATTGTTGTCTGAATTGTTTTTTTTTTAACATTTTAGACGTGCCATAAAACGTTTTTCGAGTCAATTGCAAAGCAAATATAATTTATTTTGGAAACTAGGAATGCTGAAGGTTTTAGTTTGTCAATGGTCAAAATTATAAACCAGGAGATGCAAAATTGACTTTTAATTGAGGTAGTCCACATGCTTAGATTCTAAAAGCCATTTAGACAAAAGACGATGAGTACTTACGACAAAGGTTTATTGCTGATTCATTAGGTCGTTTGAATAGGTAATTAACCATATTTAGTTGATTCGTTGCTCACGGTTTGTAATCCAAGCAATTTTTAGTATTAAACGCAAATATTCTAAAGTAATAGAACTGCTTGTGACAAAAATATCAAATTAGTCTGTTTCAAGATTTCCAGTCGTTGGTGGATAGGCAAGGTAGGTATTCTTGTCTTCTTTTTTCGTTATTAGAATTATGTTGTATTACTGTAGCAATTACAATGAATATTTATTCAAACGGAAGTTTAAAAATGAAAGTGTTTATAAATACTGCGTATTCGTTTTCTGTTTAATTTTGATAGATACTGCCATATTTCTTTTGTTCTTCATCTATTAGGTTTGGTATAATTGCAGACCAAGGGACAAGTACAACTTGTATCATTACTTTTAATAAGATTAATGAAAGCGAAAGAATATATAATAAAAATACCAATTTCAGGATGGATCCTTTGTGACGCGGATTAGTAGATATTATTAGTAGTTATGGAGTTTGAAAATTATTTACATCCAATAAGGTTAATCCATTAATGAAAAGCGATGTTACTTTAATTACTGTTTGCAACAGGAATTTTCTAAGTAGGTTTAATATGATTAGAGCATACCTGTTTGTTACAGTATTAGTTAGTCCAGCACATGTTTATTACAATATTGTTTAGTACTAAGCCCGAGCTTTGGCAATCAAACTTCGGGAAATACCAGACATTGTTATGAAGGCTTTCAGGTTTCAACCACATTATTTAAGCGATTTGCCGCACTGCCTAGCTATAATTGCAGGTTTTAGAAATAATTTTACAGTTGACTGAGTGGAAGTGCAAACGGACATTCTTCAAAACAATATTTTTTATATTTGGGCCTTTTTCTGCCAATTTACTTACTCTGGCTACTAATAATGCATTGCAGAGTACAGAGAATTAGTTTATAAGGAAAAAGTGAATGAAACTACAAAATGAACTATCTTTAAAAACAGCAATATGTTAGTTACATTTGGAAAAAGTAAATGTAAATATAAAATGTTTGAGCCCCACGCTGACTATCATAGAACGCCAAACATTTTTATTACTAGAAAAGTGCGGACGTATGTCATAAAGTATGTGGACTTTATGTTAGTATTCTGGTTATTTATTTATATGTACGGTTTGTGAGTTAAAATAAGCTATTTTGGCTCGCTACGTCCAGCTAAATTTACTAAATTTGAATATATGTAAGCAAATAGACTAATTTTAGATACTCATAAATTATCTAGCCTGTTTGCATATTAAATACTGTTTTCTTTTAACAGCTTCAAAAAGGGTACCTTCTCCTATTAAAATACCTGACATAAAATAACTGTTTCTCTGCTGGTCGGTACTGTAAATTTTTTTTGAACGTACTCAACAAGCCTAAGCGACTGTACGGAAGCAATGTATCCTTTTATTATTTTACCGACATTATATCTACGATTTTCTTAGAATTGAATGTGCCTTAGGAATGTAAACCAAAGCAGAGATATGAGTATAACTAATATCGCAGAAACGCTTCCACATATTTGTCATTGTTGGTGTTGTGTTGATTTTGCTCGATAGAGTACGTGCATTGAAATACTGTTTGCTGAACGAAAAATTCAGCTATGGATTTCTCCTGCTGTATATTTATTTTTCATTAGAAAATAGGTCGATTCATCGTCCAACTGCAGTTTGCTATTGAGTACAATTACACCGAAAGTTAATTTGCTTGTCAATTGAAAGTAAGTATTTCTATGAGTAAATTAAAAATAGTAATTCCAATATAAAACATATTTGGAGTTTCCGTAAGACTACACAACTACATATGATAAATGTTACCTTTATTTAATAATTTCTATTATAAAAATTGGTGATGAAAACGCCCCTAAACAATTAAACAAAGTGACAAGTTTTCCACGGTTTTATTAGGAAATCAAACATGCAAAAAAGTCGACGTAAACTCGAATCATTAATTAAAACTTTTCAAACCCATTGTATCCACACGACAAGGCATCGAAAATTTAAACTCGCTCTAAACCGAATGCATAGTTAAAATACTATGGGCAAAGCGGCCACATATCAGGAATCGTATGCAAATTATAGATTAAACCGATTACATAATATGTGGATATTTGATTTTAGTCAGCAATCGGAGCAAATTTTAATACGAAATATTAAACACTGTATTTGTGGGGTGCGCGCAAAATTACTTTAATATTAACTAATTAAGGGCGTGGTTTTGTCGGTTTGCTTTCAGAACGGATGAACAAGCTTTGTGTTCATATTTATGGTTTCGATCGAGACAAATGAACTTAAAATTAATTCACCGTAATGCTAATATAAAATCAACAAAAAGAAGTTCATCTAATGTGAAAAAACTTGTTTGATTGACTAATATAAAATGCATGATTATATAAGAAATTTAGCTCCACCTAATTCAGTGTCAACAAATGGTAAAATCCATTTGTAGTTTTACTGAAACGTGAAATAATTTATTATGCAATATAGAATTAATTAATTGTTTAATTGTAGTTAACTGAAAACGTAAATCCAGCGCTTGTATTTATAGATGCATTAGATATATTCGAATTTATTGTCAACAGAAAATATTGAACTAATTTGCAAAAATTAAAATTGAGAATGTTACAAATTCACATAAAAAGTGTATAAGTATTTGAACTGATAAAAAGGATCATTATTTTATATGAATTAAAAGTAATCCAAAACTTAAGATTTGCAAATTATGAATGCCACCGAAACAATCATTATTTTGTTGCTTAATTAATCTTGACGTTAAAACGTGATGAAAAAAGAAACCTATTAATAATTGACAACTGCATTAATTAGAAGTGTCGCTATTATAGTCCACAGTCAAGTATGAAATAATGAAAACGAATAAATGGACAAAGAAAAATTAGCACTATAAGAAAGAGCTTTGCTGTTTGAGGTTTATAATTTACAGGTGGTAAGTTTCAAGTTCGTTGTCTTCATTTTCCTCAGTTTTCTTTATCACACTACATTCTGGATCAATCAATATTGCAAAAAGGCGCTTAGTAGAGAATACAAACTGTTTACTGAAAATGTATTTGTAAATAGTCTAATTTTGACCTAAAATGAAACAAAATTTTGAAATACATATTCAGAACCACACATCTATGGGTGAATCAGATGCAGTAGCATAGGTAAAGTTTTTGAAAATTTGCTTTGGCAAATCCTGAGGCTGGCCAGATTAAACTACAAATTAAAAAACTAGATTAACTACAAAAAAAATAATAAACTACAACTACAAACTGGTAAGTACATAAATGAGTAAAAGCTTAAGAATGATTTACTATGCAAACTTAGTACTTAAGCACACCTTATTACTACAGCATAAAGTCTGTAAATACATCAATTATTTAGCTGTTTACCAGAGTAAACCAAGATAATGTCAGTAGCAAAAATGTAAAATAAGGATCAACAAGTGTAATAATACGTGAAAGCGATTCTGAGCTGATGCTAAATTATAGAAACATAAGGAGGTAGTTTTGCAATAACTATCTTGACCAGTGTGGTTTTCATTTAGTGGTTTAAATGACCAGTTAAAATAAAGTTTCACATAAAAAGATGTACATTTTGCATTTGTAGCTATTCAGTTAAAGTTATAAGTTAAATCACAATAAATTTAAATAATTTTGGATTACCTATGTATATAATACAGAGAAGCTTTTAGTTGTAGAAATTCCCCAGAAACTTTTCATCGATTATAGATGCGTCTGTGGTTACTAAAAACAGACGGAAACATTGCGGTCCCTATTTTTTCGCCTCAATTATGCAAAGTTTTATACCAAAGATGAGATCGGAAAGCTCCGTCCATTTAGGACAAGTTCGTTAGAAGAAAGAGAAGAAGACCAACTGATCTTTCGACACATATGATCGCCGCTACATGATTTGATTACTTTCAGTTTGCTCTTGAATTTGCTGACATAGAAAACACCTTACATTTTAAATACTCTGTAATATTTATAGGCTGCTGCAAAAGCAACATAAAACCGTAAAATAATAATATAATTTTTATAATGGAAATTATTAAATAAAGGTAACATCTATCATATGTAGTTGTGCAGTTTTAGGAAAACCCCAAATATGTTTTATATTGGAATTACTATTTTTAATTTACTCGTAGAAATACTTACTTTCAATTGACAAGCAAATTAACTTTCGGTGTAATTGTAGTCAATAGAAAACTGCAGTTTGACGGATGAGTGAACGATGAATCCACCTATTTTTTAATGGAAAATAAATATACAGTAATAAAGTATAGAAAACGTAATACAGACCAAAAGGGTCAATTCTAAGAGAAAATAATACAATTCTTAGATATCCTGACTGAAAATTGCGATCTTCAAAGTTAATGCATATTAATACGAATGCATCATTTAAAAGAAGCATAATCCATTAACTAAACCATTTGTTAGATATTCACGTTTACCGTTTTTTGGTGTAAACTATGCCCAATATGGCTGGGGGCTCTCATTTAAAGTACGACCTCAATTTCCATTAAACCAATTTGGTTGGTTTTAAAAACAACAATTACGTCCAGCGACACCCCTGGAAGCATTTAAGAATAAAATAGCCTTATGTTCGTTTTACTCTTTTTAAATAACACGTAAGAAACTCTCGGACTATTGATTCAAGACGATTTATTGCTCACTCCCATAATACTGAATGTAAAAATCCAGTTATTCGGCTGTAACATCGAGCCTCGGTATTTTGAACCAATTAAGTGTGTTGTTGAATTTTTAACAGTTTTCGTCGTTCGCCAACCACTTCGGAGCAATACCCTAATCAATAAAGACCCTAATTAATAAAATGTGCAAAATAACAAACATGCAATAATCAAAGTTGCTTTTGAGGAACTCATGAGCGTGCTTTAGGTGCGCGTTTCTAAATTAAATCACAGACAAAAGTTTGATTAATGAGTTTTCTTTTAAGACAAATTGTAAAGGGCAAGAAACTGAGTGACAAAATATTTACAAACTTTTAAAGTTATTTTACCGTTTTGTGTGTTTACAGCAAGTTATAGATTTATCCGTTCTTGTATAGGGTGATTAAAAAATACGACGTTTCTCAGGACGAGTTGTCGGGGGTTTTTAGAGAGTACAGAAAATTAGTCAGAATAATAGGTTTAATAAAAGCTTAGATTTTGCAAAAAAGTAAACAGTCAACAATTGATTTGGACGTAACTGCCGCTGAAGTTAGATCTATTTACATTCCGCCAACGTCTCTTCTGTTAATTCCTGAATTGAGCTCGATTGAACTATTCCAATGTGTACTTGAGTTGAAATAAAACTGGACAATTCATCACAGAACTGCTCATCTTCACTTCATAACGTCGCTCATAACATCAATCTAGTGATTACAAAGTTATAAACGAGAAACTATCCAAGAAGCTTTCGATCTATAATCACTCCAGTTTTAATATTTAGATTGTCAACTCGCAATTCCTCCAGGCAAGCATTTTATTTAAGAGCTTTGCGCAAAATAGTTTATTTAATACCCCATTTGAAACTTCGCCAAATGACGCTATATTTGTCTTTAGGAAAGTCGAGTCAAAAGTGATAGACCTACTTCTAGCTCAAGTTTATCAGTTTGACGTTAAAATAATGAGTAATCCGCGCCTAAAATAACCAGCAACAACCAAGTTTGTTTATTCCTGCTAGCAAATTCGTTGCAACCGTACACCGAGAAGCCAGATTGATAAGAGTTGGTAACATTGCGAAATTACCAAAGTTACCATAATAGTGTGTACCTTTAACAAGGGTTAAGCATGCCACGTTCGTGTTTCAGCCTGATGGAAACTTATGTTTACATGTCTTAATAATGTACTAGTAGAAGATGCAGCTGTTTTGATTGATAGATAAAGTTTGTTTCCAATAGGTGAAATTGGTTTCATTGAGGGCGATTCTGTAAAAATAAAATACACACAAAAGAAGACAATCTTTGTAGAGTACTCTTAACAGAATTGAGGAATTTGGATATTACAAACCTCATTTTTAAGTGCATGAATAATGACGTGATTATTAAAATCATACGTTATCTTTGGTCATCCTCAGACACACTTTTTCATCTGGTGCCTCCCCATCGTCTCCGAAACCAATTAAAATCGACAAAACAAGCAGATAGTAATATTCTCATATAAACACTACCATAAGAATCTTTGATATACTTAAACCCTCTTTTTTCCACGGATACAAAAGGTGTTTAAAAATTTTATTTGCAATTAAGCCTTCAACAAACTAAAAGCAAAAAGAAACTGTCGGTTGATAGGAAATGAATGAATAAAAATAAAATTACGGCCCTGCAGGTAACCATATACTACGAGCCCCAAGCACTTTAAAAATATTCATATTTTTATTATAAGTAAAACAGGATATGGCACGAAGAAAAAAGATGATTTGAAAGTTGCCCATAAAGAAACTGGATCTCTTTCATGTCTCGGTTCTTTGTCAAGTTTTATAGGTTATTTTAAAGAAGGAAACCCTTGCTTATTGTACTGCGCTTTAAAAATACTGAGGGCCAAATAATGTCCCATCAAAGAGAGAAAGCAAAGCGGTGGCTGGGGGTTTTTAAGGGGACAATTTTAGCTACACAATGAGTTCTTAACGATGTGTGTAGACCATTTTTTCTCATTAAATTAAACGACTGAGAGTCCGCAGACGTGAGAAGCACTGTTTGGTTATGCTCTTATTAAGGCGTGTTCTAGCTGGGTATTGTTCTGTATACTACGACAATTTTTTCAAGCTAAATTAATAAATCCCGATTGACTGCTTTTTGATAAATCCACAAAAATATATACTATAATTTTATAATTATATAGACTGAACGCACATGTTTAGAATTACGACATCTACTTTGCACGAAGACAAAAACGTTTTCTTTACGAAAACAAAAATATGAAGGAAATTTACGAAATCTTTTATAAAATCTAATGTAATTTGTTTATCAATAAAATAATGAATTTGAAATATGAAAACTACAAGTCTATAAATAAATCTCTCTGAAGCCATTTGTCCAACATGGTCTTGGAAAACCCACTTGGGTTGATGAGAATTTTGTTTAAATTGTGATTTGTTCCCAATATCCAGCACTAAATAAAACTTTAAAATGTTGCCAATAACTGTTATGCAAATTTATATGTATATCAAACCATAAACGTTGAATTTAATCAAATTTTTGTCAGACTCTATTTAGTTTTGCTTACAAAAAGCTTACAAATAAGAAATAATACGGATTGTTTCAGCAAAAAGGTAAATGTCAGTAAACATTGTAAGTGATTAATTGTAAAGTAACTTTTCAATGCAGTCATACCACCAGTACAGTTAAAATATGTATAACACTTTCAAAGTTTATTTCATAATATTTAAAATAGCCATTCACATTTTCTAATTGATGCAATTTGACATCCATATTTAAAACAAAACGTTTCCATCATATGCCAAAATAAAATTTTATACTTTCACATATTGGAAGCAAAAACATTATTCTTCAATCAGAGAAATCGAAAAGTAGGCATTTACTACCCAAATAATTAAATATACTGCTTCATTTGGAGACTTACTACTGGTTAAATAAGAAGATAACCTGTAATTCTTCAGGCATGGGAAAGATGTTGAAATCTTTGTCTAATTCCCAACACTAAGATATGAAACTACGTTCCATAAAATACCGGTAACTATCATAACTTAAGCTATAAAACTGTACTATCTGCACTGGTTTTTATTACTAAAATCAGTACATTACATAAATTTTACGGATGCCAGTAAACTAATGCAACTATAAAGCAGTCCAATTATGTTTAATGGTAACATAAAAATTTGACGGCGGTTTGTTGAAAAATTGTTTAGAGAAAAATAAAAAACACTGACCGAAAAACAAGTAGGTATCTGAATAAAACGATGCATTTTTGATACTAGACTTGAAAAGTTGACTGAGATGTCTGTTACGAATTGCTGCCTCAGTTTTGAGTTAGAGGACTATAATTAAATATAAATAATGTTAAGGAAGGAAACAGTTCATTGTATGTCATAAATCTCAAGACATTTGAGAAAATGTTTTGCATGCCACTAATGTTTCTTTTAGTAGAAGAACTTTTGCAGATAAATTGCAAATGGTAATTTTGCGGTACATTTGTTTGCGAATTAAATTGAGAAAATAAGCATTACATAATATTGTAACCTCAAAAATAAATAGCTCGATCTGAATAATCTTGAAGCCTAAAAATATTCAAAAGCTGCTGGACTAATAGCACAAAGGAGGAATTATGAATCTAAATAACCAGTAATGATCCAAGCAGAATGCAGGAAAGTTTCTACCTCTCGGAAAACATCAATGATAAACAATATTTGTGATTTATTTAGATCGATTCAGATTTAAGGTAAAAAATTCTCTTTTATGCTGAACGAAGCTTTGAACAGATTTTCCACTTTTTGCCCCGCTTCCAAATGCTTTGTATTGGAAAACAGATTAAAAGATCTAGAAATCACTCAATCAAGTCATCTTGTTACTTGCAGAAGGTTTGTTCATAATATTTAGAGAAGATACGGATGATGTGAAACGGAAGCAAATCATGACGGTAAATAGAGGAAATGGGATAGGTAACAATACAATAAGTAAAGGGCCAAGCCTCGAATGTATTTAGCCTCGTTTCTAACTGATGCTCCAGACCCTACCTTTATAACATAACTGCTTCTTTCTACACAATAATTTAATAATATACAGGTCATAAGGTTTTTTTTTGAGCCCATTACATACTT
Source organism: Dendroctonus ponderosae (assembly GCF_020466585.1). Lineage (NCBI taxonomy): Eukaryota > Metazoa > Arthropoda > Insecta > Coleoptera > Curculionidae > Dendroctonus > Dendroctonus ponderosae. Next base: position 5,702,040 of record NW_026018165.1, read on the forward strand.
GCTTAAACTTAGTTCTTTTCCTTTCAGTTGGCATAGGTGTGGAGGACGTGCGTTTACGATGCAAAGTGCTTTTAGGAGCTTCCGACGTAATATCAAACTCAGGTAGAAAAAGAAATATGTGAAAAATATAGCAAAACTTTTACATGCTTAATAGCAATGGCAACATAACGTTTGAACTATTCTCCGTTGTACTAAAAGAAACCACCTTGAGCTAAGAATTCTTTTTTCCGCAACGTCAAGCGTGTAATTTGTATAATTTATAAAGTTTGCGTCGTTTTGTAAAACTGCATAATTCGGATTTTTTCAGTTTGATCGCTGTGGGAATTGAAAATGACATTGTAAAATCCTGAACTGCAAATATTTCTAGCAAAAACAAGACTTTAACGGCTCAATACCCAGGAATGATACTCTTAATGAATTAATATTCTGCTTTGAATTTTTTTTAATTTGAAAATATTTTTCTTTGACGCTCAACTGTTTTTCAATGGAGAGTTTGTTCCAGCTTAATATTAACCTAACAAATAGTATTAATAATTACTCAGGACAAGCGTAAAATGAATTTCAATCTATTTGATTAAACATAGTTTAAAGTTTACTGAACTAAACTTACATATTTAGCACAGCTCAAATCACTCGGACATGATCGAAGATAAATGACAGACAAGTTAAATATAAAACTAATTAGCAATTTTTTTCTGTTATGACAATATTGAAGTAGGAAACATTATAATCACTCACTCAAATAAGTGATTATTATGTATTGAAGCATTCCAGTTAATCCGGTATATTGAGAGCGATTTACGATTTAGAACCGAAATGCCTCCTATAATTATTTCTTTTGAAATCAGACTTGACGATCGTAAAAGATTCAAATCATATTTCATAATTTTAAACTCAAATTTACAACCTTGATAAAATAGTGAGGCAAAATATAGAATAACGGGTCACTTAAAAAAACGTGGATACTTGCATCACTTAAAAAGTCATTTGTTTTATTGGTTTGACAAATTAGTTATCCGTCTTTGAGTCTAGTTTTTTAGCGCTTTTCATTTTAACGAAATTTTTTTCTCAAGATGTTTAATAATTATGAATTTCAATAATTTCTTTTTGGATTCATTGACGACGAATCGTCTTGAAGTGAAAAAAATTATTGAATTATATGTATAGTTAAGTATATTATTTAAACACGTATTCTATGATTTTCAAATTTTATTTGTACAATATTACATTGTGTAATTGAAAAATTAATGCCCTACTGAATCGACTATTTATTACTTCATTTACGTTATGGTCAGTCTGTTCATGTTAATAACGTAAACAAATGTTAGTCCATATAAAGCAATTTGTAAGGATTAAAGTGTGATTTTATGTGAATAAATATGTTTTAAAGTGATATTGGAGATAATTGAATAATACATAATTAAAATATTAGTACGCCAATTTGTCATAGACCGATAGTTAATAAGAGAGTAAGATTTACTTCGTGTGTTGGTTGTTTATGAGAAATTACCGTACATGGTTGAAAGTAGGTAGGTACTTTTATATGTTTTTTAATTCGCAAGATGCTTTTTAGCAAAAGCATCCATAAAAGTTCGATTTGTAAGCGACTCAGGTGTTGCTTATTAAAGAATGGTGACTGGTTGAAATTCCAATTACCAGTTTTAATTCAATTATATTTTAAAGCGCAACCGTTAACTATGGAATCCCTAGGACACCGACATTGCTCGTTCAATGAAGTGCACAGGAAATTGTATTCATTAACTAGGCAACTAACATGTATTTCTTCAGTAGTTCAGATAGATTTCAAGTTTAATGGTCAACGATAAGCTCACACGATTTGCTAAGTAAAACCTGTCGAACCATGTCAATTTACGGTTTTGAAAATACTGAAAATGTTCCAACTGTTCCAAAAACTTCGCTCAGATATTTTCAGAAAACTGGTCATTCTTATCGAACAGTTTTGTGTTGAGAACTTGCGAAGTAATAGGCTTAAGTGTGAGAGCAAAGTGATATTTGTATATGCATATGCTCACTTTTTGCACGTTTGTCATTCTTTCTTTTCCCAAGTTTTTATGCAAATGCTGTTTCAAATTCCAAATAATCAAGGTCCCCTTATTTTTAACTCAAACGCACTCTCAAATGTGTGTGCTATTCTCTGATCATGGTTTTCGTAGGCGGCCTAAATTTGTGTAATAGCTTTTTTAGCGGAAATTTCTGAATTAACATGCTAAGTCTGGGTTAGTTAGTTTAGTTACCCCACAAGTAGATTTAGTTACACTAAAATCTTCAATTGCAAGAACAAATGCCGCAAATTTCCAATTTAGAAAATGTAAATTTAAAAAATAAGCTTCATATTTATGAAAGATTGACGCTCTAATATGACGAATGTTGAACAACATAAAGGAATGGGAAAATACATTATAAAACTATAACTTAGATGTTTTAAGAGTATCGCAATGGCGGACTTGAAGAAGCGAAAATTTATAGCGAGTAAGTATACATTTATGGTCAGGAAGCTGGTAGGCGATGGATACAAGATCAGATATTCAAAAATGAAACGACGAAAACTTGTGGCAGACAATTTTTTTTCYCRAACTAAATGTTGTATATCAATTAAAKCATGTCAATTAAAGTCAGTSATGGYCTTCAAATSACTCTTYCTTCATTCTAATCTCCAGCGGTTTGGATTATTCACAAAAATATAACGTMATAAATRCATCATYTACCCATCAGCAGCATCACTATCCATGTGCATTCATAMTAATTACACTAAWTYAATTATTAATTAATCATAATCCTGGATCGTAATATGTGTTCAGTTTGTATAACTCTTAACAATTTTGTAAATTTACGTACTTAAAAGCATATATAATAGTAATGTAATCAAAATGTTAAAAYAKGCTTYACCACTTATTAGATAACTTGCTAATGAGGCACTTGAACTAGATTTCCATCAATAGAATTTTTTCATATGCATATTATAATAGATATGAATTTACACTGTAAATAAGTTATGAGTAAAGTAGTTTACCAACTTAGTATCATAATGACAAATTTATTATATACCAAAGTAAAAAAAATAATTATCATTTGATCAAGTTTTAGGAGACATAATATCATAAGTTTTTTCATTCAGGATACTCAGTATTCAGTAGTTCTTCTTTATATTACATATGTAGTTCTGAATAAACTTCTACCATTTTGTTGTAGAATATCTTTGGCTTCAACAGCCTAAATTAAGCGGTATTTTCATCAATCCGTATAGCAAAACTTAATTTCCATTCTGATCAAAACAAACCACTTTCAGGACTTTTGAGGTAATTTTTGGAATGCTTATTTAAGCAATCGCAATCCGATAAGGGTTTTTTCTTTTCGTTCATGTTAATTTAAGTTTTCTACCACATATTTTCATTTTGTAGAGCGATTTAGTTCTATATTCAGTAATTATGTGTTAAAAGGTGTCAAGGTATGTCTTGTTAGGTTTAGTGCTATTACTGATTCCTTTAGTGTGTAAAGAAATCACCAAGGCAAACATTCGCTGCCAGTGAAAATTGTAATATTAAATGATATAATTACCGAAGCTTTCCTGTAATTCGTTATGAACCTGTTTTCAAATTGTCTTCTATGTTTCTTTCTTTATATTATGTTTTCCGCAAGTCGAAATCCTCCAAATTATTAATCTGGCGCTTCTGCCCAACAACGATATTCTATCTAATTTCTTCATTGCAAATAAACATTCCAATTCTGGTTTGCTTCTGTTATAATAACATTTTTATGGCCTAATTTGATTGTATAGTTCTTCATTTCAATCATTCAAGTTGATTCTTTCGGCTTTAATCAAATCGCAGCACCAAAATGTAAATTAAAGTTCTTGGCCGACGTGCGTGCAACTCCTATACATCAAAGCGTCGATGCCTCTAATAAAATCCGTTATTTTACATATAAGGCCTACATCGGTCATTCTGATCGTCGGCGAGTCTATCAAACGTAATGATCTTCGATTTTGTTCTCCGAAGATTTTATTGTGCAATTAGTTCAACTTTATTACAAAGAATTGCTTTATTACGTAATAAATGGCAATAACTTGTGCGATTTGCCGTGTCATTTCCACGATTAGATAAAAAATGCCAATTACTTTCGTTGGGTGGTCGACAAGGAATTTGGAAAATCCTGCCCAAATGACAGTATGCTGTGCTATATTTGTGTTTATCGGGTCGTTCAGTTAATTATTACGCGAATTCTCATCTCAACGATTAGCTGATGAGTTAATACTTTGACTTTTGCTGTAGCCTGGCCTTTCTGTTAGTGCATCGAGAACGAGAGTTTAGCTCAGAAAGATACAAATTAGTTGCTTAATTTTACCGAATAAATGTTTTTTGCTGTCGGTTATAAAATTTGAGGCAGGAGCAGATGAAACGTCCCTTAAATATTTTTCATCCAGTCCCGTTGAGTAGATATCTGCAACTTCGGACCGAATTAATAATAATTCCCTGAACACAAGTTTCCCGCTAGTTAATTAAAGCTTCTTATTATTGCGGTTTAACGTAAAGCGCAAACAACTATAAGTAACTAGTTAAAAACAAACCCGAGGCATATAAGTCTTGTAACTTGTATGTCCGCATATCGGCAAAAGATGTTGATATATTATGGTCGGTTATGTGCTGCATCATTACCGTTCTTACCGTTACAACTTTTGATGAAGTTACCGGAACATACGTGAAGGCAATGACATACTGCTACTTTTTCACCCATTATCACAAATAAAGTGGCATGCTGATACCGGCAAAATGCCGACTTTATTCAACCCCGCAAAAACTGCTATAATACGTTTTCACAATTTGTATCGACATATTACTACTTATGATCCGAACTGGCCCGGGCAATTCCTTTTTAAAACTATTAAGGAAGTTAAATTTAATTTTCGAGTGTTACAGCAGCTGTAAAAGCATATTTCTCGAGATTCTCAGCGCGATACCGTTGCAGAAATAAACTAAACACTAACATATCTAGTTAGTACCTTGCAAGTGTTATTTTTAATAGCCGGTGCAACGTATGATTTTTATTACTTGCCATTGCGTAACTGCAATGGGTTTGTGCCGCTCAAAGGATTTGTTATAATTACAATTTAGTTTGCAAAATTAACAATTCTTCAGTGGTATATGCGACAGAAAGTAATATAATATCAGGCATTATTAGAGTGCTGGCTTTCGTGGATAATAATTACGGGTATGCAATTACCAATGTTCAGGTCTAGAACTATGAAAGCTTGTCCAGAGGTTTACTTCCTAATTATCCTCTCATGGGAATTTTTCTATAAAATACTACATTATTCCTATTAGAACGTACTAGTTAAATTTCTTATTGCATATTGAGTTTCTTTACCAGGAATAAATTTAATTAAGGTAACACACACATTTAGCGTAGCATCCCTACGGTGGGTAATCGTTATTGAGCCTATCGGCAATGTTATCGAACTATATATAACCCCTCGTAAGTGAAATGTAGTGGACCAGTTGAATGAACAAATGGGCTTTTGCACTGCATAAGGATTAAGTCAGTCGGTTAGAAACCAGGACTTACTTGTGTACGAAAACAGGTTTATTAACTATATTGTCGCAAAATCAAACAACAAGCAGATGCTAATATTTCTATATAATATATGATTCAGTAAGGATTTGATCTAAGATTATTATTATATGTGCAAGCGTGTAGCAATCGATCATCGAAGTCAAAAGTCCCATTATAGTAAATAAAGTGTACAAGACCTGAAAAGTTTCGCTAAATACTCCGCTAATTAAAATATTTTTAACTACTAAATAATTAACCAGTTCCATAGCTTCCTACGCTTTCAGGTTTTTGAATATTCACACGAAATATCACCCATTAAGAAGTTTTGACACGATATGACTAACATAAATATCTATATGTATCATTTATATTATATTTTACATATAATTATACATCTATTATCTACTATGCTCAATATATTCCTTTTTCAATGTTCTAAAAATTTCTTTTCTTTCTAAAATCTTTCTAAAAATCACAAAGTCTAAACAGACACTAATATACTGCTTCCTTTATTTTTTTGCCTAACGAAAGTAAAATTTTCAAAAAATTCATCTGCTGTTATGTTACCGAATCAGTTAAAATTTTAAATGGAAATGTCTACTCATCAAAATGATAATCTGTGGTCTACAAAACTGTAAATATTGGTGCACAAGTGTAAATCTTGAAATAAAAAAACTGAAACAGATAGTGATTAAAATTTACAACTTTGCCATTAATCATTACCATCTTTTGTAATTATAAATTGTTAATTTATGTTCCACCTTTAATTATTTATGTATTAATTATTTGTTAATTATGATGTAATTTTTGCGCGGGATTTGAAGAAAGTGTTAAGATTTTTTAACGACGGATCTGACGCACAGGCGGCTTAGCTGATTTAATTAGCAGCACGTGATTAAGAGTGGTATAAAGAGATTGGACATAGTTCAGTAGCAACAACGTTGAAGACATTTTTAATGGCCAATAAAAGCAGCTCTAAGGCCAATAAATTTTATTTCGTATGGATTTCGGAAAATTTGGTTACTGTTGAAACCTATTTTTCAACTTGGACGAATTACGATCAAATCAATAAAGAGAACAAGTACTCGCTCTATTTGCAAACGTACATAGGTTGTACTGCCCACATACCATATGTATTGTATTCAAAATTTATTTCTTTGGTTTTAACAGGAACAAATTGAATGCTGTCCCACTTTTCAAATCTAGGCAGCATGCATACAATCGTCCTATTTCGCATATGTTGTTACATTTTAGAATTATCTCACACTTATACAAAGCTTCAGCTTAATCAAAAAAATGTGCTTCTCCTACATAACAAATGTGTCCATTCTTGCAGGATATTAGCAATTTCTGCATAGTTAAACAAATAAACCATAACGGATTTATTATGTATTTATTCATTAATCCTGCCGTAACGCTCTGCTCGTAATATATGCAAAAAAGATCACATCTTATAATATAATATATAATCAAATGTTTCCAAAAAATCCTCTCAATGATTTATAACAGCCAAGATAATATACTAAGTCGAGCTACATATCAAGAAGTTACAGAACCGTGATATTGGTATTAAAACGATAATAACATAGCTAGAACAACATAAATTATTAAGTTAAGAGCTCCTCCATTGCTGTGCAGACAACACGCTTTTAAAGATCAAGACAGTTAAGGATAAATTAGTTGCAATTAATTAATATAAGTAACAATTTTTTTCAAGAAAGAAACTGCTTCCAATCTCATGTTTATTGCACGTTTTACATTAAAAACGCAATTAAAATTGACAATATCTTATACACTTTATGCGGAAATTAAATGCTCGTTTCTATTCAACACGATTTTTGACAAGTTTCTTTTATGTACGAGTAGTTAGATAATTTTAAAATAAAATGTTAGTCGTTAGAAAAGAGATTACGCGAATGTTCACTTCCAGATTAAAAAAAAATATATGAAGCAGGATTTTCCGTTCATTTGACTACATAAAGAAAAAAAACTGCGATTTCAAAATATGAAAAATATAAAAAAATCTTAATCTGTGGCCATTTGGAAAACTTAGTGGTCGCATTTATTAAACGGTAAATTTGTTTCAAATTTAAAGCAATTTGTGAAGAACAATAATTCCACAAATCAGTTAAAGGAACCGGTTTTTATTTATGGAACTTACTGTATTTGCATGAATTTTTAGCACGAGTTTTTATGACTCAAACTTTTGTGGCACCCGCTTGCGCAAGCGCAAGAAAATGCATTTTATTGCTGCCAAAAGCACAATTTAAAGTAAAAAGCTACAAAGGCTTTAACATGTAGAAGAAAATACGGACATTTTTAGAAGACGTCTCTAATTAAATACCCCTGGTCCCAGCAAAATCGTAATTTTCTTAAGCAGCTAATGCTGTATTGACTTGCATTTTAGTGAATCATTCTATGGAAAATTTTCAAAATCCCCTGCATTAATACAGTTTTTATCTCAAATTATGCAAGCGCTTGTCCAGAACACTAAGATCAATGAGAAGAACTGAGTTTTTATTAGTGATCAATAAAGAAGCCAATGGCGTGTAGAGTGCTAACATGATAAAAGTAGGCTTTGCTCCACTTCTTATGGTTACTTCGGAGTCTTAAACAGAAAGCGATGTCGGGTCACCGGGAGGCAAATAACGGTATCGCGGTAACTTACGAGGAAGTTAAGCTCAAGAAAGGACGATTTACGGATACAATCGCGATTATTAAATAGGCGACTACTACTGTGTGCAATATTAATCTTGCGTGTCGAGGAACTGTCACACATACCTTTATTAAAACACGATTAACTTAAGAACAGTTTCTGATTTATGTTCGAGGTGTGGCCGGATTTGAACCTGTTGATAATTGAAAGCGAGAACCACTGGTTTGAAAATTGGCAGTTTTTGCCTAAAACGGCACTATGTACAGAGCAGTGCAATTTGTTATTAAAGTTAATTATTATAATGAGCACCTAGTCAGTGCTGGCCAACCATCAAGTTTACCATAGGTTCCATTTGAAAGGTTAAGTGGAGTATCGGATCTATAAAGATCATGGATTATCTGAACCTGACCTTTCAGAATTACTTCATTACTAGTTTCAGGCTGATATAAAACTGTTAGGTGATAGAACTGGACAACTAACAGTAATTGTTTCCTGTGTTGACTTTTCCTATAAATTAGGTGATATTCACTTTGATTTTTGTTAGTCGATAAAAGAGTAATAAAGCAGCATATTCTTGCCTTTAGGAGTAACTAGTAGCATTGTAACTCCACGTCCAGTGAAATTCGAAATAAGTATTTGTAATATTTATTTTATATATAGATATAATGTGTTTCCAATATTGTAAAATTGTGTGGCATGATATACAATGAAAAGCAATATGTAAACACAATGAACGACAAAGTAAAATTAATCTAAAAATAAACTGCATAACTAAAGAAGACGAAGAACTAATAACCTGAGTGTTCGGTCCGAAAGTAAAAATATTAAAGAACATGACAAGAGCGATAGACGCGTGAAAATAAGCGAAAACAAAACCGAGCAAAATTTTACTATAAAAAATGACTAAATATGAAGCCTGTGGCAAAAAGCGACCAGTCCACCGGAACTGCCGTTTTGCTATCTTGAAGTTTTGTTAATACGAGAAAATAAAAAAAGTAAATGATACATAATTAATTAAGTGTAATATATGTAGTTCTGCCGACTAACAGCAGATTACTTTTAATGTATTTTTTTAAGTTTCTAGTAGGAACGGTTTTATGTTGATTTTATTGATATTTTTATTGCAAAACTGGGACGCAATAAAAACACCAAATATTGTTGTAAGTTTGATACTGTGAGTCTTGATACGCTTGAATTTTGAATGAGAAACGCATAAAAAACTTTGAATTTTTGGAATAGAATAAGCCAGAGCTTTGCTAAAAAAATGAGAATTTGGTCTAGTCAAGCACGACAGTATGTACAAGAAAATTTCTATTTTAGAGAATAAATGATGCCTTAAGACGCACGAGCGCATGTTTTGGTTGTCTTTTCACATCAGCCTAAAATGCATTATTGCTCTCAAAGTATTTAATAAATACCTTTCAGTTTATCCAGATTCACACGTGCGGTTTAATCAAGAAATACCTGCCCACGATATTACAACTTTAGGACTTTATATTTGTAAACATCGAATAGCTATTATATTTTTTTAAACAACAAGATAATTTGTATTTTTATTTGGCGCCTTCATAATACTATATAATTCGAGGGAATTAAAAAAAAATGACCCACATCTGTATGGGTCAAGCACTTATGTGTAACTGTGTAAAGTCTGTTGGTGAAAAGATATTTCTTATCATGAAAAGCGATCATCAAAACAACTCGACGGTAATCCGCAACTAAAAGTATTTATAAACTAAGACAATTTTTAAACAAAGCCAACCCTAGTCGCATCTGAAAGCAAAACTGTGTTACAGAACAATGGCATTACACCATATGAACCATATAGAAATATTATTGAGTAAAAGCATTCGGCAAACTTCCAGACAATTACGAGAGAACAATACGCGAAAGTTTTGGTGGGTTTGAGGATAGGCCCATAAGCAAACTGTTCAACCAACTGCGGCAACTATTAAAACAAAATTTATATCAATTCATAGTCTATTACACTGACGCAACTTTAATAGAGTTTCTATCGAAATGCTACTTTGTATAAACTGTGTAAATATACGGGAACTAGTTTATTGAATTCAGACTATGGATACGGTTTACTTTAGTCTCATATTCTCTTGCAATTGTTTGTAGTATTCGACTGTTGAAACTGCAAAAGAATAATGTTTTACAGCAGTTAAACACTAAATTTTTAATCAACTTATATGGACCATTTAATTATTTACTGAAAAATGTACTAATCATATTTTATATTTGTTTAAATTGACTAGTTGTTAAACTTATCTGTTTTTAAAGCCATTTCGTCAAGTCATAATTGCTAATGCGCTTCAGCGCACATCATCAGATTATCATGTTCACTTTACATCAACACCTAGCCAAGATTTACTATTATATTTCAATATATTATTATTAGCCATTAGAGCAGCGACATTTTTACCATATTTCCTACCCCGGCCGGCAGTTTCCAGTCATTATTCTTCGTACATAATCCACAAGGTAAATTGCTTTTCTTATGATTTGCTGCTCCCATAAAATGAAACTGTTTAAGTAATAATAGTAACCGGGGAGTTGATGAAAATGAAAAATTGTATCATTTACGAGGTAATTTGGTCGTCTTAATTTTTATTTTCTTGGAAGCCAGTTTTCATGCTGCCATTTAGGATTGCCAGTTTAAAAGAAAGAAAGCCGCTTTTGTTTTGTCTTGTGCTCTTCTTTGCCAACAATTTGTAAGAATTCGGGATGTCATTATTGAACAAAGATCAGGAGACAATTAAAACTTAGTCTATATAATATCTGTTAAATGTTGTATACAATGTAAGAAACCAATGTGTGTAATTCGAGTATTTATAATATCAATGAAAGGTTAGTGATTGAAGTTTTATTCTTTCTGTATTTCGACTTTAATAAACCCAGAAGATCTAAGGGCTTAAGACGTGAGTGACGGTTTTTCCGTAAAAACTCTGATATAAACTGATATGATATAAACTTTCCTAGAACAATTTTCTGATAACTTTTGTACATTTAACTTTACTCTCTCTACTCTAAATATAATATGAAAATGATGTAAAAATCAGTAAAAATGTCGCTCAAAGTAAAAGAAGCTCTATGTTAATATATTTTTAGAGGAATCTGTAAACACGTTTATAATTTTGTCAATAAAACAAAAATTCGATACCATACAACTGGCTTTAAATAATTCAGGTCATTTACTGTTCATTTGTGGTCGGATATTTTCAGGTCGTGTGCTTTTTCGGCACAGTATATTTAATTAATAATGTATAAATTATCGAATTATTTCACTTTCAACCAATAACTCCATTCACAAACGAATGGAGGAATGATTGCATATTGTAAGCTTATATAAATAAAATTACTTCCATCAAATTAGTTTTAACTTTCTGAAAGCAGCTTTATTACAATAGCTTCTAAACGTAATTACGATGTTACGAAAATATTGCAGCATAGATATTTTTCTGAAAGATTTTGAGAACACATGAGCGGAAAAGACACACTAGAAAACTGTGGAGAAACCAAAAATTACATTATTCCTTAAAATTTGATTTTCTGCCAAAAAATTGAAACATTATGCTCACTTGAACTGAAGAAAATTGTATATAGTATAAAAGGGTATATACTCTTTCAATCAACGGTACTATTTAGAACCATTAATACCAACTAGATCCTCTAACTAAAACGCTCATATTCTGAACGGTATATTAAAAAGCTGAAGAAAGATTCAATAAAAGATATTTCTAGTCGACAAATCTATGTTCTGTAACTGTACAAGTAAAACATCAAATCGCTAGTACCGACTTTAACTTTGAATATCGCAAATATATTACCTAAAGCTATTCATAAATAAGGTACAAAAGACTTATATAGACAATCAAAAATTTATGGACGGACTGGTTACCAGACGAACATCGATAAATTGTTTTTACTCAAGTAGTACGCTGCGAGTACAACTATATTCGTGAGATATGGTGTGCAATTTTAACGGTACGTTTAGTACTGAGCATAATTTTTAGGAAATTAGCTGCTTTAGCTATCTTGTTGGCAAGTAAGGCATAAAGAATGGCGTTATAAAATCAATCCGTATCTTGATTATTATCTTGCAGCTCAAGGCTCTTCGTTATTTATAAAAGGAAATTTGAATAAAATTATTCAAACTTTTATACCCATAATATTATCTCGTAATAGAACTGGTTGACTGATACCGGATGCAATTTAGAAAGATACGACATTAATTTGATCTAATTAACCATTCTATACTTGCTCGGTCACGTCAGATGGCAAGTAGGACCGGAAGAACAGATGAGACGTGTGCATCATCGATATCTAAATTAGGTTTGAGGATAATATACTGGGTTTGAAGATATTATACCGAAAATGCAATAAAATCGTAATACGATTTGTGCGGTTCTGCTAGATGTTATTACGATAATGTTTATGGGAACGGTATACTTCAATAAATGTGAGGAAATGCGGCGGGATATACATATCAGATTATGGAGCTGCGATTTGCTCGCTCTTAGGATAGTCTATGATAATTCAAATAACTTTGTTGATCTGGATATATAATTCAGCGAAAATAACTATTCGATACTTCACACTTATCGATGGGGGGTAAGTTAAATATGACCAAGAAATGTGACTAGATGGGAACCTTTGGCGGGTATTAAAATAGTCGAACCAGTTATGCAATATCTGACTTGCAAAACGTATGAAACCAAGCAATAATCTCATTAATATCCAAAAGATTTACCGAAGTGTTGCTGTTTTACTTGCAGTAAATCGTTCGGGAGTTAATGTTGCATGAAGAATTAAATTGAAATGATATGGGGAAAATTTATAATAATGATCCACGGCAATTGTGGTTAACGCACACAAATATGTGAAACGTCCGTATAAAAACCTTCAAAAAGCATATTACAAGCTAATGCTTTCAAGGATAAATGAACTTACATTTAAGATACAAAAATGAAATAGGGCAGTACGGAAGCAGCTTTGACTCTTATGCAGCTCATTGACCGCAAAAAAAAAGATTAATTATACATCAACAAGAAAAATAGGAAAATATGAAGATTGTAATATAGCAGACTTATTTCGCTCTTAGTGGAGGGTTTTCACTATTATTTAGCCACAGTCGGAATTAATAAGGTTGCTTTCAAATAATTAATTAACTCCATGAACTTTCATTATAGAACTTTTACAAACAGAATTTCAAGAAAGTGAAAAATTACTACCAGGGTTTTTTACTTACCCATTTCTACGAAAGCCGCCGGTTATCAAATTGAAGTTCACTTACCTGAAAAAAAATTGGTTTAGTTATGTTATGAAATCATTGAGAAAGTTGGTCAATTGAGATGTTTTAAAAAGGTCTAAGTTAATACAAGAAAGTTCAGAGAAATATGGGAAGCCAAAATAAGAAATCCCCGAGATTCTGAGTATTCAAATTCAATTGAAGATATATGTTTTTGTTTAATTTGGGTCCGTTTTATGTAAATTTCATATAAAGTTATCCTGTATTTTCTTTCGGTATTGCTGCTAGAAGGACTGTATTCACCAGTTCCTCTTTCTATGAAAGTATCTGGCGCCTTGAAATGTTTTTCTTAAATATGTAGCTGCCGATGCAGCTCTGACTTCACTAATTGACTTCATTATTCATCTGAGTTTGAAGCTTTTTTGTTTGATTAATTTCTCAACTTAACACATAAAATTTGATTAAAAAGGAAGAAATTGAATTAATCCAACAAATAACTAATATAAAGATCAGATACTAACAGTGTCAATAATAAAATTGAAACATATAATCATTTTATTTTGACACAGAAAAAGTTTTAAAAGTATTTTAACCAAAATATGGTAGGAGGGGAATTAATTAAGTATTGCCCTTCAGATAATTGCACCGATTATCTACTAGTACAAGATGTTAATCGTTAATATGTTAAAGATAAATAATCGTATCTGATCTAAATAATTGAGTTAAGTTGGAATTTTATGGTGCAGCGTTTAGAAATGGCAACTCTTGGACTAGCAAATGTTGGAATTAAGCTTTTTCGGAGACCGAATTAAAATGGCCTCAGCACAAACAGTTGCTTCTTTGAAATGTACGGTCGATTAATGCATTACGCATTAATCGACATATTAATACATTATATTATTATTACGATAAAATTAAATGACTCGGAACAAAGCAGTTCAAAAACGAAAAACTACAAAATCGAAATGAAATATTTTAGTAATAATACATCAACAGAAATATGCAGGGCAGTAAACAGTTGAATGCAGATGTTGCACTATTTCCCTGGGCAGGCATTATTCGTAAAAAGCTTTTTATTTTCTGAATAAAATATGAAGCCCTTTGAATTTCGATTTGTTGCGCATTTTTCAAACTTTCATATTTGGAACGAACAAAAATCGCTGATCAATTTTCAACAGCTTTTAACAAACGACATTTAAATAAATAACAAGTAACGATACACAATACTGAAACGGTGAACATTCATGGAGACCAATATATTTAATGATTTTCGCAATATTGACCAAATACATAAAAAAGGAGCCTCTCTCGTGTAATTTTTCATGCTGCTCTCAATTTTACAAAATTATTTATAATAGAAGGCCGTTCAATATCGTAGACCCTTTATTAAAATGTCAAAACAGAACGATTTATAACGAAATTATACGGAGATAAATGGTATGTACGTTCATCAATTAAATTTGGCACAGAGGAGATTTCAATGTACGGGGAATAATGAAAAACAAATATTATAAATTGTAGTAAAATGAATAGCATTTATTTGGCACTGATTTCATTGTTTTCGGCTACTTAATTACTGATTCACCATTTAAGCAATTATATTGTACTGTTAAGAATATGCATCTAATACATACTAGAATAAATTATATCGACCATTTTACCAACTTTGAAAAGTTTTCGTAATCAATTTTCAATTTTCATTTGCTCTTTCAACAACACAAAAGTTGCTCATTATTTCCGAAAGTGGGAATAAACAAAATTTTTGATATAAATTGCTATAGCATCTTCCCTAATGTTCGTTATATGCTAAACACTTATTTCCTGCAAAATCAGCCTTCGAAGTATGATTGCAATTCTATTAATTGCCTTCAACTACAACGATGCTAATTTTGCCACAGCAATTCTTCGAATATTACAGATGTTGCTGCACGGAAACCTGATACATAGTATTAGAGTTAAACTAGTTTCTTGGCACCTGGGATCTTCTTCCTTGTGGTTACTTCAAGTATTATTAAAATCGGCTAAACTTTTCGCGATTAAAACGCAAACTTCCGGTCTTCACGCAGATATTTTGCATCGTTCATTGTTGGCCATTATTGGTTATTGGTGAACTAAGCAGCTGATAATACTGACACACTCCAATACCTATTTGAAAACTGCAAACTAATTTGAATATTACCTTTATTTAATTTTAAATCTACAAATATGGAAGACTGTAATATGAAATAATAGATAAATATATAATAAAACGAAAACAAATAACACAAAATCCTATATGTGCTATTAAAGTCAAGAAAAAAATATTAGGCACGTATACTGGGTGTTTTCTTTTAACTTGAAACGCTTAAATATTTCCGAAACTAGTGATCCTATGAAAACATATCTGAAATAAAAAAATAATATCTGAGAGGGGCAAGTTTTTTCGTGTTTACGCTTACTTCGATCTTGTAGGCTAGGCAGGGGCAACTTGATAATTTCAAATAGTATCTAACCACGACATTTTACTGCAGATTCCAATAGTACGTCAAAAACAGAAAATGTTTTATCAAAATATTTTCTTCGATTTTGACACGTGGACAGGACTCTATGGGGTGAAATAAGAAAATTTGTGATAAATAAAATAGCGTCTCTTAAAATGACTTTTTTTCGAATGTTGGTAGACTGATACTGATTAATGGAAAATTATTGACAATGCCATAATGTATCAGCCCACACGTGGCTAAGGGCTCAAAAATATCAGAAATCGAATATATGAGCATATATAGTTGACCCCATAGAGCGCCACCTCCACATTGTAGAAACAAATAACGCTGAAGATGCCTGGCAAAAATCAAACATACTGAAAACCACCGAAGAAGCTGTGGGAAGGAGAACATCAAATAAATCTACCTAACAAATTGAAAAACCGCAAGTCCGCGGGAATAGACAAAATATCCAACGAATTATTAAAGCACGGGGAGAGCACACTATACAATAAGCTCCAGGTTGTCTTTAACAAAATCATAGAATCCAAAAAAAATACCAAACGAATGGAAAGAAAGCTAAACCATTCCAATCTTCAAGAAGGGCAGCAAAAAAGACCCAGCAGACTATCGAGGAATTACGCTATTAAATTCAGTACTAAATCTATTCACTAAAATACTGACAGAAGATATATCCTCTCATGGCATGTGCGAAGAGCAACAAGGCTTCAGAAAAAAACAGGTCAACAGTAGATGCCACCTTTGCTATCAGGCAAATTGCTGAAAAAGCTATAGAATACAACAAAACAGCATATATGTGTTTTCTAGATCTTACGAAAGCATTCGACCGAGTAAGAATCACTGATGTTGTAAACCTTCTCAAAAAGAAAAGCGTACACCCCAATATTTCAAGCATTGTTGCGGAGTTGAACACTAACAACTGGACCCAAATAGAAGTGGAAGGCCAAAAGACACGCAGACTACCCATGCAAACTGGAATAAGGCAAGGTGACAGCCTAAGCCCCATACTCTTCAACTTGATTATGGACGAACATACAGCGGAAGTAAATATGGTTGGAAAGGGTTAGGTACTCACTAGGGGACATATAACTAAAACTAATCTGCTACGCGGACGCTGGTCTCAGAGGGTGAAGACAACCTGCGGAAAATGCTTTACCAGTTCGAAAATACAGCTACCAAATATAACATGGAGATATCGGTAGCAAATTCAAAAGTGCAAACGATCTCAAAAGAGCCCAGAAGATGTAAATTGGCTATATACAATAAACCAGTAGAACCGTTACCCCCGAAATGATGATGAGGTGGAACTGTTGTAGGCACGGCTATAAATTCTAACACTTTGGCTAATTCTGCATTTACTTTTATGATAACTGGTCTATGTTCAAATTTCAAAGAAGTAATTCATATCTCACCTGTAACAAAAATTAATCACGAAATTGTATATAGTTTAATTAAATCTGTAATTATTGGTCTTGAAGAGATCGGGTATAAAATTTTCTGTATTATCACTGATAACAATGCTATAAATAGTAAA